>NC_092678.1:17101165-17422713 GCF_964355755.1 Antedon mediterranea
GTTTCGATAAACTAAATCATCGGATTTTTGTCTAGATTTGGTAGGTTTTTTAGATTTACGAATTAATTTTTCCTTTGGTTAAGGGGGATTGATCGGCCTAATGTTTATAATTTGTATGATTTAGCTTTGTAATTTATTTGTTATAGGTATAATCTCTGGTCTATGAGCAAGGGCAAATATTCTACAATTCAGACTCGACTCAATGAAATTAAGAAAATTTTGCTTAGGAATTAATGTTAGATGGTGTGAGATAAAACGAGAAAATAGACTATGTCAAGTTTGTAACAGGAATGAAAATGAAGATGAGGACCACGTTCTGTTAATGTATTAATACAACTTAAATTTATCGTTTGATTTATTTTGCAAAATACCCTAAATTAGGAAAAACAGATTTTATGTTGCATCTGCTTTAATATTAAAGAATAAATCAAAGAATTGTTTATTGTTCACGGTCATACCACCACCATAACGCTTTGACAAACAAACATTTTGACAAACAAACATTTTAACCTCCTTTCCACGTATTAATGCTTTAGTGTACTAATATTAAAATTATTATATTGTAAGATATCAGCACGTTACCCTGATCGTCATGGTATTTGGAAACATCTAAACCTACCCTACCCCTTTTTTAAGAAACAGTTAAACCTACCCTTAAATGTATACTTTCACAATTAACATGATTTACTTACAATTGTAAAGCTTTTAAATTTTTACCAGTAAGGAAAAAATGAGAATAAACACTTACAGTATAACCAATGACGTCAAACCACCAAATGTATTTTCATACAATGTAGTAATGCCGTTACTGCTTAAATCCCTTCAAAATAAAAACAGTTGGTAAATAACAGATCACGAATTGAGGTTTTCTTCTTTAAGGACAAAATTGTGAATATTTCTTTCGCAAAATACACTAAATTAGGAAAAACATATTTTATGTTGTATCCGCTTTAATAATAAAGAATAAATCAAAGAATGTGTTATTGTTCACGGTCATACAATCATTATAACGCTTTAACAAACAAAAATTTTAACCTTTCTAGGTATTAATGCTATAGTGTACCAATATTAAAATATATTGTAAGACATCAGCACGTCACCCTGAACGTCATGGTATTTAGAAAGAGTTAAACCTAACCTTAAATGTATAATAATCACAATTAACATGATTTACTGACAATTGTAAACAGCAACCTCAAATCAAATCAAATCTATATTCGTTTCATATATAAAAACGTAGCAAGTAAGTACTTGTTAACTGGTTTAACCAAAAAGTTAACATTTATTTATTAAAGACCCCTTCCCTGCAATTTTGGACGTTTTTTGGAAAATAATACATATATATCACTTTAAAAACATTAAACCATGTCATTCCTTGTCTTAAATGTACGTTTTATGGTAAATTATGATAAAAAGTGAGAAACAATGCACTACCTAAGTAGCTCGCGGCGATCGACCTCTCGTGGACGGTCTTAGGCCTAGCCTAGCTAGGCTTAGTTTTGTAGGCCTAGCTGGTAAACATCGGTAACGTACGAACATCGTACGCGAGCTATATACCTAGCCTGACGTTTTATAGTTGCTGCATTAATTGTCTTTCTATTTTTGCCAGACTCCGTTGATACAAATTGGGGAAAACCCGGTATTTTCGCTGAAAAGTTAGGAGTCTTCCATTTGTTTTGGCCTCACGATCGATCGAAAAGTGGGCGAATTACAGGTGAAAAACAAAAATATCAATCCGCGCGCATTGCATTTTGGGATTTATAGCGGGCCGCTATAATTATTAGAATCGACTTATTTTTCAAATTTTTAACCGTTTAAAGACCAAAAAAGTTATCGCAATAGGACCATATAGTATTATTTTTACATTAAATATAGTTTGTGATCTTAAATTAGATCTAAAAAACGTAGGGAATGGGGCTTTAAACTAGATGGTATGCTCGCGTATCATCTAGATCGTGCCCACAGATGGTTCTCCAATACATAATAATTTCAGCGTTAAAAAACTGGCGATTTCAAATGTGCGTACCACAGGAAAATAATACATGTCGTTTACAGGAACGAATAAATAGACACTGTGATTTATGTACTCAACTAAAATTAGCACCCTGGGAATTACTTCTGAAAAAGAAACTTGTCACAAAATGAGACCAATTGTTTAAGTCAAATTTAAACAAACTTTAATTTGTGTTTTGTATGTAACATTAGGGTTGAGGGATGGGGAAGAGGATGGGTGCAAAGAGGAACAACTTTTAAATATATTCTTTATTCATTTAGTAACGAAATATTAATTGAACTTATTCAACCTTATGTTCCTAAGCGGTCTCTGAGATCTATATCTGAGTCTCTTCTTGCCCATATATTTCATCCTTCCACTAAGTTTTATGGAAATCGTTCATTTTCTTCGGCATCCGTTTCTCTATGGAATGCGTTGCCTATTGAAATCCGTCAGGCTACTTCCACCAGTGTCTTCACATCTCTCCTCAAAACCCACCTTTTTAATTTGTAATTTTCTAAATTTTTCTGTCTTTGTAAAGCGCATTGAGGCTTTCAGCATAATGCGCTATATCAAGTACCAGTTATTATTATTATTATTATTGTTTTCATGTTTTACAAATAATATATCACTAAACACAGTAAAACATTGCGATGTAATACTTTGTTGAAACTATCACCGTCCTAGTCGATTGAAATAGTACAGTACATGTAACGATACATCACTACGACGTGTATATGTTTATATAATAATATAATTTGTGAAAACCACCTCTATTCGGGGAAAATCATAAAATTCGATTTAATCGTCAATAAATATTAAATTATCCAACTCAACTTAGTTAGTTAATTAGTAGGCCTAATGGTTTTCAATTGTTTCTTAGAGCCAATTCATACTTAAGTTGGTTCCTACCGGGGTTCCTACCCTACCCACCAAAGTTGTTCTGCGTTTAGGGCATGTGATGTACCTTAGGCCTATCCTCTACTGGTTTTACAACGCTACTCATGCCAGTGAGGGAAGGGTGATGATGTGGGTGGTTTAACTGCAATAATAACGATCTGTACATAATATACGGCGAGAGAAAACGGTAGCTCATTATCCGTTTAAAAAAAATGTATATCCAACCTCTGCAGCACAGATTGAAAAAAAAAATGGATCGAATTTCTGTTATGAGTATACAGTACTTGCCTTTACGACGCCTGAGGGAATAGACACTTGTGGAACAGAGATTGGAATGTTCCATTCATCGCAAATTAATACATTTGTATAAACGTATATTAAATCTATCAAAAATAGTATTTTTTAAAGAAAATCGGCCTGTCTTCAACATTATGATGCTGTACTCGAGCTGTTCAACCGGTTTTCAGCCATTAAAAACAATTATCGTAAGAGGAGATAGGAAAATTCGAAGCATCCTCGTATTATCGTCTGCGGGTTTTTTTCAAGACGGACATCCATTAGACAGTGTATACCACGATCGAAAAACACCCCTATTTGGGGCAAATCGTTGAACCTAAATTCGTTTTAATCGTCAGTAACTAATTATCGAACTAAATTTAATTAGTAAACAGGGTTACATCAGGTGGTTAAAATCAGTACCGAAAGTACGAACCAACTTTATATACCATCGAGTAAACATTCTAGAAATAACGCGCGATTTACCGAATTTTGCCCTTATGTAAATTTATATAAAGATAAAAAATGTACATTGTTTTCCTCGACAGAAAAATATGGTAAAACATTCAAAATTACATCATACATAGAACAAATTTACAATTTAAAAACATTAATTAAAACATCCATCAACTGTAAAACTTTAAATATATATTGCATGTGCGCTATTATGATCTAACAATCTTTGAGTTAAAATATGCGTTGAATTTGGTACAAAAAAAAGTCGGTTTCTTGACGTATCAGCTCTAAGAGCCTTTACATTTTGATAAGTATTTTTTCTGTATTGTATTACGTGTATTAGTAGATGGTCGATAAAAATAAGAACGTTAAATTATTATTTAAAAAACAATTTAAAGTTTATTGACAGATTGTAGATCATTGGGTTTTTAACTAGAATTGGTAGTTTTTTTTAATTCTTACGAATTCATTTTTCCTTAAAATAAAAACAGTTGGTAAATAACAGTTCACGAGTTGAGGTTTTCTTCTTTGGGGAAAATAGGTACAGTTTGGTGTGTATGTCAGTGGATAAAATAGTGACCCGTAAAATAATTTTTCTGTATTGTACTATTGTTGTGTATTACTGTACGTGTTAGTGAAAATTAAAGAGAGTCGATAACGTTACAACAAACGTTAAAATATTATTCAAATTATAAATACAAAATATATCGATTTAGTACATACTGTAGTACGTCAGGAATAGGTTGTTCGTTTATATAATTACTGATATAAAGACGGAGAGATAACATTTTAATACATCTTAAAGGCAATTGAAAAAAAATCAATCCTTTACTATAAGCCGAAACGTAGCAAGAGTGTGTAACTTATTTGTTATAGAATAGAGAAAAATAGTGCATGTTTAGACACAAACCAGCACAGCTGATGTAATCTGAGGGTAGCCTACAATAATTAAAGTACACGTATAACTAAACGATAAAGAAAGAAATGTATACATAAATCAATGTCAAATAACTACTGTAGCTCGATGATATCAAACGGCGCATCTACACACTCACACATTGATTCAATCCAAAGAGTTTACACTGACAAGAAAAGTCATTTTTTTAAAGTTATGAATAATCAACTACCAAAATAATAATAAAATTGTTTAAAATACCGTTCGTTATCTAATTTACGGACGTGTAGGAAGTCTAAAAATCAATATATATGTACATATTTGTTATTTAGTGCCTTTGATTCTAACATCCGTTACTCTATTGTGTTAACCCACTGTGTAATAATAGTGTCTGTTTCTGTGGTTAATTGCGCGGTGCAATGCGTGTTTTTCAATAGAGGATTTTTCAATTCTGTTCTCGCACGATTGTATTATTCTCATTTTATGAAAAGATGAGGGGCATTTTGGAAACACATTTTTTATACAATTCGAATGAGTGTACGATGTATTAACCAATTTACAGAACTTACGTATCGAAAAAACAAGGCCAACAGCCATTAAGTCGCGTGCTACAATGCATAGTGATACCGGACCGACAGACAAACAGACCAACAGACAGACAGACCGACAGACAGACGGACCGACCGACATAGTGAACTATACTGACCGAAATTACTGAACATGTTTAAAAATGTTGAAATGTTTAAAAACATTTATATTTATTTTAATTTACACGTGCGTAGCCTGTCACTTTTGACGTGCTCGTATAACGTAATTTCGAGTTGAAAAGTAAGTCAAGAAAACAGAAATCGGGCAAAAAGAGTTCGCAATAACATTTAACGCGCAAAAATCTGCGCACTCATGGCAATTTTGTAAAGGCTTAAAATTGACTGAAACGTACTCTTATTTCATCGAAAATAAATTTTGAAAATTTTAAGCGCGCGTACGCATGCGTTACATGCGCTACGCACGTAATTGTATTGCCATATGATGATTTATGCCCTGAAATTTATGAGTACCAAATTTTATTTAATTGTGATTCATGGTTGTTAAGATATGATTACAAACGTGATTTCGTTAAATCGTGCGTAGACCGCGTAATTTTTTATTGCGCACCGTGAAAACATAACCACATCGACTCCTGGCCATAAGGAATATTCTGTGAAAAATTGACTTAGCTAGATTTAACTGATATCAAGATAAGGTCATAAAGCGATAAAACGCATAGTGATACCGGACCGACAGACAGACAGACAGACCGACAGACAGACCGACAGACAGACAGACAGACAGACAGACCGACCGACATAGTGAACTATAGAGTCGCTTCCACGCGACTAAAAACACCATGGACTGAAATCGTGGTTTTGTGTGGATGGTGCTAATTGGAATGATTCGTCTACGATAGTCCAATACTTTTACAATTAACTACTATTAATTTCCGTTGTATCATTTTCATTTCTATAATTTGTAATAAAAATAATATAATCATAATAACATTATTTTTTTTAATATAAGCTTTAGAATTAACGTAACTGCCATCAACGTTTCAATGTTACTACGCTTGTCTTATGTAAGCTTACAGTTTGCACAAAACAGGTTCTTTGGTGATACTTACAAGAATGTTATTGGTTGATGATTATTGTAGTTCCTGACGGATTCTGCTGTTGTATTAATATATTTCCGACAGCTTAAGTAGTTAAATATGCAATCGCATCCAGTTGGACATATCTGTGTTAGGAATATTAATTGTTCTGTAAAAAAAATTGTTTGTGAAATTAGCTACTAGTTTCGAATTTAACTAAAGGGACAGTAAAACAATAGCTATAAAAATGTAATAACTATGTTTGTCATTTAACTATTAATTGTATAGGACTAGGCTCTTGAGTAGGACTAGACGTTGTGAAAAGTTAGATGTATCTTAAGTTTAGGTCATTCTTCAAAGATATCATAATTTAATATCATTTTGATACATTACTGTTGTACATGTGCAATTTTGGATTTGTGGATTTGACGCACACTGGATAAATATTGATCTCTTTTTTCTTCAAAGGTCTCTCAATTCCGTGTCCAATTACGTCTGGCGGTGGAATTAGTATAGTCTCTAACAATGCACCATCGCCGAGTTGGCTCATTGGCCGCCTTCTCCAGAGTAGGGGTCAACGAGCCAGTGTTGTGGTGGAATAATGTTTTATAATTCAGGTGATTCATTATTGTTTCGTTTCTAACAATATCGGAATTTTTAACGGGATGAAGTCTCTTTTGCAAAAAGAAGCTTTGTGTTATGTTTGTTTAGAAACCTCTTACCATTACGTTTGTGAATTTCTTCCAATTGATCAATTGTTTTTGCAGAGGTTTTTTAAAGATTTTAGGTTGTCCAGGGAGTGTTTGTTTGCCTAATTCTCTGCAATCTATGGTTGTGTCTAATTATCAATCAAGTAAAGAGCTTAAACTAGATTATGATTAATTACTGTAATTGAATATTTAATTAATGGCAGTAACATAGCCTAGATTATAGAGTATAGACAGCGATTCAAATTAATATTTGTTATAAAATCAAACAACAAACGTAAAAGACTTTAGTATATAATAGCGATCTTCCTTGTATTAGCTACAGTGTTTTATTTTAGAATTTTTACAAGTAGTGTTTCTCTGCTTTAAAAGTATCTTCTATCAAATCGCCTAAAAAAAGCCTAATCAGGTTAATACATTACACTTTTTCAGTAACTTAGGGGTTATTAGTTTACAATACGTCGCGAAACGCGTTACACTTAGCGACTGACGCGTTTATTTTTTTTCAATATTTATAATACAATTATGTATTATTACTTTTTAAAAAACATTAAAACCTAAATAACCTACTGAATACAAAATATATTCATTGTATCCTAATTTCAAAATTAATATTAAACGCACCAATTTTTTCGAATCAGGGATGTATTTTCCCACAAAAGCATGAAAAAAATACAGATTTTTTATTATTCTTCATTTATCAGACTTATAATAGGCCTTTTTTTAGTTTTAATCAAGTTAATCAATTCCATAGAAAAGACCGAAATAATAATGTTCCTACTTATAAAAAGACAAAATAAACAGATTAATTTCAACACAACCTCATTGAACTGCCAGCGCAGCTAATTTGACTATTACCTTTTTCAAGTAAATATATTTCTTAAAATCCAATTAGTCAATGTGAATAACTCTTATGTGACATTAAAATGGCATATTCAACAAAAAATTCCAACAAATTATTTTTTCAAGGGATAATATATAGACCTATCTTCAATTCTCATTTTACTTATATTTTCAGGTTAGCCTAAAATGTGAATAATTTCTTGCACCAATTAAATTTAAAAATAACTCACTTACCCGGTGGAACAATTACTGCTGTAACTGTTGCATTAAATCCTCTCTTTGTTACAATCACGTCAGTAGATAAAGCAATCCGCATTGTGTTGTCGGTGGAAACTAGAGAATCAAATTTTGAACCTGTAAACTTAAAATTATATTCATTTTCTGCAAATGCTATATCCAAATAATCATGTATGTTCTCCAGTTGAAAGTCGTTGAACTCAATACGAATAACCAACTCTGGAGAGGTTGTAACCATCCATACACACTTTAAATTGTTGTCGTATTTCTTCGGATAATTAGGAGACCAAAATACATATGATGAGTTTTCAGATTCAAGATGAATATCCATGTTACATTCTGCAAAAGGAGATATAAGATGATAATAATAATACACGGATAAATGAATATAGGCCTACTGTTACTATTGTATTGATAGACAAATAGCGTGATTAATAATTTAGGTAATCACAATATTTGATATTAATATATCCGGATAATCCTGTATACTATCTAATTGTTATTGATGGTTATAATATGATAGGCCTAATAATGATAATGATAATGCAAATAATAATAGTTCATTCTTATAGCGCATTATAAGCAAGCTCTCAATGCGCTGCACATTATTACCCCGAAAATTGTTTTGGATCATACACGTATGGAAACATATTCCCATATTACTAGTTATTTTTACCTATCCACGTGATTTTATATATAATTTTAACAACAATTATTGTCATTTAATCAGGCTGTGCTACAGTATAAAATAGGGTACACAAAATACATAAAATTACATTAGATTACAAATGTACAAATAGTAATTAATCAGTAATTGACCCGGCCCAGTTATCCCATTTATAAAAGTGTGAATTTTATCAATTATTACTTATTGATGAAAAATATTTGATTTGTGTGTATACTTCGTAAATACTGGTAAATAAATCGAGTCCGTTTACTACCAGGTGTCCAGTTTTAACTGTACAAGGAAAGTTAGCACCTACTCTTAACCTAAATCTGCACATGCGCCAAAGCTTGGTGTTTACAAACATGTGTGTACCAGGTAAATACAATTTACCAATAACATAGCCTTCTTAACTTAATGTAAAATTAAATAAACAACAATCGTCTGACTGACTTCATGTTATTGTTTAAACTCATAGTGAGATAATTTTTAGTATGTTAAATAGAAAGAGAATCACGAATGATAAAGAGAAATTAACACATTTGAGTAAAATTGTAGCAAATTATGATTTCCAATGAATTCTTAAATGTTGACAATTAGTTGGGTAATTGTTTTTTATAACTTTGTTCTACAGAATTGTAGTTTTCTGTAGAAAAGGAATCACGGTTGCTCAAGATAGAAATTATCGTGTAAAATTGCGGATAATTAAATTTTTCAATCCACATTATAAGTTTTAAAAAAATCAGTTGGGCAATTGTTGTTTCTATTTTCTACAGTATTGACCAGTTTTCTGTAGAAAGAGAATCACGGTTGTTAATTGATCAATATAGAAACGATTGTGTAAAATTGTGGAGAATTACGACTTTCAATCAATTCTCAGATATTTTTTTTGATTTAAAAAGTAAAACAAGTTGAAGTACTTGAAAGCATACTTACGAACAGAACAGCTTGAAAACGGTACAACAACCAACAACACGATAACGCTAAAGATAAACATCTTGTTTAAGTAATTCTGTACTGATTTGTTTACGATTTTACGCAATTCCGTAAGTTCACTCACTCATATTCGCGAATTAAACTTACCTCCGTGATTCTTTTCAACTTATAACACTTGTTTTCGGTGGTCTTTTTTAAATTATGATATTGCTTTTAGTCAATTTTAAAAATTGATAGATAAATCGTATCACCAGGCATATACTAAATAAATTAAGAGTTTGTTACAGATGTTGCAATCATTATGTTATTCTATTATTTAAACTTAGATCTGGTAGAAGCGTTTTTATGTGCTTTTTTTTTACAGACAAGAGAATGATAACAATGTATGTGTGTCGATATAGAGTTCTTGTTATCTGGGCCTACACGGCATTGTATATACAGTTGCAGTTGTATTGACAGGATTGTTATCCCAAAGTAATTAAAAGAAAGTAAAATAATATTTGAGTAACAATAATGTGACATAATTCAGAGGCGAATTCAATGGGATGTGGGGACCAGCCGGCCCGGTGCGTCTTATAAACGTGTGCCGCTGGTACAAAAGCGTGTGTTAAATAAAGTTTACTTTTTCATCTTATCACTAAACTCCTGATAAAAATCACCTCCGATCTTGTTATAAGTTTGTAAACGTTTAATTGAATTATCAGAACCTTTGATTAATTATTTATTTGTTTATCAACCGTTGAGAGAAGATTGATTGATTGTATACGGGTACATCTGTTAAAGTCTTCATTTGGCCATCAGTTGTATACATAATGCATATATATATATATATTTCAAAGAAGTAATAATTATTAAATCTTCTTATCTGCTTTTTTATTTATTTAATGAGGGGAGTCGTAATTTTGACCTTAGAAAAAATCCTGACATGACGGGAATTGAACCTAGGACCATTGGAGTGGTAGTCAAGCATCATAACCACCAAGCCACAACTCCACTCCAGATGAAAATATCTATGTTAAACCAAAAGTAGTATCTGTTTGTTGTTTTCATTATGTTCATGTCAAACACACACATAGTTATTCATTTTAGTGGAGTTGATGAATGAAATTATTTCAATACTAACAATTCACTCCTTTGCTAACCTACTGCAAGACAAATTGTTGATAAATAAATCATGATAACAACCTCATTGTTCTTCTCTCCTCTTATTATATAAAGTTTTGTTCCCAATTGGACGCAACGTAAGAACGTAGACGCAACGCAAGCGAGTTGACCAGTGACAAGCGACAGTTCGAATAATCCATCACTTGTGATTGGTCAAATCCCTTTCGTCGTGTGTCTAGTGAGAACCAAGTTTAAAAGATAGCGTAAAGCTTGGTTCGAACTTGGACAACGTAAGGACGTAACGCAACGCGATTTGACCAATCTCAAGCGATGGATTATTCCAACAGTCGCGTGTGATTGGTCAACTCGCTTGCGTTGCGTCTACGTCCTTGCGCTGCGTCCTAGTGGGAACCGAGGTTTAAGGCTGTGTTTTCCCCGCAGCGTAACACAATTGATCGGTCAACCAAACAGATGATTAAAACAAAAATAAAGTGCGCATTCACAACGCAACAATGTATCTTTTATGTAAACAAAAAATACAAAAAAATAATTATATCTTAATTATCTTATCCTATTTTTGCTATTTTGATATTTCAATGTAAATGTCTTTGTACATATTATTAACTGTAGTTTAGCGCATCTCGCTGACCTGGTTTCATGTTTTTAATATCAAAGCGTCAACAATTGCAGGGAAGATTAAGGACCATTAGGTAAACCCGATTGTTTACATTTTATTTTCTGAATCATGTTATTCTGTATAAATATGTTTTAAATAAATGAAATAAACGTTTTAAATGTTTATTCAATATTGCCGCGCGCCAACAACAGGGTTTATTTTTTAAAAGTTTGTGCTTTCTTGTCGACAATAGAGGGCCTCCCATAAAAACGGTGATGGCGACGCCCATGATACTTCTAAAGGTCTTTCAGTTCGCGGAATGATTTTTGTAAATAAACAACAACAAATGTTTAGAGCTTTGTATGACTATCAAAGTAAAGATGGGAAGTCTATAAACTTTCAGAAAGGGCAACGGTTTACCTTGCTTGACAAAAGCAACGGTCATTGGTGGAAAGTTATGTCCGATCAGTCCGGTATGGTAGCCGAATTATGTCACAAAAGATGATAGTCAGGTTCCTCATGTATGAAAATACGGGTTCCGTAGGATTTTAATGCCCAAAGTGAGATTTCACTTGATTTTACGTTATTATAGTGCTAGGATACCAAAAATGCTAGGTAAACAATTTTCACGATCCTGTAACCATGGTAACAGCCCCAAGTTCAAAATGGCGACCAAATGGCCATATCTCCATAACCCTTTGGTCTATTGGCAAGATATTGGTATCAAAATACTCGGAATATATATATTTATTTTCGTTGTAATGGAACATTTTTACTAAATGCAACCAGAAATGCTATTTGCTGTACTATTGACCCTTGAACTTGCCTCGTACTGTATCTTAAAAACGGCTCGTCATAAAAATAAAAATGGTCTCAAAATTGCTCAGGCCTTACATATTTATATTTAATGTAATGCAATATTTTGTTAAAAAATGTCCGGAAGCAAAGTTATTGACCTTTGACATAGAGAATAGCTTACAAAGATTTTTATTCAGTAGTCTCTGATCATATCTCCATAACCCTTTGGTCTATTGACAAGATAATGATATCAAAATACTCGGAATAAATATATTTATATTTGTTGTAATAGAAAATTTTTACTAAATGCTATTTTTCTGCACTATTGACCATTGACCTTGACTCGCACTGTATCTAAAAACGGCAAAAAAACATTTCAAAACTCCCTTTTCTTGTTCGTTGCTCATGATTTTCCTTTTTATCTTATCAGGTTTCCGTTCCATAAAAAACTTAAACATCTTACCTTGTATATTATTGAAGAAAGTGATTTGGTGGGTCCAGTAAGTTTGAAAAGTGAAAAGTTAAAATTGGCAGAACCAGTGTTTTTATTATAGTATTTTTTCCAAATAAAGTTATGGATCTTTGGCTCCACAATAATAATAATTTTATTGAAACTACACCTTTACAACGGTGGAACACATTCATACACGCTGCGTTCTATATACAGATAGACATTCAACAGATACAACATAATAAAAAGCAAACAGATACAAAATAAAACTAGTCAACCGACCGACTCGATCGCTATCGTAGTCGTACGTCACTTATGCATTATACAATGAGTTAAAAAGAAAAGAAATGCAAACAATTGTTAAGTAGTACAGTAACTGGGAAAAAAATAATATTGTACCAAAATTCAAAAATAGTAATACAACAAATTCAAACTAAATAGATCTCTATACCGCAACAAAACAAAAACATTACATGCTATCTGCGAGTTGTATAAGATTGTTTCGTATTTTCCATGATATTGTTATGTATACTTTACAAAATTTGTCAAGACTCAATAGAACATTATTACTGAGGGGAAGTGTATCCGTCCCCAGAAGATATAACATTTTGTCGTCATTGCTACTGGTGCAGAATGTTTCCCAAACATCTAACTCGTTATGAAAAATTAAGTCTTGTTTAAGTAGGCCTATATTTAGCTGTTCTTCTCTTACACATTGTAATGCATCACAACTAAATAAAAAGTGAGATATGTCCTCTATATTTCCAGAGTTACATAATGAACAGAGAACATCATTATCCACGGTCCATTTACTTAATTTAAAATTTAAAGGGAGAGTATTGGAATGGGCTTGACATTTAAGACGGGCACCATTAAAATTTGTTTTATCAAGTAAAAACTTTTCAAGATCCGGCTTTGATTTTGACTTTGCATAAAAAGATAGCGACGATTTAGATGGGAGGTCCTCTGACCATTAATTATTTACATTATCTAAAATATTTTGTTTCAGTAAATTAAACCAATTTTCCAAAGTGCGATTGTTAATAACATTGTTAAAAATATGCATGCATTCAAATCTACAGAAAGTGGTGCGTACACAACAACTAACGAATTTAAATCGTAATTCTTTTGTGTTGTAATTAAGCGTAGTCTTGTACAATAGGTTGGGCCATCGTTTCTAATTTAACCCGACTAAACGTTCAAATAATTTTAGTTGTAATATGTTATGAGATACGGTTAAGGGTATCCATCCTAAATCTCCATATAAGGCCATTTTCGGTGTATACGCTGGTGCTTTTAGAATATATTGTGTCATCTGCATTTGAAGCCGTTCCAGTCTCTCAATATCTGAATTGGATACTCCAGTCCAAACAGAGCAACCATAATTAATAGAAGGTAAAACTATTGTTTTCCTTATGATATTTCCGTAATAAACTCTGTCAAAGTCATCAAGATTATCAATTATAGATTTAACTTATGAAACTAATCTATTACCCTTTTTAACAACATTGTCAATATGCGAATGTTCACATACATTTTTTTGATATTAGTACTCCTAGATATTGGTAGGTGTCTGTTTCTGTGATGTGATGTTTGTCAAGATCCCATTGTTTATATTTATTTATCTTTTTTCCAAAAACCAAGACTTTTGATTTTTCATAGTTAAAATTAAGTTTCCAATAATTTGAAAATTCACCTGGTAATTTAAGCATGTTTTTAAGGTCATGCTCATTATTGGCAGTTAGCACGACATCATCAGCCCAGAAAAGACTACCCATCCATTTATCTTGGATCTTAACACCAACATTATTTGAGTTATAACAACTTCTTAAATTCATTAATAAAAATGTTAAAGAGTACAGGAGATAGAGTACATCCCTGTTTAACTCCCTGATCAATTACAAATGAATCAGTAGAAATGTTTCCATATGGCTTTTAGTAGTCCTTCTCGCCATACACTGTCGAATGCCTTTCGGAAGTCCAGGAACGTCATATAGGTGTTTTTCCCTTCTGCAAATCTGCAGGCAGCAATACTTTTTAGTGTGAAAATGTGATCCTCATGTTTAGTATTTTATCATATCTTTAGATTTTGGACAAAAATTTAAATCAAATATATTATCTAAATTACTTGAAACATTATACCAAGGTATCGTATGGGTTCGTTAGTCTATAGTTTTGTTTGGTGGGAATTTTAAAATCCGAATTCCTTAATGAGCCCAATCTCATTATATTACTTTTTTCATAATTTATCTTAAGCCCTGAGGATAAAGCAAATAAGTCCAAAGTGTCCATGATGGGCTTTATTTAATTGGAATCGTTTATATAGAATACCGTGTCGTCAGCAAATTGACATAATTTAATGTTTACGTTATTATAGGATATACTTTCTATTTTTTCTGTTTGACGGACTGCATTGCCTAGGATTTCCGCACATAGAATAAACAAGTATGGTGATAGAGGGCATCCTTATCGTAAACCACGACTAAGACTAAACAAGGCCACCAACAGCCATTAAGTCGCGTGCTACAATGCATAGTGATACCGGACAGACAGACAGACCGACAGACAGACCCACCGGCATAGTGAACCATAGAGTCGCGTGGACGTGACTAAAAAGGCAAAATGTTGACGAATTTTTAAACTTTTTCATCAAAAACGTGCGCAAATTATCCAATTCGACGTGCTCGTATGACGTAATTTGAAGTCGAAATTGTTTAAAAGTTGGTAAAATTATTAAAAAAGGCTGCAAAAACATAAATCACGCAAAAAAAGTATGTATTTAACGCTATGTGCGCACCGCGCGCGTAAAAATTTGGGCGCATATAGGAATTTTTGACATGTCCAAAATGACAAGAAACGCGTAGAAAGTTGATTAAAAATTAATTTTGCACATTTTAACATTTTTAATGCGCGCGCGCGTCCGACGCTTAAACGAATTCCTTAGGCACCGTAAATCCAAACTACATATTTCTACATTTGCCAGCCAGAAAAGTTAGTAGAGCTTTCGGGCAACACTAACCATTCATCAGTGCAAGTGATATATATATATATATAAACAATTCATACATTAAGGTAGTGATAAACATATCTAATAAAGTACAAAAACATGGTATGGCTCTTGAAAAATAGGTAGCCAGGCCTACATGGCTCGTCCTATTACCGCTAAACAACAGCTCATCATGAGTAAGCATTGTTCCATAATAAGAGAAAAATTAAACATACTATGCATAGCCTACATATTTCCGGTACTTCACAAGTGAGCCTCATGTAATTATAATTAAGAAGGTCAATAATAACCTGTTTTGGTGTGGAATTTGAAATTAGATGCATCATTAATAACATTTACTGGATAAAGGAAAGATATTTGATTTGATTATTATTATTAACCAAAATAACCACTGTGTATTCGGCAATGCCTATCTGCATGCCCTGCACGACGTTGAGTACCGGCATTATGTAGACAAGATTATTGTTATTCATGAACGCTATTTTATTGGTTCCTATTGAGCCCCTTTCTCACAGATGTGCCTGCAATATACCGGTACAGTGCTGGCGTCGTGCCGGTATCGTTACCGGCATATAACCATTCTCATCGGACTATCGTGCCGGAAATATAACCGGTATATACCGGCTTTCTGTGAGAAAGGAGTCGGGCATATTCGGCCAATAAAAAGTCTCTGACAAAATAATTATTGAGGGCGTCCTTTAATGTTATTATTTTTGTCTAGGCCTAGCGATGATATGGCGGCGAATGTCAAGTTACAGATTATTATCTTCCTTTATAGCATATTTATGCAATACATGCTATGTACAGTATATTGTGCATATATTATACAGGTATAGCAATTAATTTGTCGTCATCGGCAATCTGTAAAACACCTTAGAAGGCTGTAGGCCTACAATTTACAAGGCGACGAAAGGTCAGGCACCAACAAACAGAGAGCTAAATGGCCTAGCCTAGCGGCCTATAGATTATGCTTCTTGTCCCCTTATTTTAAGCAGCTCTCTTATCTCATTATCCCTCCAGTTCGACATTATTATTGTTAATTGAATTGAATAGGCGCCAAAGTGATACACTTGACCGCGCAATGTGTCAAAGCCTCGACGGGGAACCCCGGAATATAACGGCGATACGTTCTCACAGAATGCCCGTCTGGCATTGCGGGGAATATCCCTAGAATATTACTAGGTCTAAAGCAGGTCATGTCGATGCCGGCATGGTGCCGGCATGATGCCAAGACGACCCGTTCTCACAGAAAACCATACCGGCATGGTAATGGTATATTCCCGCAATATTCCTGGCACACAACTCTGTGAGAAAGGGGCTTTGGTTGATTGATAATTAGCAATACTAGTGGTTTCGCTCGCACACCCTCTAGTAGTGGGTGTACCCGAATGGTCCTCGAAAACATGGCCAACGTTTCTGGCCTTCTCCAGTGTGTGACAGGGTGACATAGATTTGTACTCAAAAGTGTCACAATCCAAGAATGAATTAAAGTAAAGGCCTTCAATAATAGTTAAATTACTAAAACAAATTGTAGTTCCACTAAAGTAAATGCTTTTAATCAATATAATTAATCAGCTGAATATCTAAAACAAATTAATTGCTAGGCCTAGTTCACAATACGTTGCACCACTAAACAATTTGCATTTATTATTGAATGTCGCCACCAACGGCCATTTTGCCTGAAGTGACGGACCCGGAAGCCAGTTGAACAACAGCGCGAGTGTGTGAAAATAATCCTGTGATCCACAAATTTCGATAGGTAACGCTAAATGTTGTCGTAAAAAAAAAAATGGAACAATAGCGTAGTACTGAAAACTAATGTTATCAAATCTACGTTTCGCGGTACATCTAAGATAGATAAGATAGGTATCCAAGGCGGAGATTTATATCGAAGTTTTTCCATTGTGCTCGCTTATGTCGGAATTAAAGCCCCATTCCCTACGTTTTTTAGATCTAATTTATGATCACAAACTATATTTAATGTAAAAATAATACTATATGGTCCTATTGCGATAACTTTTTTCGTCTTTAAACGGTTAAAAATGTGAAAAATAAATCGATTCTAATAATTATAGCGGCCCGCTATAAATCCCAAAATGCATTGCGCGCGGATTGATATTTTTGTTTTTCACCTGTAATTCGCCCACTTTTCGATCGATCGTGAAGCCAAAACAAATGGAAGACTCCTAACTTTTCAGCGAAAATACCGGGTTTTCCCCAATTTGTATCAACGGAGTCTGGCAAAAATAGAAAGACAATTAATGCAGCAACTATACAACGTCAGGCTACGTATATAGCTAGCGTACGATGTTCGTACGTTATCGATGTTTACCAGCTAGGCCTACAAAACTAAGCCTAGCTAGGCTAGGCCTAAGACCCTCAACGAGAGGTCGATCGCCGCGAGCTACTTAGGTAGTGCATTGTTTCTCACTTTTTATCATAATTTACCATAAAACGTACATTTAAGACAAGGAATGACATGGTTTAATGTTTTTAAAGTGATATATATGTATTATTTTCCAAAAAACGTCCACAATTGCAGGGAAAGGGTCTTTAACCATAATTTATATATAAATTATCCAAATAATAATGGTATGTCATGGACATAGTATTTTTGCCATCGTTCACTGTGTAATCGTCCGTCTGTATTTATAAGCATATAACAAATCATTACATTAATTTACAGTTAATAATCAATAATAACAAAGTAAACATACATTTTTTAAGCAATGAATATCCCTTGAATGATGTTTCAAAGATAGGTTGGTTGACGTTAGCCATACAACTCATTGAGTATGGTATGTTGGCATGTACAGCATTGTTCATGATCATCGTTCCATTTTTTAAATGTTTTACTTTTAGTGTTTGTCTTAGAAGTCTTACGGGATACGTCATCACTTATATAAATACTGTTATTGTTTAGTGGATTGCCCTTCAATGTTTTCGCTGCTTGGCTTAGAACAAATTTGCCTGCCCACGTAGCTCAACAGTTAATTGGTCTTTGTCTCCTCGATGACGAGCGCCTTATTGGGATTCTGTGGACTCGTTCCACTTCTATGTCGTCCCCATTCTCTAATTTCATGTGCGAAGTGAATACAACTTCTACAAATTCCTTGCACGATAAATTGCCTCCCTTCTCGTAATCTTCTGGTACGTTATGAATGATTATATTATTCCTCCTCGATCTATTTTCGAGATCGTCTACTTTCTTTTCTAGATAGGTAATAGTATCTAAAGTTTCATTAACTGACTTAAATTTGTTTGTATTGTCCTCCACTGATTTGTCCATGAATTCTAGCGATTGCGTTATCTTTGTGATGACTCCGGTTTTTTTTTTCTACGTTTTCCTCAATTTTGGTCATCTTACCCTTCTAGCTTATTGACTCGTTTAACCATCGACTCCAGTTTGTTGAGTATTAGGTCAAGTTTTGAAGAGAGTTATCGCATTTGACGGCTGATGTTCTGGTTCAGTTGAGTCGCACCCATATTTTATTCCGCTCCGAATCTGACCCTTGGCTGTCTTGGCCAGTGGTGGACATCAGATGATAGGTTATTTTGTCCTTTTTAGCTTTCGATTTTTCCATATTCAATAGAGAGTTTTACTTTCAGTGTACAAATTATGTAAATACGGCACTGATTTAGTTGTTTTTGAAAGGAGCGCTACAAAAACGTGATGATTTGTGTATAAATTTCAGGAGCTACAAGTATACACGTCTTTACTGCATCGAGCTTAGCGCCCTCTCAACCACTATTAAAAAAAACTATTTTTTAATAATGTACAAAAAATGAAATGAATACCATCCCATTAATTACCGGTATGTACAGAGAAAGCTTGAGCGGAAATCGAGGGTTACTTTTGCCAAAAAGACGAAGCGCGAAACAAATAAAAACGCAGCGTGAAACATCTGAAATGATATACAATTTGCTACAAAATAAAAAGACAGAATATATTATATATAACTATAACTAGCAGTAACCCGTGCGACGCACGGTCTTTAAACAGCTTTGCATGGGCAAGTATAAAAACAGCGCACTTTGATAAAGGTACTTTGACAAATTATTAAAATAAAAACAAAATGTATCAAGAATAAAATTCGGAACTACTGTATTTAAGGCCATTGGTTTGTAATACGCTATTCCTTCACTTCAATATATGTAGGCTAAAAATTAAAGCAATGGTACAGTGGATATGGAACTTTTACTTTACTTTTGACTGGGAAATAAAAGACGCTTACGAAAAATTGTGCTGTATAAATTATTTTGGGTTTTTTTCGTGGTGTAATAATTATTTGATACGTAGAGATAAAAAAAAGTGGATAAAAATCGAATGAAAAAAAAACACATTGCTGCGGAAACACGAATTAAGTTTATTTATTTATATTTTATTTTTATTTCACTGGTTTTGATATTTTGCAATTTTTTTGTAAGGGAGATTTGTTACGTACTTGCTACTTTTGTAATTAAAGTGTGGTCTACCAGAAACCAGTGCTCCGCACGGTTTGCCTACCTTAATAATTATTCGCATGGCATGATTATTAAGTATAATAAAAGCGTACTTTTCCCGGCCACAATATTTCTTTTTGTACATAAGCTGGGGGACCCCTCACAAAATAAACATGGATATTCATTAATAATGTCCATAAGCTACGTCAGAAATGAGCTAACAATTCGCTAATACAAAGGTTTTCTGTCGAGCCGTCTCTATAGTCGAGTGGATTAGGCTATGGACTTTACATGTCGATGTAGGCCTATGGGGTTATTTTTACTTTATAGTGAGAGTGTGATTATTTAGAGGGTTAGGTTTAGTTATATTTAGGAACTTAAGTAGTTCGGCTATCTTTCACATAAGGGGTCCAAACTTTTGTACGAAATAAAAATTTGCTTCCTGGCCCCTGACAAATTGTTTTTTTTTTTAAACGAACAAATTGTCAACAATTCAATTCGGAACTACTTAAGATTTTTTTATACACGAAGTATAACTACTATTACTTTGAAATATCTGTAAGCTACAAAATGAAAGCAATACTGGATTTGGGTGGGCCTCAGAAAATGACAACGTGCATGAGCGGGACTGACTTCTCAGTCGGCAGAGATTAAAACTTTTTAATGATAAAATATGAATTGGAAAGTTATCGAATTAAGATGTGAAGTATTGGAATAATAACAGTGATGCGCTCGGACACAAACATTTTGGGTGTATTTTTGTTGATATTCGATATTTAGCGGATTGGATTTCTTTTATTTGTGTGTTTTATTTTATTTACATTTTTGAAACAATGACACAAGACTATACATTTGTTTTGTGGAAAAACGACACCTAGGCTATTGGATTCGTTTTATTTGTGTGTTTTTTTTTATTTGTTCATTTACATTTTTTTTCATGTGATTTTTTTTTATATTTTGTTTTGTGCATTTGTTCGTATCTTTTTTGATAGTTTTATAATTACATTGTGGTTTAGTTTTGATTTTTAGCTATAAACGGTGATACCTAATTAGTACACATGTCGCGGATTGAACTCGAACCTACTAAGCATTGATATCAATGGTCACGGCGATTTCCTCACTGAGCCAAACCGTGATTTACAAAATACATTCTGTTCCAAGGATTATTCATTAAAATTTCAACCGCGCGATCATTCGATATCGGTTGACTAAAGATTGTTTATTTAACGGCCCGGAATGGTATTTGTAGATCCGGCCATGGCGGTACACAACACAGGAGGTTGCGTAGTTTATACAGTGACGTAAGATGGTCGCTGAGACGTCAAATTACTGCTATTTTTTGCCTTTTTTTAGTGTTTTTCCTTAAAATTCAGGAAAGTGACATAGCCTATCGTGTGTGGCCCCTTAATAAACATAAGTGTGCCAAATGTGATTACGTACCTTTCAGTGGTTTTCGAGGAGATTTAAAAAAAATGTAGTAGCACTATTAATAAATAAGATATAGATATTTCCAAAGGCTCGGACATGTAAGAAGGGCCTTAAAAAAACTGAATTACTATATATACCAGCCCCACTGGTAAGATAGTCTTTGAATCCATCCGATAAACACATTAATCACTCACATCAGTCATTCCGCTAATGGTTGCGTCTAATGATGCATTCTATTCTATTCAGTTACAATTAGAAAGTTGATCCTTGACCTATATTATTCAATATCTCTGCCATATTCTGTAACCGGCTGTCTGTCCCGTCGTACATCTCACCGCACGCAGTTTAGTATGTCTTCCCCAAAAGGGCATCAATATTATGTGTAAGCCTATTGGTCATTTGCCTAATAATTAAATACGAAATATTATAATATAATATAATATTATTTACATCTGACATCAGAGCCTCGATAGCCAAACCAAACAATATTATAGGACTAAAAGTACAACAAAAAAACTTTAACGATTATATTTTCACAGCAATGATTTATTTAAATCAAATATTAATAAATGTTCACACAAAGTAAAGCTTGTGGTTCCCACAAAAGACCCAATGCAAGGAGGATAGGCCTATAGGTAGAAGCAAAGCAAGTGAGTTGACCAATCACATGAAGCGACAGTAGAGTTCAAATAACCCATCGCTTGTAGGCTAATATTGGTTACATTGTTAACTTTTAATACCGATTTTATGTAAATGCAATACTTTCAGCTTCTGCTGCTTTTTGTATATGTGTTTTTTATACCGAAAAAAATAAAAGTACATAGGCTGGATGCAAGTGAGTTGACCAATCACAAAATCCATCACTTGTGATTGGTCACTAACGTTGCGCTCTGTGCATTGCGTCTCGGTAGTGGAACCAAGCATAATGTACCAATCATGCAGCAGTAATACTTTGTTCACAGAATCTTCAATAGACTATACATTGATATGGTATAACAATTAATCACAACATGATAAAGCAAACAAAGTTATAGATCGGGGTTGGTGAGATCTGTCATTATAAGGGTTTAATTTGTCCATTATAATGTTGTTGTTGTGGACAGAAAAACCACAATAGTTATTTATTTATTTTTATTCAAAACTTTCCAACAGGAACAATGTTCCCACTTAATTACAGGTGATGTTATATAAAAAATAATATAAAATATATATGTATATACTCAAAAGCACATAATTCCCATGACGGTATAATTATAATGGACAGATTCACCAACCCTATGGAAATTACATTATTACATTAAATCAAAAACTCTTGTATGCTATAACTGTAACAATAAAATTCACAACAATTACATCAATATTTTTTAAAAGGCCAAATAAAATAAGTATTTAAGTTTATTTATTTATTTTTTTCAAAGGAAAAAATTAGATAAAAATAAAGGCGGCTTCTCTCATAGTGGACCGACCACAGTGTACACGACGGCAAGTAAGTAGTCTATACTACCGTACTGTTTGTCTATTCGTCAGTATTGGTCATATTATCCGATATATTTTGGTACCAAAAACGTTAAATGAACGATAGAGGTCATGGGTCAATTATCACTAAATTACTGAATTTCCACTATAATAATATATATCTCGTCCAAACAAATATTGAAGCAGATTCATGTTTATGTTCATGTTAACACATTCGTTACATGCATACAGTATTATCAACTAAGGTATTAACATTAACACTTATTTAGCGATATACATTATAGATGATAAGCACATAATCAGCGGCGCTTCACATACTGTAATAATATTATTTGAAATAAAAAGGTTTTAATTGATTTTTAAATTGTTAATTTATATAGATTATAGTAATCCACATTGTTAATGTTACTTGGCAAATTGCAACGGAAAACGAGCGGTCAGCAAATGTTTTCGCATAACATCCGTTGCACTGCCAAACCGACCCTCTAGAAAAAGAAGCCTAAACTATCTAAACAATAAGCCAGATAATCCCAGTGGGCTTTAAATCGATGGTGGGCCTCTTTTCGAGATTACCTTTTCAAAATAAAGAGTGGTTTCTTTTTAATTTGTTATTTTGGGAGGTGGGCTTCAATCTTTACGAGGTCGGCTAGCCTTGAAATTCGTTTTTCTTTAAAAAGGAATTTCATTAGTGGGGATCGAGATACAAACAAATAGTATTTGTTTTATATGGCCTATGAAATATTCATAATAATAACTTTATTATCATTTTAGTGAAAAGCGAACATTAATTATAATAATATAGTATACTTTATCTATCAAATCTTACTTACTAAAATATAAAAACACTAATACAATTCACCAAACAACATCCATTATAGGTATAATGAAATAAGCCAACATCACTTGAAATATAACAACATCGTATCTACCAAATCTTACATAAACTAATACAATCCACCAAACTACATCGATAAATGTATAGGTTATATTAATGAAATAAGCCAACGTCATTGAAATAAATACTACATCTTATCTACCAAATCTGACAAAACTAATACAATCCACCAAACTACATCCATAAATGTATAGGTTATATTAATGAAAAAGCCAACATCAATTGAAATAAATACTACATTTTATCTACCAAATCTTACATAAAACCAATACAATCCACCAAACTACATTCATAAAAGTATATGTTATATTAATGAAAAAGCCAACATCAATTGAAATAAATACTAAACTAATACAATCCATCAAACTACATCGATAAATGTATAGGTTATATATTAATGAAATAAACCAACATCAATTCTTACATAAAACTAATACAATCCACCAAACTACATCGATAAACGTATAGGTTATATTAATTTAAAAAGCCAACATCAATTGACACAAAACACAATCTTATCAATCAAATCTTACATAAAACTAACACAATCCACCGAACTACTGTAAATCGATAAATGTAAATGGTAATATTAATGAAAAAGCCAACATATACACAGAAATAAAACATCATCTTATCTACCAAATCCACCCAACTACACTGTAAATCAATAAGTGTAACCGTATAACTTTAAAGGCCATGTGCGGGCAAAAAAGTTATATTGATCATACATTCAAATAATTATCGATCTATAGATTCCCCTATGTTTCATACTTTTGGGATTTTATTTTTGTTACACAAACGAGTTGAAAATAAGCACTTTCTTATCAGAATCTTTATTTGCAGATAGTTCTAGTTCATGACTTTTCCGTTACATACGTCAGGCCTACAAATACAGTTAATTATTTCTCAAAATAAAGTACGTTATTTATTTGTAGTAAGTCGGATGTATGTATGGATATACGGATAGAAACAGAAATATGGAATTAAAGTCCACAATATTGAGTATTGTTTTTGTTCAGAATTACATGAAGTACCATTTGGAAAAAACAATCATTGTGGAATAAATTGATTGTTGAGATAATTAAGGGTTGTAATGTCATTAATATATTGATATGAAAACACGATCATGCATTTCATTTTGCCAAAGTAGTAGACAAGAAATCCAAAATGCAATTAAAAAAAACATTTAGAAAACAGTAAACAATGAACACGAATACATTATTAGTCTTCGTCTGGAAATTTCAGAGGAAACCTTGTTTTTAAGTTTTACGAGTTGTACACAAAGCGTTATCGACAAACAGTTTATTTCCGCAACACTTACTATGGAAAGCAGAGCGTATGTCTGCCACTTCCGCTAACCAGAAGCCGATGGCCAGGATGAAAGTATCCGTGGCCATCTTGGTTGTAACGTTGTTAACGGAATATGCTTTATCGCATTCTCAGTTCAGAAATCAGGAGCCATCGTCTGCAGAAGAAAAAAAAACGTAAAAACAATTATTAAAAATGGAAAGACAATTAGTTGTTGTTTCCGATAATCATAATGCGTTTCTTTTCAAACGGGGTAGTGGGATATTCCTGAGGAAATTATCTGCCTCGTTTGGGATTTTTACAATTGCCTACATGTTCACATGCAAACTAGGTAGGCCTAAGTGCCAAGCCGGTTCACACTGAGCATTTACACGTCACGCGAAAAGATTCGCCCGAAGCTAGACAAAGTTCTATCGATTTTGCGAGTTGTAAATTCACCGCTTTAACTGAAAATCCACGACGTACGTTCAACACAGGCATGTGAACGGTGAGAGGGAGGACAATTGACCTCCCAAAACTTAAATCATGGGATGGCAAATAAAAATAGCATTTTAAAGAGATTTCTTTTCAACAACATATTCTTATAACTCCTTTCGCTCAGCAATACAAACATGATAATATAATAATAACAGCCAGACCGAGACAATGCGCTTGTCGCGAGAAAGAAATTTCTGTAAAATGCTTCTGAATTTGTAAAACTTAATGGAATTGGTATGAATGTCCTTTTACCGGTCACATTATTGTAACTGCTTAAAAAATATAAAAACTGAAAAAAAACCAACAATGTTTGTCTATAATATACAGAGAATATATAGAGAGAGATGTAAAGTGTACAGTAGAATAAAATAAAAGACCAATAAAAAAGAATAAAATGTTACTTAGTTTTGTGGATTGTCAGTGTTAAGGTAAGATAACACAGTGCTGTGTATTCATATACTACTGTACATTACCGTAAAATCTTCAGTGCTTCTTGTCGAATCCGTCGGACACATCAACTCTCGGAATTTTCCCTTTAATATTTCTTTACATGCTGCAAGGGTAACTCTCGGCTCGCAGACTTCAATTTTATAAACAAGGCAGCAAATGCGGCGATGATCCGATTTCCTATTTTTGGTGATGTATAAATAAAAACATGATATAGTTATTCACTTAGACCATGGATCAAGAAAACAATAATAATTTTCCTGAACAAACTAATTTACAGCCAAAAATTCAGATTGGTGTTTATGTTTGGTAACTGAAAACATTTGGTTTTTTTTCTTATATTTTTAGTAGTAAAATTTATTAAAACTACAAATGGCCTATTCATTTTTGATGTTTTTTTGGACAATACACATATTATCGAAATATCTTGCCATATCGACATAGTAATTCGATAATGATGTCTTACCTGAATATACGTTCGTACTTTTAAGTCGATTTTATTTAATTAGATTTATTTTTAAATTATTTTATATTTTATGCGGAATTCATGTTTTTAAGTTAATATGATGGAAGTATGTGACCATCGGACCAATAATCAATATCAATGTAAACTTTACACCGACTTGTAGGTTCATGTTTTTTTATATTAGGCCTAATTGTATATATTAATAAATTGCACGCTTTTGACGATGATCTTAGCTTTAAAAAACCAGGTGAATACTTACAATTCGTTTATGTTGATCAAGTTTTCAAAAGTACTATCTTTGTAATTGTTTAATTCGTTGCCATATATCAAACTGCAAAAAAAAATATTTTAAAATAAAAATGAGTAAAAGATTCAGTGGTATTAGGTCATGAAGACATTTCTCATTCTTATGTCTTTAGTGGTTTACCCTGTACGTTACTAACTTGGACGTAACGCACGGACACTGTAAGTAAATTGACAAATTACGACATAAAAATAGGTCATCCGAACTGTTTCTTGTGATTGGTCAACTCATTTGCGTTTTGCCTACGTCATTGCGTTGCGTCCAAGTGGACACCTAGATCTGAATTAGGCCCTACAGTAGTACTTTTATCCAGCAATTGAGTGTTTGCTACTCGGCAAGGTAAGGCATACTTCTTGTTTTCATTTTTTTCGTCTGTTCATTTTAGATATTATATCTAAGCTTATATATATTAATATTATAATTTAAGCTAATTTCATTACAAAACAGACATATTTAACTAAACGTTATGACGTCATACTGTTATTTAAATATGCTAATAATTATACTTATAACATTTATATATATCCGTGCTATCACTTAGAATATATTATGAGGCTTCAAGTGGTAAATGGCGGTCATTTTGAATGTATGTTAATTAACCCAATTTCTTTTTGGTAAACTTCAGATATGATGTTCATTTGGACCATATAAAGCAAACAAAACCAAACACCATTGCTGTTGCAATTTGTTCTAATGTTGACTTATCTTTACTGGACAAAGATACAATGACCTCATGGCAATGTTTTAAAGACGCCGTTGTGTGCCCATATGCGGGTTCATGTCTATGACCAGGGGACACTGTGTTAAATATGGCAAACATCATATTTGAAAAAGAAAGCAATGTTTAGTGAGAGAAAAGAAACTGCATGTGTTGTGTATTGCTTTTAGACATAAACAGGTACCACAGTACGAGAATTGCAGGGTGTCCAACGGACGAGTACCATGTATGTATATCGAAAACAAAGCTATTATAAAATGTATTTTACAGACTATGTCTACGACACATAATCTGTTGTATGACAAGAATTAATGAATAAGTCCGATAATTGTACAGAGCATCAAACAACTACATGCATATTATTAAACATTTTGACAAACATAGCGTTTCATACGTATGGTACGTGTACACACTATATAGAAAACATCGAAACGCGACAACAGAAAAAAAGAAAATAACAGAGACTTGGGACAAGTCTATAGAGTATTAACTTACAGTTTTGAAAGTGATGAAGCAAAAGCAGAAAATGCACCTTGATCTATGGTAGTTATATTGTTATAGTGTAAATACCTGCAAAAATTGAAAAAAAAAGAAACACATTTCAAACGGATTGACTTAAAACAATATTAATAATAATACTGTGCAATAATACAATAAATAGATAACCACTACATTTGTCTGCTATATTTCACAGTACAGTTATTTGTATTCAATATTTCAGTGGGCAATTTAGACTTCGTTTGGCACTCGAAACAATGTCAAATGAAAGGCAAGCTAATATTGCCATGAGGAGGTGCAAATCTGAGGGAGAGGGGAAAATATAATGTGTACAAACAGATATCACCTCACCTTTATTTATAAAACTTGAAAATCAGAAAAAAGGGGAGAAGGTAGTGTATTATTTGTGGTTGTTGCCAGATGCTTAAACTCTAGAAAATGATAAATTAAGTTTATCTTACGGACGGATAACGCTAATAATAACATTTATTAATTCATAGTTATGCTTTATAGCTTTGTGAGGTTTTTTTTCGTGCACTTAGAAGAACTTATTTAAAGTGCATTTTAAGTATTGTTTTTCTTCTAGATTATTTCAGACATCACAATAGTTAATGTTTGTTTTATTTGGAGGTTCAGACTTAAACACAAAGTACAAATGTATATAGTGCACTATGCTGTGTGAAATAAAACTGAAACTGAATGTACGTACCACCACATTAGGTACGGTAACCGATGCGCCCTCATTATGACGTTTTTTATAAGAAAAAGATACAAACCATGTGTTGCGCGTGCGAATAAAGAACAAGTGCAGCTATTCCACCGTACGGAGGGAAAGATAACCAATGCCTCTCATAATAACATTATTTTTCATTTAATAATATTTACTAATAATGATAATAACAACTCGATTTTAACTCGTCACTATGAACGAGTTAGGTTATCCGCAGCGCAAACGCCACGTGCACGTCATACTTTAGAATATTGCGCACACAGAAAAACGATTATGCCATTGAAAAAATGTTAGTGTGCTCTCTATTATATGTCACGTCTAAGTCAGGGCCGTAGCCAGGATCTGTCAAGGGGGGGTTCGCACACTAAGTATTTGGGTCACCCCCACCCCCATCATACCTACCCCCCCCCCCCACCCCCCAACCCCATCATACCTACCCCCTCCCCCCACCCCCCCATCATGCCACCCCCCCCCCCTGGGGTGGGGCCTGAGGCGAAGCAAATTTTGTTAAATGACACCCCTAGATGGCCGGAAAAGACACTCTCATGCAGCATGCTACCAATGAGCAAAACGATCGTACTTGGACTCGTGGACTATTTAAACGATAACATTTGTTGCCGTATGTTAGATGCGCGTGTTCTGTGCGGAACCGCCGATTGTTTGATCATTTACTCGATATTTTGTTTTGCGTTCAAGTTCAATGCGAACGTACGTCTAGGAGAAGCCCCGAAAAAAGCACACTGGGTGAAGGCAAATGCAATTCTTATTATAGCTCTATCTATAATATTTATCTACAGCAATTTGTTGAGGAAATTAAATATGCCAATGTAAATAGGTGATATTGATACATTTGAGTACGTATCGGCTGTGGTCTAGAAAAAAATAATCGGATGCCATAATGTAAACTACAGTACATGATACCATAGATATTATAGTGTAAAATATTAATATTCACTATAATCCTCTATGATACATTATACTTCATAGCCACACATAAATACTGATGATATGTCGGAAGGCTATATACTTTATGCATGCTGCCTGACTGCCAGTGATCTAAACAATTGGTACGCAGTTGTCTGGCGGTGTCCTTTGTACGAATCGTTCGTCCCCCAGCTCGCTGTGAGACGCGTCAATATCATGTTACATGCAGGGACCAAACATTTATTTTTCAACGTTAAAATCGGCAATTCATTTGCAACTCTTTACAGACTAATCGCTCGAAGTACGCTCATACAGGGAAGAAGGTACTGTATGAGTTATTCCGAACGAGTTTACAAATTTTTTAATTTACGAACAACTTTTTGTACTGTGGGGGCACGTATTTGGACGATTTTCGGAGATGAGGGTGAGGTATTGGGCATGTCGGGGATGGGGGCTCGCAGTCGGTTAAGGGGGTTCCGCTGTAAAGGGGGGGGGGGATTCGCCCGAACCATAAAAACCCCCCCTGGCTACGGGCCTGTAAGTATATAGAGTATACACTATATATCTGAATACGTACTACAACCAGTGCAGAATAGGTGAAAATACCGGGACCCGCTTTGTCATCCAATTTTTACCATGATGATGTCATCAACATGAAACACGTAGATAGCAATTTTGGAAAGAAATTATCTGAGCAACAACATATCGTGTTGAATAAATTTGGATACGTAGAATACGGAAGCGCGCTCCTTTAAATGTCATGAACTATGACGCAAAATATGAAATTACGACTTTTATAATTGAACTGGCCATATGATGACGTCACAACATCCGATTCGCATAATTTGTACATGATTTCCAGCTTCCAGAAAACGTTTTAATCATGTGTATCACTTTTTATTCTGAGGAGCTATAATAAATTTAAATTTATTGGAACGCTTTTGAACATGATGAAATCATCACAATTTTAAAAATTGTAAATCATGCGAAAGATAATTGATTGACCTAGACAATATAAAAAAATGGTGGGAAATGGAATATGGATAAGTGGAGATGCGTTCTATTAAATGTGAGGAGCTATGACAAAAGAGACAAACATCCTATATTTTATATTCGAGTGGCCATACGATGACGTCACAATGTCTAGTTAGCCATATTGATACATGATCCGATATCAACAACTCATCTACTTCCAGAATATGTAAAAAAATAAACTTCACCATGTAGTTTAGAAACTATGACTGTTTAAAAAAAGGCATAATTATGACGATTTATTTTACTTTTTCAGCAAAAACGAGCGCAAATTGTCCAATTCGACGTGCTCGTATGACGTGTTTTAAGTCGAAATTGTTTGAAAGCTGGTAAAATTACTAGAAAATGCTAGAAAAACATAAATCACGCGAACAAAATAACATTTACTAATAATGATAATAATAATTATACGAATAGGAAAAAGGGTAAAAAATAAAATAATATGACAATAAGTGTGGTTATATTACAACGAAAATATACTATTTTCAAAAGTATTATAAACAAGTGAAACATTCGAACACATTTGCTGGTAATGTTGTTATTTGGTTATAGGACAACGATCTGAAAAGCGTGAAAAATGCAATAAATAAGTTAAGTTTTGGATGAATATTCTTTCTTTGCAAAGGATAAAAAATGAAATTATGTGACGACAATAAGTGTGGTTTTATTACAACGAAAATATACTATTTTCAAAAGTATTATAAACAAGTGAAACATTCGAACACATTTGCTGGTAATGTTGTTATTTGGTTATTGGCAAACCACCTGAAAATTGTGAAAAATTTAATAAATAATATATACAGTACCAAGGGATAGGATGATAAAACATTATATATTTTATATATAATTTAGAAAAACAAACAAAACATAACAATAAATATCTTATTGTGCCAGCAGAGGTCAAGTCCAATTAGGCGTGTCACTCCAGAAGTGAAACCATTACAAGGTATATACAAGGACATACTAATACTTGTTTAATGTTACTTTAGCTCGTATTATCATTATTTGCATGTTTTAGCTGTTTTTCATTAACTTCTTCTACATGATATATAATTATGTTTTATCTATATTTTACTGTAATCATGTTGTACTTTGCATATCATATGATGACATAGATCAATATCTACGATACAATACAACCGTTAAATGACGATGATCCATGTGTTCTGCTATATTTTTACGTTTCGTTATGGCCGCCGATGGTGCTACAGTAACTGAATTAAATAGTCTTGAGTTCGCATAAACAATGCCAAAATAGAAAAACTCAAAAAGAGCAAAAAGAAAGATATTACATTTGAACGTATTACGCATGAAAGAGACATATTTCATTGAAGTATTAATTCCTAAAATAAAATAATTGTTTTTATGAGGAAAAGAGTTAAACTGACGTTTTCATGAGAGGAAGATATATAATATTTGTTCCTCGTGCAAAATAAGCTTATTACAACACTATTACACTAAAGTATAAATTTACACTTAACTGTGCTTTAAAATAAACATAATTAAAAGCATTAAACAGTATAGGCCTAATAGTTCACCCGAAAAAAATTTCAGATTTGTCCAAATTCCTTTAAAAAAATCTGACAAATATAAACATGAATAAATAAAAAACAATGTCGTTAATATAAATCAGACTTAAGAATAATGACATCAATTTTCGATAATCATAAGGACGAGTTCTCGAATGATTCTCTCATTTGTGCCCATGGAATTGATATTTCCTAAGTTCACCTAACTACGGAGGAATAACGCATTTATATTATGATTACATTAATCATAATGTTTAATGATGCTGTGTTATCGAATTGTCTATGTTACTGGAGAAATCGGGATACAGTACCGATAATCAGGTGTGTTAGACCAGAATACGTTACTCTGGCTTAAAATGGAGGTCTTTGCTTTAACCACGTTCTGAAATGTGTCTGTAAGATTATGTTAGGCAAAAAAAAAACACCTTGTATACCATAGCAGCCTGGTGTAGAGACCTATGTATTGCCTTCGCTAAATCCTTTCTTAAACTTGTTCCCACTTATACCTTCTAGAGGAATGTTATCCATAGATATAACCCTAATATACTGCTGATTGGATTCGTCATATTATAATTGTAACACAATGTGTCATAAGAACTGTTCGTTATACCATGGTAGTATGTGGTGCAATTAATTAAAGAATTATATGATTTGTAAATAGTTTACACAAAGTGCAACACAGTGTGACGTGTTATCTGCTACAATATCTAATGATGACACATTTTTAATAATTATGTAAATTCTCATTTAATAAAACACTTATAATAACAAATTACCGTATTAAACGTACAAATCAAAGTATACAAACAATAAGTATATACAGTACCAACGGAAATTACGATAAAAAAGTATCTATTTTTTAATTTCGATATACAAAGAAAAAATAACAACAAAATCTCTATATTGTGCCAACAGAGGCCAAAAAGGCTTATGTCCAATTAGGCGTGTCACTCTGACAGTGAAACAATGTCAAGTTATAATTGATATAATACTAATTTTATGTTACTTTATCTCGTATTATCATTATTTGCATGTTTTAGCTGTTTTTCATTAACTGTCTTTGCAACCATCCTCTTCATAAGGATATTATCGGCTCCGTTATCGTTAGAAGTGGTAGGATGAGGACGGTGAATGCGCAGACGGACCGTTACAAGTACTCGTTCTACCCAGCTGGGATAAGGCATTATAACAAAACATTTGTTAGATAGTCCTCGTTATATTTATATTTATTTTAGGCAAGCCAATGTTTATGAGCACTGTAATTTCCATTATTATTTTGGACAATAAATGAATCTGTATCTGTATCTGTATCTGTATAATTACAATGTTTTATCTAGATTAACTGTAATCATGTTGTACTTTCCATATCATATGATTTCTCGTATTATCATTATTTGCATGTTTTAGCTGTTTTTCATATGATTTCTAGATGTATTTCAATATCTACTATACAATACAACCGTTAAATGACGATGATCCATGTATTCTGCTATATTTTTATTTTTCATTATGGCCGCCGATGGTGCTACAGTAACTGAATTAAAGAGACAAAACAATGCCAAAATAGAAAAACTCAAAAAGAGCAAAAAGAAAGATATTACATTTGAACGTATTAAGCATGAAACAGACATATTTCATAAAAGTATTAATTCCTAAAACAAAATAATTGTTTTTATGTTTAACTCTATGCCTAATAGAGTTAAACTGACGTTTTTATGAGATGAAGATATATACTATTTGTTCCACGTGCACAATAAGCTTATAAAACTATTGCAGATTATACGTGAATCGGACCGGTGACGAGTCGGTGACAAACCGAACGGATCATCCAGGAGTTCTGAAACGTCTGGCCAAGTGCGCTCTCTTTGCGCAGTATTATACGGAGGCGTGTCTATTTTTGTTTTCGTATCTAATTTTGGCTTTAAAAACATGTCAGCCCAAAATAATCGCTACCCCTGGATCCGCCCCGTCGGAATATTGTCGATATAAAATGATGGAGGTTCAGACGTTCTGTGGTAGGCCTACATTTAAATTGTATTATTTGTATTCCCTCTTTAAACTTCATCTTAATTTCAATAAAATAATATCAATTAAGTAATATTGTTTACTTAGAAGTGTGCCAGTTATTCAGCACTGAAGAAAACAAAATCAGAAAAATGTAAACACATGTTACCAGGTTTTTTTAAAACATTAATAAAGCTAAGTGTGTTAATTAATGACATGTAAAGAACATTTTAGCATGAGGAAGTGAAAATATGGAGGGAAAGAAAACATAAAGTGTAGACACATATATCACCTCACAAGCAATCTATTGCTGACCCAGTGTGAAGCCAGAAATCAAGAGTTGTTCCTGCTCCCCAATTATTGTGGTCTCTTTATTTATAAAACTTGAAAAGCAGAAAAAAGAGGAGGAGGTGTATGTTTGTTTGTTGGCAGACTATAACGCTGGTTCAGATTTTAAGTTAAGTTTATCTTACGGACGGATAACGCTAATATTGTACGTACCACCACATTAGGTAACCGATGCGCCCTCATTATGACGTTTTTTATAAGAGAAATTTACAAACCATGTGTTGCGCGTGCGAATAAAGAACAAGTGCAGCTATTCCACCATACGGAGGGAAAGATAACCAATGCCTCTCATAATAACATTATTTTTCATTTTAATAATATTTACTAATAATGTTAATAACAACTAGATTTGAACTCGTAACTATGGACGAGTTTGGTTATCCGCAGCGAAAATGCCACGTGTACGTCATACTTTAGAATATTGCGCACAGAAAAACGATTATGCCATTGAAAAAATGTTAGTGTGCTCTCTATTATATGTCACGTCTAAGTATATAGAGTATACACTATATATCTCTATACGTACTACATACAGTGCAGAATAGGTGAAAATACCGGGACCCGCATTTTCATCCAATTTTTACCATGATGATGTCTTCAAAATGAAACACGTAGATAGCAATTTTGGAAGGAAATTATCCGAGCAACAACATATCAACGTGTTGAATAAATTTGGATACGTAGAATACGGAAGCGCGCTCTTTTAAATGTCATGAACTATGACGCCAAATATGAAATGACTACTGTTATAATTGAACTGGCCATATGATGACGTCACAACATTCGATTCGCATAATTTGTACATGAATTCATATTGTACAATTCAACAGCTTCCAGAAAACGTTTTAATCATGAGTATCACTTTTTATTCTGAGGAGCTATAATAAATTTAAATTTATTGGAATGATGAAAAAAAGTAACCAAAGTTATTCACGCTTTTGAACATGATGAAGTCATAACAATTTTAAAAATGGTAAATCATGCGAAAGATAATTGATTGACTTAGACAATATAAACATATGGGGGAAAATGGAATATGGATAAGTGGAGATGCGCTCTATTAAATGTGATGAGCTATGACAAAAGAGACAAAGATCCTATATTTTATATTCGAGTGGCCATACGATGACGTCACAATGTCTAGTTAGCCATATTGATACATGATCCGATATCAACAACTCATCTACTTCCAGAATATGTAAAAAAAAAACTTCACCTTGTAGTTTAGAAACTATGACTGTTTAAAAAAAGTCATCATTTTGACGATTTTTTTTACTTTTTCATAAAAAACGGGCACAAATTGTCCAATTCGACGTGCTCGTATGACGTGATTTTAATTCGAAATTATTTGAAAGCTGGGAAAATTACTAGAAAAGGCTGGAAAAACATAAATCACGCGAAAAAAATAACATTTACTAATAATGATAATAATAATTATAGGAATAGGGCAAAGGGTAAAACATAAAATGATGTGACAATAAGTGTGGTTATATTACAACGAAAATATACTATTTTCAAAAGTATGATAAACAAGAGCAAACACTCAGTTCTGTCAATGATGTCAAAACATCAAACACATTTGCTGTTAATGTAGTTATTTGGTTATTGTACAAGTACCTGAAAACCGTGAAAAAATTCAATAAAGAAGTACAGTATATATACAGTACCAAAGAATAGTACGATAAAAATGATCTATTTATTAATTTAGAAATACTTTCCATATCATATGATTTCTGGATGTAGATGTGTTCTGCTATATTTTTACGTTTGATATAACATGATAGAGGTTCAGACGTTCTGTGGTATATTTATTATTGTTTTATTTGTATGTTCCCGGTAAACTTCATCTTAATTTCAAATATAATATTATCAATAAAGTAATATTGTTTACTTAAGCGTGGTTCCCACTAGAACGCAACGCAACGTATCGACGCAAACTGCTGTATTGCGTAATCACAAGTGGGAACCGACGACGCTACAATAGACAGGTTCCATTTCTCAAAAAACGGCCTAGAAAACGAATCAAGAAGCATTTTTGGGTAGAAGCTGGGATCCACTTGATTTAGGATATTTCGACCTCGCTGATTACGAATATGGCGGATCCCAAGCGAAATTCGGCCATCTAAGCCCTTAATTTGCATAATTAAAAATGGCGGCCATTTTTTATAATTACCCTATATCTCGAGAACCACTAGTCACAGGTAATTAATTTTGGTCTCAAAATGTTTTAAATATATGTTTTTATATTCACTTTAATGACACATTTTCTCAAAAAATGGATGCAAGTCTTATTTATGCCATTTTGACCTTTGACCTTGATATATATTTATTATAATGAAATGTTTTTACAAAAAATGGCCGATTCTACAACTATTGACCTTTGAACTATTAGTCAAATATAATAATATAATAATAATAAAACTTTGAAAATTGTGGTCTTATGAATTTTGTTTTCTTTTTAAATTGTTTAAAACATGTGTGTTTCTATCTAATGGCATATTTTGTACAAGAATGGCCGATAGTATGGTTATTGACCTTTAAACTACAGCATAGGCCTACTGTATACTAAATATATTATAATTGCATAACTATGAAATTATTTATACACAATAATAATTAGTAAAATTATAAAATTCACTGCCATCAAATATGATGTGTTATGATTTATATAGATTAAAAAAAAATTGAACACGCAAGTTACATTTGTTGAAATTTGAAATTACCTGCCATCAATATGATGGAGTATGATTATAGATTTTTTTTAATGTGAACATGTCAGCTACATTTGGAAATTACCTGCCATCAATATGATGGATTATGATTATAGATTTAAAAAAGAATTTGAACACGTAAGCTACATTTGAAAATTACCTGCCATCAATATGATGGATTATGATTATAGATTTAAAAAAGAATTTGAACACGTCAGCTACATTTGGAAATTTGGAAATTTGGAAATTACCTGCCATCAATATGATGGATTATGATTGTATAGTACCTGCCATCAATATGATGGATTATGATTATAGATTTAAAAAAGAATTTGAACACGTAAGCTACATTTGAAAATTACCTGCCATCAATATTATGGATTATGATTGTATAGATTTAAAAGAAAATGTGAACACGTAAGCTACATTTGGAATGAACATGTTAAGGGCATCAGTTAAGATCATTCATGCAAAGGTTTCCGTCATCTTTAGCGTTTTTACAGCGGCATAAAGCTGTACATGGTAGTTTTGACTTCTTGCACCTACATCTATTGGTTATGCATCGTGTCTTGTATCCACAATAAATCATCTCTAACAAAGCAGTAGGAATAGCTTCATTTTTCAGAAGCACTGGTTGAAGTTTACCATTAGATAGCTCCCAACCAAAATCTGTTGGTGATGGCAAATGCTGGATTGGCGATACAGCTTTTTTCCATACGAGTGCTTGGAAGTGTGCTCTTTTTATATGTTGGTGCACTGCATCGCTTGTTGGAGGTAATGCGTCTGGTTTTGTCTGTTTTTTTTAAAGCCCGGACTTCATTGGTACTTTTAACTTGACCAACACCGTAAACGTAGCAAATGAATCTTTCCGATTTCATAATAACTTGGTCACTGATAGGTTTTCTCCCAGGTCTTTAATTAGTTCATAATGTTTTTTTAATACTTCCCATGCCGATGCCTTTGAGTGACCACTTAGATATGAGCAGGGAAGAGTTAAATTACTGTATGTATGTATTAATGTAATTTAACTCTTCCCTGGATATGAGGTAGTATCGCATCCACTAATGGTGTGGAATGGAATCAGTGCTTTTGCATAACCCTCGGGCAAGGCTTGAAAAATGTTTTTTATAGATACTTTCTTTTTTAGATGTCCCTGTCATCATTCATTTGGATACCATGCTTTGGTAGTGAGACACTAGAATCACTATTACGTCTGTATCATCCCTAGAAGCAACTACAACTGTGTCGTATCGGACATTGGCAGCATGACAAGTCTCGTGTCCGATTCTTCATGATCTGCGACCAGAGACAACGTATTATTCGTGTAGACTTTTGATGATTTAACAACTGATTCTTTCATAAATCCACCAGCTGTGACAATTTCTTTGTCTATAGGAGCTTGACGAATCAACTCCTCTGATAGAAATCGTGCCAGATCTGCTTTATTATCTTGTAATGCCAAAAAGTTTGGCAGCGGTATTTCACCACTTTCTATAATTCGACGAATTGGTCTCTGTGTTTTGGTTCATCTTTGTCTGGTGGTGTCCTTTATCGACAGTTTTAAGTTAGGCATGCCATGTTAAAAAAAACCAAAACCGGGCATTACCTCCAACAAGCGATGCAGTGCACCAGCATATTAAAAGAGCACACTTCCAAGCACTCGTACTGAAAACAGCTGTATCGCCAATCCAGCATTTGCCATCACCAACAGATTTTGGTTGGGAGCTATCTAATGGTAAACTTCAACCAGTGCTTCTGAAAAATGAAGCTATTCCTACTGCTTCGTTAGAGATGATTTATTGTGAATGCAAGACACGATGCATAACCATATAGATGTAGGTGCAAGAAGTCAAAACTACCATGTACAGCTTTATGCTGCTGTAACCACGCTAAAGATGACGGAAACCTTTGCATGAATGATCAAAACTGATGCCCTTAACATGTTCATTCCAAATGTAGCTTACGTGTTCACATTTTCTTTCAAACCTATACAATCATAATCCATCATATTGATGGCAGGTAATTTCCAAATTTCCAAATGTAACTGACGTGTTCAAATTCTTTTTTAAATCTATAATCATAATCCATCATATTGATGGCAGGTACTATACAATCATAATCCATCATATTGATGGCAGGTAATTTCCAAATTCCTGAATGTAGCTGACGTGTTCAAATTCTTTTTTAAATCTACAATCATAATCCATCATATAGATGGCAGGTAATTTTCAAATGAAGCTTACGTGTTCAAATTCTTTTTTAAATCTATAATCATAATCCATCATATTGATGGCAGGTAATTTCCAAATGTAGCTGACATGTTCACATTTTTAAAAATCTATAATCATACTCCATCTTATTGATGGCAGGTAATTTCAAATTTCAAATTTCAACAAATGTAACTTGCGTGTTCAATTTTTTTTTTAAATCTATATAAATCATAACACATCATAATAATTTTACTAATTATTATTGTGTATAAAATTTTCATAGTTATGCAATTATATTATATTCAGTATACAGTAGGCCTATGCTGTAGTTTAAAGGTCAATAACCATACTATCGGCCATTCTTGTACAAAATGTGCCATTAGACTGGATAGAAACACACATGTTTTAAACAATTTAAAAAGAAAAAAAAATTCATAAGACCACAATTTTCAAAGTTATATTATTATTATATTATTATATTTGAAAAATAGTTCAAAGGTCAATAGTTGTAGAATCGGCCATTTTTTGTAAAAACATTTCATTATAATAAATATGAATGTATAGTTTCTGAACAATTTGAGCCCTATTTCGTGTCTCTCCGATTATTGGTTACTGAGATACGATAAATCAAGGTCAAAGGTCAAAATGTCAGAAATAAGACTTGCATTCATTTTTTGAGAAAATGTGTCATTAAAGTGAATATAAACACATATATTTAAAACATTTTGAGACCAAAATTAATTATCTGTGACTAGTGGTTCTCGAGATATAGGGTAATTATAAAAAATGGCCGCCATTTTTAATTATGCAAATTAAGGGCTTAGATGGCCGAATTTCGCTTGGGATCCGCCATATTCGTAATCAGCGAGGTCGAAATATCCTAAATCAAGTGGATCCCAGCTTCTACCCAAAAATGCTTCTTACACCATATTTCAGAGGAAATAGAACTTGTCTACAATGCTGCAAAGCCGCAGGTTTGATTTCACGCAGGTTAGGGAAAACACAATTATCGGAAGGGCATTTTCTTACGCTGCGTAGGTTGCGTTACGTTGCGTCGCTAGAAGTTAGAAGAGTGCCAGTCATTCAGCACTGAAGAAAACAAAATAAGAAAAAATGTAAACACATGTTACCAGGTTTTTTTAAAACAAGAGTGTTAATTAATGAGATGTAAAGCACATTTTAGCATGAGGAAGTGAAAATATGGAGGGAGAGAAAACATAAAGTGTAGACACAGATATCACCTCACAAGCAATCTATTGCTGACCCAGTGTGAAGGCCGAAATCAAGAGTTGTTCCTGCTCCCCAATTTATTTATAAAACTTGAAAAGCAGAAAAAAGATGAGGAGGTGTATGTTTGTTTGTTGCCAGATGCCTATAACGCTGTTTCAGATTTTAAGTTAAGTTTATCTTACGGACGGATAACGCTAATAATGTACGTACCACAACATTAGGTAACCGATACGCCCCCATTATGATAAGTGCGAATAAAGAAAAAGTGCTATTCCACTGTACGGAGGGATAGCTACCCGATGCCTCTCATAATAATATTATTTTTCATTCAATAACATTTACTAATAATGATAATAATAATTTACTTTAAAACAAACGAATACAAGTAGGTCTATCACTACACACAATACAACTACATACAGAAGCTTGTGTTAAAATAAAGGTTTATGGATCAATCATAATCAAACAAAAACGGTCATATTATATTATTTTAGTTTTGGATGAATATTCTGTCTTTGCAAAGAGTAATGAAATGATGTGACAAAAAGTGTGGTTATCTTACAACGAAAATATATTATTTTCAAAAGTATGATAAACAATAGAAAGCACTCAAAGTACTGTCAATGATGTCAAACCATCAAACACGTTTTCTGATATTGTAGTTATTTGGTTATCATACAACCACCTGAAAATCGTGAAAAAATGCATTAAATAAGTATATATACAGTACAAAAGGATAGTACGATAAAAAAAATGATTTTTTAAATTTCGAAATACAAACAAAATATAACAACACATATCTATATTGTGCCAACAGAGGCCATAGACGGCTTATATCTAATTAGGCGTGTCACTCCAGCAGTGAAACCATTAGGCCTACAAGGTATATACAAGGACATAATAATATTTGTCTAATGTTACTTTAGCTCGTATTATCATTATTTGCATGTTTTAGCTGTTTTTCTTTCACAGCTTTTACATGATATAACTATGTTTTATCTGGATTTACTGTAATCATGTTGTAATTTCCATATCATATGATTTCTGGATGTAGATTAATATCTACGATACAATACAACCGTTAAATGACGATGATCCATGTATTCTGCTATATTTTTATTTTTCATTATGGCCGCCGATGTTGCTACAGTAACTGAATTAAATACCGTAATCGCATAAACAATGTCAAAATAGAAAAACTCAAAAAGAGCAAAAAGAAAGATATTACATTTGATCGTATTACGCGTGAAACAGACATATTTCATTGAAGTATTAATTCCTAAAATAAAATAATTGTTTTTATAAGGCATAGCGTTAAACTGACGTTTTCATGAGAGGAAGATATACAATATTTGTTTCTGGTGCACAATAAGCATATTACAACACTATTACACTAAAGCATAAAGTTACACTTAACTGTGCCTTAACACCGTTTAACAGTTCACCTGATACAAAATTCTGATTTGTCCAAATTTCTTTTTAAAAAATCTGACAAATATAAACATGAAGAAATAAAAAGCATGCAATGTCATTAATATACATCAGACTTATTATAATGACATCAATTTTCGATAATCATAAGGACGAGTTCTCGAATGATTCTCTCATTTGTGCCGATGGAATTGATATTTCCTAAGTTCACCTAACTACGGAGGAATAACGCTGTTCATGTACGTACCACACTACATTATATAACAGATGCCTCACATAATGACGTTTTCATGAGAGGAAGATATATTACATTTGTTCCGTGTGAACAATAAGCTTATTACAACACTATTGCAAATCATATATGAAATGAAACAATATGTCATAGTTCACTACTGTAGTAATGGATGGATAACGCAAACGTATACGTACCACCACACTATATAGATAACAAATGGCTCTTATAATGACGTTTTCTTAGAGGAAGATATAATAAATATTTGTTCCGCGTGCAAAATAAGCCTATAACACTATTGTAGATTATACGTGAATCGAAACAATTATGTCGAGTGTGCCTATTCCTTCTTGTTTTATTGTGGACAACCGCATAGAGAAACTTTAACATTTAACGCCATACGTCTGGATTGTCTGTGATTTTAAACGATTGTCAATGCTATCTCGATATATGACAATTATTTCAATTTGGTAATACAGAATCTCAAATGTATCACATGTGGTTCTTGTATCATTAGGTTAAGAATAAACATTTAAAATAATTATATAATTTCTCATTTAATAAAACATACCAGTTATACAACAAACTACGTACAGGAGCTCGAGCTTATGTTAAAGTAGTACATATTTTTTATCATTTATATTAAGAATACATTAATCATAATGTTTAATGATGCTGTATTATCGAATTTTAATGTTACTGGAGAAATCGAGATACAATACCGATAATCAGGTGTGTTAGACCAGAATACGTTACTCTGGCTTAAAATGGAGGTCTTTGCTTTAATTACGTTCTGAAATGTGTCTGTAAGATTATGTTAGGCAAAAACAACACCTTGTATACCATAGCAGCCTGGTGTAGAGACCTATATATTGCCTACGCTAAATTCTTTCTTAAACTTGTTCCCACTTATACCTTCTAGAGGAATGTTATCCATAGATATAATCCTAATATACTGCTGATTGGATTCGTCATTTTATAATTGTAACACAATGTGTCATAAGAACTGTTCGTTATACCATGGTAGTATTTGCTACAGCATGTATAAGCTCTGAAAACTCCAAAATGACCAATCCTGAGTTACAGCTACGACGGTGCTACAGTAACTGAATTAAATAGTCTTGTTCGCAAACAATGCCAAAAACTTAAAACGAGCAAAAAGAAGATATTACATTTGAACGTATTAGGCCTATACATGAAACAGACATATTCCGTAGAAGTATTAATTAATAATTAATTCCTAAAATAAAATAATTGTTTTTTTGAGGCATTGAGTTAAAATTACGTTTTCATGAGAGGAAGAAAATATAATATTTGTTCCTCGTGCAAAATAAGCTTATTACAACACTGTTGCAGATTATACGTGAATCGGCGACGATTGTACGGAGGCCTGTCTATTTTTGTTTTCGTATCTAATTTTGGCTTTCAAAAATGGCAGCGCAAAGCAATCGCTATCCCTGGATCCGACCCGTCGTATTATTTTGATATACAATGATAGAGGTTCAGACGTTCTGTAGTATATTTAAATTGTATTATTTGTATGTTCCCTTTAAACTTCATCTTAATTTCAAATAGAAAACTATCAATAAAGTAATATTGTTTACTTAGAAGTGTGCCAATTATCCAGCATAGAAGAAAACAAAATCGGACAAAATTTAAACACATGTTACCATGTTTTTTTAAACATTATTAAAGCAAAGTGTGTTAATTATTGAGATGTAAAGCACATAGGCTGATTTTAGCATGATGAAGTGCAAATATGGAGGGAGGGGAAATATAAAATGTAGACACATATAACCTCACACGCAAGCTATTACTGACACAGTGTGAAGGCCGAAATCAAGAGACTAGTTGTTTGACGGGATGTTCCTGGTCCCCAATTATTGTGATCCCTTATTTTAGAACTTGAAAAGCAGAAAAAAGAGGAGAATGTGTAGGCCTATGTTTGTTTGTTGCCAGATGCCTATAACGCTGGTTCAGATTTTAAGTTAAGTTTATCTTACTGACGGATAACGCTAATAATGTACCTACCACCACATTAGGTAACCGATGCGCCCCCATTATGACACGTGCGAATAAAGAAAAATAATTGCTATTCAACCGGACGGAGGGATAGGTAACCGATGCCTCTCTTAATAACATTATTTTTTATTTAATAACATTTACTAATAATGATAATAATAATTTGCTAAAACAAACGAATACAAGTAGGTCTATCATTACACACAATACAACTACATACAGGAGCTTGTGTTAAAATAAAGGTTTAGTGATCAATAAAAATCAAACAAAAACAGGCATATTATATTATTTTAGTTTTGGATGAATATTCTGTCTTTGCAAAAAGTAAAAATGAAATGATGTGACAAAAAGTGTAGTTACATTACAAAGAAAATATACTATTTTCAAAAGTATGATAAACAACAGAAAGCACTCACAGTTCTGTCAACGATGTCAAACCATCAAACACGTTTTCTGATATTGTAGTTATTCTGTTACTGCCCAACCACCTGGAAATCGTGAAAAAATGCATTAAATAAGTATATATACAGTACCAAAGGATAGTACGATAAAAAACAATTATTTTTTTTAATTTGTAAATACAGAAAAATATAACAACAAATATCTTATTGTGCAAACAGAGGCCAAAAAAAGCTTATGTCTATTAGGCGTGTCACTCCAGCAGTGAAAACATTACAGGGTAGGCCTATTACAAGGACATAAAAATATTTGTTTAATGTTACTTTAGCTCGTATTATCATTAGTTGCATGTTTTAGCTGTTTTTCTTTAACTGCTTTTACATGATATAAAGATATTACATTTGATCGTATTACACATGAAACAGACATATTCCGTAGAAGTATTAATTCCTAAAATAAAATAATTGTTTTTATGAGGCATAGCGTTAAACTGACGTTTTTATGAGAGGAAGATATATAATATTTGTTCCTCGTGCACAATAAGCTTATTACAACACTATTACACTAAAGCATAAAGTTACACTTAACTGTGCCTTAACACCGTTTAATAGTTCACCCGATACAAAATTCTGATTTGTCAAAATTTCTTTAAAAAAAAATCTGACAAATATAAACATGAAGAAATAAAAGCAATGTCATAAGGACGAGTTCTCGAACGATTCTCTCATGCTCATTGCTATTAAACCGGACGGAGGGATAGGTAACCGATGCCTCTCTTAATAACATTATTTTTTATTTAATAACATTTACTAGTTTAGTTGGTTTAGTGATCAATAAAAATCAAACAAAAACAGGCATATTATATTATTTTAGTTTTGGATGAATATTCTGTCTTTGCAAAGAGTAAAAATGAAATGATGTGACAAAAAGTGTGGTTACATTACAAAGAAAATATACTATTTTCAAAAGTATGATAAACAATAGAAAGCACTCACAGCCCTGTCAATGATGTCAAACCATCAAACACGTTTTCTGATATTGTAGTTATTTTGTTACTGCCCAACCCTCTGAAAATTGTGAAAAAATGCATTAAATAAGTATATAAATACAGTACCAAAGGATAGTACGATAAAAAAAAATTATTTTTTAAATTTGTAAATACAAAAAAATATAACAACAAATATCTTATTGTGCAAACAGAGGCCAAAAAAAGCTTATGTCTATTAGGCGTGTCACTCCAGCAGTGAAAACATTACAGGGTAGGCCTATATACAAGGACATAAAAATGTTTGTTTAATGTTACTTTAGCTCGTATTATCATTAGTTGCATGTTTTAGCTGTTTTTCTTTAACTGCTTTTACATGATATAACTATGTTTTATCTAGATTTACTGTAAATATGTTGTAATTTCTTTAATATCTACGATACAATACAACCGTTAAATGACGATGATCCATGTATTCTGCTATGTTTTTATTTTTCATTATGGCCGCCGATATTGCTACAGTAACTGAATTAAATAGTCTTGAGTTCGCATAAACAATGTCAAAATAGAAAAAATCAAAAAGAGCAAAACGAAAGATATTACATTTGATCGTATTACACATGAAACAGACATATTCCGTAGAAGTATTAATTCCTACAATAAAATAATTGTTTTTATGAGGCATAGCGTTAAACTGACGTTTTCATGAGAGGAAGATATACAATATTTGTTCCTCGTGCACAATAAGCTTATTACAACACTATTACACTAAAGCATAAAGTTACACTTAACTGTGCCTTAACACCGTTTAATAGTTCAACCGATACAACATTCTGATTTGTCCAAATTTCTTTTTTAAAAAATCTGACAAATATAAACATGAAGAAATAAAAAGCAATGTCATTAATATACATCAGACTTAAGAATAATGACATCAATTTTCGATAATCATAAGGACGAGTTCTCGAATGATTCTCTCATTTGTGCCGATGGAATTGATATTTCCTAAGTTTACCTAACTACGGAGGAATAGATGCCTCAAATAATAACGTTTTCATGCATGAGAGGAAGATATATAGCATTTGTTCCCCGTCAACACTATTTCAAATCCCATGAATCGAAACAATATGTCGAGTGTGCCTATTCCTTCTTGTTCTTATTCCTCTTGAGAGGAAGATATATAACATTTGTTCCGCGTGCAAAATAAGCTTATAACACTATTGTAGATTATACGTGAATCGAAACAATTATGTTGAGTGTGCCTATTCCTTCTTGTGTTACTGTGGACAACCGCATAGAGAAACTTTAACATTAACGCCATGCGTCTGGATTGTCTGTGATTTTAAACGATTGTCAATGCTATCTCGACATATGACAATTATTTCTATTTGGTAATACAGAATCTCAAATGTATCACATGTGGTTCTTGTATCATTAGGTTAAGAATAAACATTTATAATAATTATATAATTTCTCATTTAATAAAACATACCAGTTATACAACAAACTACGTACAGGAGCTCGAGCTTGTGTTAAATTAGTACATATTTTTTATCATTTATATTAAGAATACATTAATCATAATGTTTAATGATGCTGTAATATCGAATGTTAATGTTACTTGAGAAATCGAGATAGAATACCGATAATCAGGTGTGTTAGACCAGAATACGTTACTCCTGCTTAAAATGGAGGTCTTTGCTTTCACCACGTTCTGAAATGTGCCTGTAAGATTATGTTAGGCAAAAACAATACCGTGTATACCTAATAGCGGCCTGGTGAGACCTATGTATTGCCTTCGTTAAATCCTTTCTTAAACTTGTTCCCACTTATACCTTTTAGAGGAATGTTATCCATAGATAAAACCCTAATATACTGCTGATTGGATTCGTCATATTATAATTGTAACACAATGTGTCATAAGATCTGTTCGTTATACCATGGTAGTATGTGGTGCAATTAATTAAAGAATTATATGATTTGTAAATATTTTAAACAAAGTGCAACACAGTGTGACGTATTGTCTGCTACAATATCTAATGATTACACATTTTTAATAATTATGTAATTTCTCATTTAATAAAACATACCAGTTATAATAACAAATTACCGTATTAAACGTACAAATCAAAGTATAAAAACAATAAGTATATACAGTACCAACGGAAATTACGATAACTAGATGGTACGCTCGCTTCGCTCGCGTACCATCTAGGTCGTTCCCACAGATGGTTCTCGAATACACAGTAATTTCAGCGTAACAAAACTGGCGATTTCAAATGTACGTACCGCAGGACTATAGGCCTATACATTGTCGTTTACAGAAACAAATAAATAGACACGATGATTTATGTAGTCAACTAAAATTAGCACCCTGGGAATTACTTCCGAAGGAGAAACTTATCACAAAATGAGTCCAAGTTTTTGATTTGGACTCATTTAAAGAAACCCAATTGGTGTTTTGTATGTAACATTAGGGTTGAGGGATGGGAAAGCGGATAGGTACAAAGAGGAACAATTTTTAAATATATTCTTTATCCACTCAGTAACGAAATATTTTTTTCATGTTTTATAGGCCTATAAATAATATACCTCTAAATACAGTAAAACATTTGCGATTTAATACTTTTTTTATTTTATTTATTTATTTATTTCTTTTAAATATTCATTGTACACTAATTTTCCCCGTGTATGGCAAGAGATTCCTAATTATATTAGAGAACATTCTTTATTTAGTTTAGTTAAAACTGTCACTGTCATAATCGATTGAAATATTAAAGTACCATGTCACGATACACCACTACGACGTTTATATTTGGTAATTATTAATTAATACAAACGTTGAGAAAGAACTGTCAGTATAAAGTTTATTTGTATATAATAATGTGTTTATATATCTAACAGTAGAGCCTATCCACAATCTCGCAAGTTTATTCTCAAAGGGCCCATATATTTACCTACCGTATGTGTTAAACCAAGGGCTAATAAATTTACCTACAGTACTTGTGTTAAACCAAACTCTGGCAGACTGAGAGATTGGGATGTTCCATTCATCGCAAATCAATAGATTTGTATAATCGTATATTAAATCTATCAAAATAGTATTTTTTAAAGAAAATCGGCCTGTCTTCAACATTATGATGGTGTACTCTAGCTGTTCAACCGGTTTTCAGCTATTAAAAACAATTATCGTAGGAGGAGATAGGAAAATGCGAAGCCTCCTCGCATTTTTGTGGCGGGTATTTTTCAAGACGGACATCCATTATACAGTGTATACCACGGTCGGAAAACACCCCTATTTGGGGCAAATCTTGGAACCTAAATTCGTTTTAACCGTCAATAACTTATTATCTAACTTAATTTAATTAGTAAACAGGGTTACATCAGGTGGTTAAAATCAGTACCGAAAGTACGAACCAACTTTATATACCATCGAGTAAAAATTATAGAAGTAAGGCGCGATTTACCGAATTTTGCCCTTACGTAAATTTATATATAGATAAAGTATCTATTTTATTAATTTCGAAATACTAAGAAAAAATAACAAAATGTCTATATTGTGCCAACAGAGGCCAAAAAGGCTTATTTCCAACTAGGCGTGTCACTCTGACAGTGAAACAATTACAAGGTATAATTGATATAATACTAATTTAATGTTACTTTATCTCGTATTATCATTTCATGTTTTAGCTGTTTTTCATTAACTGTCTTTGCATGATTATAACAATGTTTTATCTAGATTGACTGTAATCATGTTGTACTTTCCATATCATATGATTTCTCGTATTATCATTATTTGCATGTTTTAGCTGTTTTTCATATGATTTCTAGATGTATTTCAATATCTACGATACAATACAACCGTTAAATGACGATGATCCATGTATTCTGCTATATTTTTATTTTTCATTATGGCCGCCGATGGTGCTACAGTAACTGAATTAAAGAGACAAAACAATGCCAAAATAGAAAAAACTCAAAAAGAGCAAAAAGAAAGATATTACATTTGAACGTATTACACATGAAACAGACATATTTCATAGAAGTATTAATTCCTAAAACAAAATAATTGTTTTTATGTTTAACTCTATGCCTCATAGAGTTAAACTGACGTTTTCATGAGAGGAAGATAATTATATACTATTTGTTCCACGTGCACAATAAGCTTATAAAACTATTGCAGATTATACGTGAATCGGACCGGTGACGAGTCGGTGACAAACCGAACGGATCATCCAGGAATTCTGAAACGTCTGGCCAAGTGCGCTCTCTTTGCGCAGTATTATACGGAGGCGTGTCTATTTTTGTTTTCGTATCTAATTTTGGCTTTAAAAACATGTCAGCCCAAAACATTCGCTACCCCTGGATCCGCCCCGTCGGAATATTGTCGATATAAAGTGATGGAGGTTCAGACGTTCTGTGGTACATTTAAATTGTATTATTTGTATTTCCTCTTTAAACTTCATCTTAATTTCAATATAATAATATCAATTAAGTAATATTATTTACTTAGAAATGTGCCAGTTATTCAGCACTGAAGAAAACAAAATCAGAAAAATGTAAACACATGTTACCAGGTTTTTTTAAAACATTAATAAAGCTAAGTGTGTTAATTAATGAGATGTAAAGCACATTTTAGCATGAGGAAGTGAAAATATGGAAGGAAAGAAAACATAAAGTGTAGAAACAGATATCACTTCACAAGCAATCTATTGCTGACCCAGTGTGAAGCCAGAAATCAAGAGTTGTTCCTGCTCCCCAATTATTGTGGTCCCTTTATTTATAAAACTTGAAAAGCAGAAAAAAGAGGAGGAGGAGGTGTATGTTTGTTTGTTGCCAGATGCCTATAAAGCTGGTTCAGAGTTTAAGTTATGTTTATCTTACGGACGGATAACGCTAATAATGTACGTACCACAACATTAGGTAACCGATACGCCCCCATTATGATACGTGCGAATAAAGAAAAAGTGCTATTCCACTGTACGTAGGGATAGCTACCCGATGCCTCTCATAATAATATTATTTTTCATTCAATAACATTTAATAATAATGATAATAATAATTTACTTTAAAACAAACGAATACAAGTAGGCCTCATTACACACAATACAACTACAAACATGAGCTTGTGTTAAAAGAAAGGTTTAGGGATCAATCATAATCAAACAAAAACGGGCATATTATATTATTTTAGTTTTGGATGAATATTCTGTCTTTGCAAAGAGTAAAAAATGAAATGATGTGACAATAAGTGTGGTTATCTTACAACGAAAATATATTATTTTCAAAAGTATGATAAACAATAGAAAGCACTCACAGCCGTGTCAATGATGTCAAACCATCAAACACGTTTTCTGATATTGTAGTTATTTTGTTACTGCCCAACGCTCTGAAAATTGTGAAAAAATGCATTAAATAAGTATATAAATACAGTACCAAAGGATAATACGATAAAAAAAAAATTATTTTTTAAATTTGTAAATACAAAAAAATATAACAACAAATATCTTATTGTGCAAACAGAGGCCAAAAAAAGCTTATGTCTATTAGGCGTGTCACTCCAGCAGTGAAAACATTACAGGGTAGGCCTATATACAAGGACATAAAAATGTTTGTTTAATGTTACTTTAGCTCGTATTATCATTAGTTGCATGTTTTAGCTGTTTTTCTTTAACTGCTTTTACATGATATAACTATGTTTTATCTAGATTTACTGTAAATATGTTGTAATTTCTTTAATATCTACGATACAATACAACCGTTAAATGACGATGATCCATGTATTCTGCTATATTTTTATTTTTCATTATGGCCGCCGATATTGCTACAGTAACTGAATTAAATAGTCTTGAGTTCGCATAAACAATGTCAAAATAGAAAAAATCAAAAAGAGCAAAACGAAAGATATTACATTTGATCGTATTACACATGAAACAGACATATTCCGTAGAAGTATTAATTCCTACAATAAAATAATTGTTTTTATGAGGCATAGCGTTAAACTGACGTTTTCATGAGAGGAAGATATAAAATATTTGTTCCTCGTGCACAATAAGCTTATTACAACACTATTACACTAAAGCATAAAGTTACACTTAACTGTGCCTTAACACCGTTTAATAGTTCAACCGATACAACATTCTGATTTGTCCAAATTTCTTTTTAAAAAAATCTGACAAATATAAACATGAAGAAATAAAAAGCAATGTCATTAATATACATCAGACTTAAGAATAATGACATCAATTTTCGATAATCATAAGGACGAGTTCTCGAATGATTCTCTCATTTGTGCCGATGGAATTGATATTTCCTAAGTTTACCTAACTACGGAGGAATAGATGCCTCAAATAATAACGTTTTCATGAGAGGAAGATATATAGCATTTGTTCCCCGTCAACACTATTTCAAATCCCATGAATCGAAACAATATGTCGAGTGTGCCTATTCCTTCTTGTTCTTATTCCTCTTGAGAGGAAGATATATAACATTTGTTCCGCGTGCAAAATAAGCTTATAACACTATTGTAGATTATACGTGAATCGAAACAATTATGTCGAGTGTGCCGATTCCTTCTTGTTTTACTGTGGACAACCGCATAGAGAAACTTTAACATTAACGACATGCGTCTGGATTGTCTGTGATTTTAAACGATTGTCAATGCTATCTCGACATATGACAATTATTTCAATTTGGTAATACAGAATCTCAAATGTATCACATGTGGTTCTTGTATCATTAGGTTAAGAATAAACATTTATAATAATTATATAATTTCTCATTTAATAAAACATACCAGTTATACAACAAACTACGTACAGGAGCTCGAGCTTGTGTTAAATTAGTACATATTTTTTATCATTTATATTAAGAATACATTAATCATAATGTTTAATGATGCTGTAATATCGAATGTTAATGTTACTGGAGAAATCGAGATAGAATACCGATAATCAGGTGTGTTAGACCAGAATACGTTACTCTGGCTTAAAATGGAGGTCTTCGCTTTAACCACGTTCTGAAATGTGTCTGTAAGATTATGTTAGGCAAAAACAATACCTTGTATGCCTTAGCAGCCTGGTGTTGAGACCTATGTATTGCCTTCGCTAAATCCTTTCTTAAACTTGTTCCCACTTATACCGTTTAGAGGAATGTTATCCATAGATATAACCCTAATATACTGCTGATTGGATTCGTCATTTTATAATTGTAACACAATGTGTCATAAGAACTGTTCGTTATACCATGGTAGTATGTGGTGCAATTAATAAAAGAATTATATGATTTGTAAATATTTTACACAAAGTGCAACACAGTGTGACGTATTGTCTGCTATAATATCTAATGATTACACATTTTTAATAATTATGTAATTTCTCATTTAATATACCCCTTATAATAACAAATTACCGTATTAAACGTACAAATCAAAGTATAAAAACAATAAGTATATACAGTACCAACGGAAATTACGATAAAAAAGTATCTATTTTATTAATTTCAAAATACAAAGGAAAAGTAACAACAAAATATCTATATTGTGCCAACAGAGGCCAAAAAGGCTTATGTCCAATTAGGCGTGTTACTCTGACAGTGAAACAATTAGTCACGTGGACGCGACTCTATCGTTCACTATGTCGGTCGGTCGGTCTGTCGGTCTGTCTGTCGGTCCGGTATCACTATGCGTTTTATCACTTTTCTGTACTTTTTGAACTGTTTTGATGTACATAAAAATTTTAAAGTACAATACTTTTTGAAAGTTCATTTTTTTTCTGAGAGCACGCGACTTATGGCTGTTGGCCTTGTTAATTAACTGTCTTTGCATGATTATAACAATGTTTTATCTAGATTGACTGTAATCATGTTGTACTTTCCATATCATATGATTTCTCGTATTATCATTATTTGCATGTTTTAGCTGTTTTTCATATGATTTCTAGATGTATTTCAATATCTACGATACAATACAACCGTTAAATGACGATGATCCATGTATTCTGCTATATTTTTATTTTTCATTATGGCCGCCGATGGTGCTACAGTAACTGAATTAAAGAGACAAAACAATGCCAAAATAGAAAAAACTCAAAAAGAGCAAAAAGAAAGATATTACATTTGAACGTATTACACATGAAACAGACATATTTCATAGAAGTATTAATTCCTAAAACAAAATAATTTTATGAGGCATAGAGTTAAACTGACATTTTCATGAGAGGAAGATATATACTATTTGTTCCACGTGCACAATAAGCTTATTACAACACTATTTCAGATTATACGTGAATCGGTGAAGAGTCGGTGACAAACCGAACGGATCATCCAAGATTTCTGAAAAGTCTGGGCCAGTGTGCTCTCTTTGCGCAGTATTATACGGAGGCGTGTCTATTTTTGTTTTCGTATCTAATTTTGGCTTTAAAAACATGTCAGCCCTAAGCAATCGCTACCCCTGGATCCGCCCCGTCAGAATATTTTTGATATACAATGATAGAGGTTCAGACGTTCTGTGGTACATTTAAATTGTATTATTTGTATGTTCCCTTTAAATTTCATCTTAATTTTAAATATAACAATATCAATAAAGTAATATTGTTTACTTATAAGTTTGCCAGTTATTCAGCACTGAAGAAAACAAAATCGGAAAAAATGTAAACACATGTGACCACGTTTTTTTAACATTATTAAAGCTAAATGTGTTAATTAATGAGATGTAAAGCACATAGGCTGATTTTAGCACGAGGAAGTGAAAATATGGAAGGAGAGGAAAATATAAAATGTAGAGACACAGATATCACATAACAAGCAAGCTATTACTGACCCAATGTGAAGGCAGAAATCAAGAGTTGTTTGATGTTCCTGCTCCCAAATTATTGTGGCAAAAATAGAAGAGCAAAAAGGAAGATATTACGCCTGAACGTAGTATACATGGAACAGACAGATACCGTACAAGTGTTCATTTATAAAGGGTCAACTGCCTGGAATTAAACATAATTACTGAACCATGGCCGGTAGAATGACAACATTATTTCCACCATATACAATGTTATACGGAACAAACGAATTTGACAAAAACCAATAAGACGAATATAAACACGAACAAAGGAAAACAATACACATCAGATTTATGAATAACGACGTTAATTTCCGATAATTATAATTAATTAAATCACAATTTTATAGAAATCAAACAAGGCCATATAGATGCTGCAGTCGCGTGCTCAAGTAAGTGTTTCCCAACCGACCGACCAACCGACCAAAATTGCTGAACATGTTTAAAAATGTTGAAAATGAAAAACATTTATTTTTTTTTTAATTTACACGTGCGTTGCCTGTCACTTTTGACGTGCTCGTATAACGTAATTTCGAGTTAAAAAGTGAATAAAATATGATGATATTATTAAAAGAAAGGTTGTAAAACAGAAATCAGACAAAAAGAGTGCATATTAACATTTAACGCGCAATGCGCGTGCAAAAATCTGCGCACTCATGGCAATTTTTTAAACGCTTAAAATTGCCTGAAGGTACTCTTATTTAATCGAAAATCAATTTTGACAATTTTGCGTACGCATGCGTTACATGCGCTACGCACGTAATTGTATTGCCATGATGATTTATGCCCTGAAATTTATGAGTACCAACTTTTATTTAATTGTGATTCATGCTTTTAAAGGTATGATGACAAACGTGATTTCGTTAAATCGTGCGTAGACCGCGTAATTTTTGAAAACATAAAAACAAAGATTCCTGGCCATAAGGAATATACTGTGAAAACTTGACTTAGCTAGATGAAACTGATATCAAGATAAGGCCATATACAAGTTAGTGTTTACCGACCGACCGACCGACCGACCGACCAACCAACCGACCAACCGACCGAAATAGGGAATTGTAGAGTCGCGTTGCACGCGACTAAAAACTTGAAATTAAAATAAAGTGTATACAATATGATATAAACGTAGATCTCGAGTAAACATAGTAAAGTGCCGATGAAAATAAGATAAGTCCTAAGTTCACCTTACTACGGAGGGATAACAATATGCGTGTACGTACCACCATACTAAATTAGATAACAGGTGCCTCTCATATTAAGGTTTTCATAGGAGGAAGATGTAATATTGTTTCGCGTGCGTACAATAAGCTTTTTACAACACTATTGCACAGATTATACGTGAATTTAATGTCGAGAATTCGTTCACGTGTAGAGAAACTGAAACATTCTTGAACAATCTTAAAAACTGTTGCGGCATCAAAACTTGACATAGGATTTGATAATTGTAAGGATGATTACCCAGAATGTGGTTAAAATCGTATTTTACAAAAATGTAACGTTAAGCAAAAGTTTAGACCTTCGGATTGAGGATAGAAAGCGAAATCAGTGTCTACAAAACAATATCGACACGGAAGCGACTGCAGTATTCATCGTATTCAAGCTAAGTACAGTACAACAAATAATCACTACAGGTCAGCAGTTACATTTTACAATTGCGAAAAAAACTGATAACAAACAACAATCCAGAACAATATATTTTATTCCATAGCCTATGTAAATACGTGGACGTGATTGGTTGAAACTATATCACACTACCGCTGCGAGGATCGTACATCGTATATATCCTCGAGTACGATGATATTGACTGAGTAATTTTCGCATCCCTTTCATATGAAAATAATTTTTGTGTGGCAACACTCGCGTTTGGCGATAAATAAACAAAAGTCATCTACTGAGATGACTTTTTATCACGAGACAACGGTTAACCCGCTGCGCCACGCAACTTGCTTAAAGAAATTAATCAACTACACTATTTAAACTATGCATACATAACGCCCTAATTTATTATTAGCCCTCTCTAGACGCGATGAAAGACTGACCGTTTGTGATTGGTCAATACTCACGGTAGTAACCTGGTGGTACGCGCGGCGCGCTGAACATCTGGTGATTCGGCTCGAAGAAGACGAATTATTATTTATTCGGCCTAACTGATAATAATAATATTATTATTATTAATGTAGATTTATTGTTGGAAATTCTTCAGTTAATTTAAACGACCTAGGCCTAAGTGAATATTTTATTGCCAAGGAATCATTAATTAGTAATTATCTGTATATTGCTCTTCGCAAGGTAACTAGGCAGGTTTATTACATACAGGTGGTCTAGCTATTCCCGACCCAGTAGATATTTTACTTGTTGTTGGCTATATACTATAACAGATATCGCCTTTTATATCGGCAAAATATAAGATTTGACATTCCCTCGGGAATGATATTTTGTTCGAGGGAATATATTCCCGAGGGGATGTCATTCCCGAGGGGATGTTAAATCTTATATTTAACTTCTAACCAGGCGAATATCTGTATTATATATTATGTCGTTAGACACGTGTGGCCAAGGATTACCAATAGTAAAATGAATCACTGTCCTATCAGATAGGTGGTGATTCCACTAATACAGGGGCTATTTTGTGAACCAGTTCACCGGGGTAACTCCCTACTCGTCTTGAATGGTGAACTGGATTCTTTAAAGTACACACGGGTTATAACTATGTACACTGGACCTACGGTTTATAGTCCTTATCCGAGAAGACTTGTTCAACCACCAGACCTAGGAGCGAGTCGGCCTCGAACCATTGTTGATATTGTTGGCTCTTTCGCCATGGTAAACAGCTCCTCTGCATTAACCGCTCAGTTGAATATGGAATATGGGCCAATAGGTCCAACACAATTTTATCTATTTATAACATCCTTGCTACAAACAATCTCGTTGTACATGTTAATCATAGAATAATGGTTTAAACTTTTATTCGTGGTTCTTCTTCTGTTCTTCGCAATCAAGAACATGTGACGTATTTCAATTAAAACATAATGGTGACGACTTACGATCGACATTTTTCCGACGAACTGTCACACTTCGTAGTCTTGAATAGTTAAACGTCATAATGTGTGAAAACACATCGGTACCGGCTTTGACAAAATCTTCAAGCTATGTCTACACTTTCAAACTTTGTATGAAGAAAATGTGATGTGCCCATATTGATGTCATATCAGTAGCATAATTGGACACATCACATTTTGGTTGTCAAACTAGTTTGATAGTGTAGACAGAGCTATATAAATAGATAATAACAAGTGACGGTGTATCAAGAAAATAAACGTATACAAGCAGAAAAAAAAATCCAAAAATGTTAGTAACCTTAAGCATACTATTCTCTCTCCTCCGAAGAAATGTATACTCAATAGTTATTTTGAATATTCTACATGTTACCTTACATAATAAACTGTACGCTCTTTCTCCTGAACTGATATCTACCAAATACATCTAAACATTTTACTGTGAACTTTCACAAATTTGTGCTTATAACCATCTGGTTCTGTTTTATCAAAGATATGCTGCGAACATTCTAACAAATCTCGCCCTTTCTCCAAGTATTATTCAATGTTAATTTTATTTTTACACAAAATCGATTATACGATTGTTTATTATTTAAAAAGGCAACCAGTGAACGTTACTGGTGAGAGAACCACTAACACCGTGGCGTGTCTCGACATCCAGTCCATGGTGTTTAAAGTTAGAATACACTGCTCCAGGAAGACGCTACCTTAATCCACGTTTTCTGACGTTTTCATGAGATGAAGATATATAATATTTGTTCCTCGTGCAAAATAACCTTATTACAACACTATTACACTAAAGCATAAAGTTACACTTAACTGTGCTTTAAAATAAACATAATTAAAAGCACTACACAGTATAGGCCTAATAGTTTTTTTTTTAAATCTGACAAATATAAACATGATGAAATAAAAAACAATGTCGTTAATATACATCAGACTTAAGAATAATGACATCAATTTTCGATAATCATAAGGACGAGTTCTCGAATGATTCTCTCATTTGTGCCCATGGAATTGATATTTCCTAAGTTCACCTAACTACGGAGGAATAACGCATTTATATTATGACTACGTTAATCATAATGTTTAATGATGCTGTGTTATCGAATTTTCTATGTTACTGGAGAAATCGGGATACAGTACCGATAATCAGGTGTGTTAGACCAGAATACGTTACTCCGGCTTAAAATGGAGGTCTTTGCTTTAACCACGTTCTGAAATGTGTCTGTAAGATTATGTTAGGCAAAAACAACACCTTGTATACCATAGCAGCCTGGTGTAGAGACCTATGTATTGCCTTCGCTAAATACTTTCTTAAACTTGTTCCCACTTATACCTTCTAGAGGAATGTTATCCATAGATAACACCCTAATATACTGCTGATTGGATTCGTCATATTATAATTGTAACACAATGTGTCATAAGAACTGTTCGTTATACCATGGTAGTATGTGGTGCAATTAATTAAAGAATTATATGATTTGTAAATATTTTAGACAAAGTTCAACACAGTGTGACGTATTATCTGCTACAATATCTAATGATTACAGATTTTTAATAATTATGTAATTTCTCATTTAATAAAACATACCACTTATAATAACAAATTACCGTATTAAACGTACAAATCAAAGTATAAAAACAATAAGTATATACAGTACCAACGGAAATTACGATAAAAAAGTATCTATTTTATTAATTTCTAAATACAAAGAAAAAATAACAACAAAATATCTATATTGTGCCAACAGAGGCCAAAAAGACTTATGTCCAATTAGGCGTGTCACTCTGACAGTGAAACAATTACAAGGTATAATTGATATAATACTAATTTAATGTTACTTTATCTCGTATTATCATTATTTGCATGTTTTAGCTGTTTTTCATTAACTGTCTTTGCATCATTATAACAATGTTTTATCTAGATTGACTGTAATCATGTTGTACTTTCCATATCATATGATTTCTAGATGTAGATCAATATCTACGATACAATACAACCGTTAAATGACGATGATCCATGTATTCTGCTATATTTTTATTTTTCATTATGGCCGCCGATGGTGCTACAGTAACTGAATTAAAGAGTCTTGTTCGCAAACAATACCAAAATAGAAAAACTCAAAAAGAGTATAAGAAAGATATTACGTTTGGACGTATCACACATGAAACAGACAAGTATTCCGTAGAAGTATTAATTCCTAAAATAAAATAATTGTTTTTATGAGGCATAGAGTTAAACTGACGTTTTCATGAGAAGAAAATATATAATATTTGTTCTACGTGCACAATAAGCTTATTACAACACTATTGCAGATTATACGTACGGTGAATCGATGACGAGTCGGAGACGAACCGAACGGATCATCCAGGATTTCTGAAAAATCTGGCCAAGTGCACACACTTTGCGCAGCATTGTACGAAGGCGTGTGTATATTTCTTTTCGTATCTAATTTTGGCTTTCAAAAATGGTAGCGCAAAGCAATCGCTACTCCTGGATCCGCCCGCCGGAATATTTTGACATAAAATGATAGAGGTTCAGACGTTCTGTGGTACATTTAAATTGTATTATTTGTATGTTCCCTTTAAACTTCATCTTAATTTCAAATATAATAATATCAATAAAGTAATACTGTTTACTTAGAAGTGTGTCAGTTATCCAGCACTGAAGAAAACAAACTCAGAAAAAATTTAAACACATGTGACCACGTTATTTGAACATTTTAAAGCTAAGTGAGTTAATTAATGAGATGTAAAGCACATTGAAGGCCAGTAACGTCGCTAATAGTTCCACTGGAAATACGCCTTTTCACGATATGGAAGACATCTTCTTCGATGGATGACAAAATAATAATATGAGCAAAGCGTAGCCAATGGTTCTGTCCACAACAGATTGTGGACAAGCCCATAATAACGACCATATTAATGTCAAAGGCAAAGTTACTAAAACATTCATAACTGATTAATGGCGGACAGTCATAATGAAATTCCAAAAATGTTAGTCACCTTAAGCATACTATTTTGTCCCCTCCGAAGAAATGTATATTGAGTGGTTAGTTTGATTATTCTACATGTTGACTTACATAATAAAACCATCGAAATATGTTACTGTAAACGTTCACAAATGTGTGCTTATAATGGTCTGGTTCGGTTTTATCAAAGAAATACTGTGAACATTCTAACAAATCTCGCCCTTTCTCCAAGTATTATTCAATGTTAATTTAATTTTTAAAAAAAATTGATTAAACATGTAGATTGTTTATTATTTAAAAAGGCAACCAGTGAACGTTACTGGTGACATCCAGTCCATGGTGTTTAAAGTTAGAATACACTGCTCCAGGAAGACGCTACCTTAATCCACGTTAGGGTTAAATGAGCACTGTCTGTAAGACTCTGTTATGCAGAAATGTATATCAAATGAAAACGAAAAGGAAAGTCTGGAGTTGTGACTAACCATCTATTTCAGCCAAACAAAAAATGGAACATACTCTATCGACAAAATAGGGACCAAATCAGAACCCATCAAGATCATATGTATAACTCGACTGCTGATAAATGACGAACTTAAGCTATTTACACTCTACCACTGTAAGGAGCTCGAAAGCAGAGATGAATAAATGAATGGATGATAAAATTAATAACTTGCACAACTATATCCTAATTGATAATGAAATAAACATGAACTATATTAATAACATTACAATTGTTAACTGAACTGAAGTACATGATGAACAACCACTATTTAGTTTTATAATGAACTTCTGTAATATGAACAAATTGAAACTACTTAATTTGTATTTTTACATTACTTTATTGCATTGTCAAAAACCAACATAATGAAATATTAGAATATAGGCCTACAGCACCGGATATTTATGATAACGTGATCTAAGGATTATTTGAATAGACACCACACCTAGGAAATTGAATACAACAATTCTGTAGTCAAAATTAAACTGGTTTCTTGTGATATCTTCAACAAGCATTATTGACATGAGTAGTGTACTCCATATTATTGGTATGATATACTTAAGTCCCTCAGGATATAGTTAAAGTTACGGGACTTATTATTAATAGTTTTTCGTTAGTAAATTGACACTTTATACTGCCTTAGTAGGTTCCGCTGAACCTTAGAATCAGGCAAACCTTCAAATATCATATCTTATATTATGTCTAATTTCATAATTAACATTATTGCCTTGCAATGTAAATCAGCAGTCTTTACATTTTTTGGATGCATACAATCATAAGAAGAAACACTTACAGTATTTGCAAAGATGTTAAACCACCAAATACATTTGCAGGCAATGATTGTATGTTGTTTTCGTATAAATACCTTCAACAACAAAAAGAAACAAAAGTTAGTCATTAAACATTCACGAGCTGTTTTGAAGGATGTCATCTTTGTTTTTGGACACAAAAATAAATTAAAATATGTTGGGCGTATAGAATAGGTGTCTGTGGAAATTAATATATGGCCGATAACGTTACGAACGTTTGGTTATTACACAAATGAAAATGAAAAAATAAAGTGCATGATCGAATAGTTTTAGGGTTCTAAGATGGAGAAATAGACATCAAACTCGTCTGCTGTCATTCGCCTGAAAGTCAATATATAAACGGTCAGGCCGTTATTATAAATGATAAAAAACGTAGTAAAAGTGTAGTAGTATACTTAAACTTAATTTAAACTTTTCATAAAATGTCGATTGATGTTACGTATGAAGTGATATCCGGGAACATTGCGTCAAGTTTATCGAACAATTTGGGTACGAACTTTCAAAACCGCTTTACCATGCCATTAAGTAATTGTTCATATAAATAATCGAGTCAAATGGCCGAGCGGTTCAGGCACGGGCGCCGTTTACCGTACTCTCTTAATGTAAAAGAGTGAGAAACCACTCAAACTAGAGTGAACTTCCACTCTTTCAAAGAGTTAACTGAGGGACAACTCGTTTTGGAGTGAAAAAAAGAGTGGTCACCAAATCACTCTAAAATGAGTGAAACCAACTCTAGAAAGAGTGAACATTTTCATCACTCTTTTAACAAGAGTGGAAATAATACACTCATAAAAGAGTGAAAGTGACCCACTCTTTCAAAAAGAGTGAAAATAATCAACTCATAAAAGAGTGAAAGGAAACCACTCTTTTTAGGAGTGGTATTTTTAGCGTATTCTTTTTCTACTTGTATCTTCTGTCTGCAAGGCTGCTTCTGAGATCCCAAACTTGGTAGTAGCCTTAAAAACATGCATTTAAAACACAATTGTGCACAACCAAATAAATGAAACCGACATTGAGCTATATTAATTTGTTTATTTTGAAAAGCAAATCTCTTCTCTATACATAATGCATAATTAAGAGGTAATTTAAATTCATCAAAAACATTTCATCTCAGTTACTCATCATCGCGAATAAGATGGGAATATAACTCCCTAACAGTTGGTTTGATATTTGTTGTAATTTCGTATAAGAGACCTTCAAAGAAATTGAAAAAGGTCACAAGCGGACTGGCAAATGGACATTAACTATAATTATAATGAATTTTAAAAAGTCGATCAATTGCCTGAACAATTGCGCTACCACCAGGAATGCATCAACAATAATAAAAAAAAGCTCTGTAGGTTCTTTAACATCACCCAATGCAAGGATAAATGGCTGTAAATAAGTCTGGTCTTTTCCTGATGCAAAGCTGCCAACATCTGTCCCAGCCTGAAAAATATAAAAATACAGTATAAAAAGCTGAAAAATATGAATTTATCACAAATCCTCCGTACTTTAGTCTATTATTTATCACATAATAAACACTACAATTTTGTATCTTTAATCACCTTGTTAATATACTGATCAACAATGCACGCTTGTTTTTGATCAGATGGTTTAAATTTCAATTTGGTATACTGCACATTACAAGTTTACACAATGTGTGAGCTATAGGCAGTTCCCAGTTGCCTTCCTTCTTTTCTTATTTAACTTCCACATTTCCACATATGCAGAAAATAAATCGTTTTTAACCAGGTTTGATCTCCAGATACAAAATTATGCTGCTGTGAAAAGGGTATTTTATACAACAGTAATCTTGTGAGAAGTAAAGGAGAAGATGAAATTTTATTGGGGCTCATTTAATGTATAATCACATACTGTGTTTCAATTTTGAGATATAATATTTTCATATACTAAGAGTATTTTACAAAGAATGAAACACAAATTTTGTATAGATCTATTGCAATTTAATGATGGAATTATAAAAACGTTTAACAAGTACTCACTGGCTTGTGTTGTAAAATGTAATGAAAAGCATCGTAGACTTTGCTTTTCCCACCTCTTGATATTGATGGTAATTGTTCTGAACACATCCAGATCATCTGCAAAAACAGTAAATGCACTTAAAGTTACAGTAATTGCTTGTTTCTGTTTTTAGCATTTTGTAAACCATCTTTTTATTTAAAATGTACTAAGGTTATTGTATATTTTTTTTAATCAATCAATACACTTTACAATGTAATGTTTTATATCGATGTATAAACAGGGAAGAGTATATTCCCTGACGCAAAAACTGTGTTGTTACGCAATTAACAACAATTATCATCGTTGGTACAGTTCCTGCTGCTTACTTGGGCTCGAATTCAACCCCAGCCATCAGCGCAAGCTCGGTGGTCTAGAGGCCTGATGATCTGGAGGCTGTGGGTTTCCACCCAAGAACTTGCATATTTTTTCGCAATTGTTTTCAAATGTATTGAATATTCGGTACACATTACGTCAGAGTTGGGCAAAACATCTTCCTATTAGTGTAAATAAGTTATTAAATAAAACAGGTAAGAATTAACAATCTTTATAAACTTACTGAGTTTTGATTTATGCATCAGCACAAACTTGGGATGGTAATATGGCTTCCATTTGATTAACATTTTGAATCCGCATCCTGAATACATCAGTTCAAATTCCAAGTTAATCTGAAACATTGAAAATATTACTACTGTAGGGGCCTAGGCTAATCAACCTAAAATTTTCAGAAATTTATTTTGTTAAATATTTATTTTATATCCTATGAGAAATGATTCATAGAATCAAAGTAAAGTTGAATGAGTAAATTAGTACCATTTTACTCTTAAAATAATCATTCAGAAACATGACATAAATTTCTCAGAATATAGGCCTAGTATCCTAGCTCAAGTCAAGTCAAGTCAAGCCGGGTCTATAATAATTAAAAAAAGAGTGGTTGAATAAAGTGAAAACAATATCGTCGTACCGTACCCATGCCAAAACAATTTGGGTATGGGTCCGCCTATAGGCTAAATACGAGTTAGCATATGGTGGGGACGAGTTGGTTTGGGTACGCGTTGCCAGCACCCTTCCTACTAGGCCTAGCCAGGCTAGCTAGTAGTAGGCTAGGCGTTAGCACACCAGGATTCACACGCAAATAAAACATATTACAAAACAATATAATCATTTCTACAATACACGGTAACAAAAGCTACATTTTAAATGTAAATTTACCATTAAATATCCTGATTAAATGTTGATCTTGTTCACCAAATATCTGGTGTAAAAATTCCTCCATCTCGTTGGAATGCGGCGGCGGGAGAAAGAGAGAGAAACAGTCAATCGGCCGGCCCGGGCGCGCGCGAAGACGATGAAAAGTTATGAAATGCTTGCATTTGATTGGCTGACTCGATCAAAAGTGTTCACTCCCGGAGTCGAGTGGTGGGTGTTTACAGTTCGAGCGGGAATACATGCACACTCGTTGAAGGAGTGGTACGTTTTATGCTTAATAATTATGGCAGTCGCTCAAATTGGAGTGGATTAACACTCATTCAAGAGTGAACATCATTTCACTCTAAATTTGGAGTGGAAATATCACTCGTTTACATTAAGAGAGTACCTAAAGAACCAACAACATCGACAAAGGTTCGAGGCCGACTCGCTCCTAGTTCTGGTGGTGGAACAAGTCTTCTCGGATAAGGACTATAAACCGTAGGTCCAGTGTACACAGTTATAACCTGTGTGCACTTTAAAGAACCCAGTTCATTATTCGAAAAGAGTAGGGGGTTACCCCGGTGAACTGGTTCACAAAATAGCTCTGTATCAGGGGGATTACCACCTATCTGATAGGACAGTGATTAATCCACTATTGTTAATCCTTGGCCACATTGCCTAAAGACATAAAATTAAAATTAAATATCAATGTAAACGATTCCATGTAGTTCATGTTCTAAAAAACTGCTATTGTTAGCCCTGAAAAAAAGAACCTATTATACTTTAACGGACCATTTTCGCTGAACACGTCGTAGATGTTGGTACTTAGCGTTAGTTAGTTTTAAGTTGGACAAAAGCAGTTTATTAACTTTAAAAGGAGCATCCCAACCATTGCCTGGTCGGCGATCTTTGACTAAACGTCCTAAATATATTTTTGAACAAACAAAGTTAAATCAAATCATCTGAACTCATATTATTAGTTAGTAAATTGAATTTTAGAAACATCTACACATATCATATATCTTATATCACATGCCTAATTTCATAATTAACATGATTAATTTACAATGTAAATCTGCAGCATATTCGAAGTATAAAATTATAAGAAAACACAGTATTTGCAAAGATTTTTAACCACATTTGCAGGCAATGATTTTCGTCATATAAATACCTTGTAAATGTTGTAAATAAACACACGAGCTGTTTTGAAGGATGTCTTTGTTTTGGAAAAAATAGTTTCACTTGCGTATATGTCAATGATTAACATATAATGGTTGTAAAATAATAAGTGTCAGTGGAAAATAATAGATGCTGATGTTAACATGCTAATAAAAAAAAAGAAGAGTGACATTACAAATGTAAGAGTTTAGCTTTATAATGTATTTGTAATAGGTAGTCTCTGTAGCAAGAGAAAATTCCCACCCGACTAAACATAGCTGAAATAATAGTTGATGTAGACCTAATCTGACCTACATGAATTTTAGAATTGAGAATAACCAAACGAATTAAGGAAAATTTTTACAGAAAATCGATGGTATAATGATGATTTATTTGCAGTCTAACAAGTGACAGTATTATCCCTTCTCTTATCTTATCTTATCTAGGTCTACTGCAGAATGTGAACGGAAACATCCGTATACGTTTGACAAAAAGTATAAAAAATTATCTATAAAAAGATTTACCAGTTTATAATAATCTCATAGCGCCGTTACACACTCACATAATTATTATTTGTTTGTACAATAATGTAAGCAAATAGACTGGAAGATACTAAAGCATTTTTTAAAAACTATAACACAATACTACTGTTGTAAGGTCTATGACCCACAAGGGCGTTGATGTTACTGTAATGATCAACAACTGTAACATTAACATTGGTCAAATCAAGTAAACATGTTCCTACCAAGAATAACCTGTAATACAAAAAAGTAAACATAATAATACAATTTTAATATAAATTTTATTGACAAAAAGAGAGATAGACGTTTCGGTAGCATCATAGAAACATTTTCAAGATCAAGTGAATCCAAATCAATAATAATTATGTGCACTAAGCACCAAAGTTGGTGACATGAAATGCTACTGAGGGATTGAAATTATATAGTAAACGTCTTTTAATTCATAATAATACAACTTAAAACTATCATTTTAATTATTTTGCAAAAAAACACCAACATATTTTATGTTTTATCCGCTTTGATTAAGAATAAATGGAATAATTTGTTATTGTTCAGAGTCATACCACAAGGCTTCAATTAAAAAAACATACTTTAACGTACTAATGTTATAGGATCTAGTATGCCAACAAATTACACCAGGTATGTATGCAACATTTTACTCCAGAAGATGTTAAAATACTCAAGAATAAACTAGCTAAGTAACTGATGGGGGTGACAGTGTCGTATCAAAACGTCGTCAAAAAGTCGAGAATAATATGACCGATATCTTATCATTTCTTATTTACAATGATGTTGAATTAAAGAATTCCGACATTTCCTGCTGTGAACTTATCTAAAATTGCAACTGTTCATATTGGGGCTGTAGATACTGCCTCGTTATATCGTGAGATAAAGAAGATACCATTTGATTTGCAGCTTGTAAAAGGAGATGTTGAGCATGGTTTTACTGAAGGACAACACATCAAGAATAAGCTGAATGAGTGTTATTGAACAGTCAAAACTTAATTGAACTGCAATAATGCTAGCAACGCCAAGTATTTTCCTAATGCTGTTTAAGTGATGCTTCTCGTCAAGGTACGTGTAAGCAAAGGCCACAAAAAAGCAGACACATGCCTTCTTTGTGTCTATACCTTGGAAATATGTCCGTTGATACCACCGTGGATGGAAATCACTGCCAAAGTGAGTGCTTTGACTGTTAAAAGTGATGAATATGTTTCTTTATTGTTGAGCTGTGATGCTAAATATAAAGAGAATATACTTGGTCCGTCACTCTGGCCTGCTAATGTCATCATTCGTAAATATGATGAGCCTATAATTGGTTTGAAAGATAATCAATATGACTCCAGGTTTAACCATACTGGTTAGTCATGGCTGTACATCAAACTTGTGATGTCCGAGTAGTTTCATATAACTGTAAGAAATTAAAGTCTAGACAGACGAAGATTATTGACTTATGCGAGACGTATGATGTTATTTGTTTCCAAGAAACATGGCTATGTTATGATGAGCTTCACCCTTTGAAAACGCTGTATATTGATTTTGACTGTTATGGCACGTCGTCTATTGATACCTCCGCATCTCTGGAGGTGTAGCTATATTGCTTAGAAAGAGTTTATATAGTTCTGTTAGGAACATTCATCTAGCTGACAATAGCTTGTTGCCATTGAGTTAGGTGTAGATAACAATAAAACATTGCTTGTCAATATATACTTAACGTATGACTGCAACTGTACAGAATGAAATCTGCATTTGTCTGACTGTGAGAATCGGGGTTCACGTCTGACACGTTTACCTTCTATAGCACATAACACAACCAGTCGGTGGGACCATTTAGTTTCCACTCAGAGTTCACATTCTTGTTTAAGTAATTTTAATTGTAGTTTTGCGTCAGGGAGTTGAGTGATTAGATGTTTTGCCCTACTCTGACGTAATTTGTACTTTATACTAAGTACAATTGAGAATACTTGCGAAAACATTCGCAAGTAGTTCTCGGGTGGGACTCGAACCCACGACCTCCAGATCACTAGCCTGGCGTTCATACTTCTAGACCACTCAGCTTCCGCTGATGGCTAGTGGTTAGATTCGAGCTCAAGTAAGCAGCGGGTACTGCACCAACAGGATTGTAATTGTAGTTTTAGCTATATGATTTCATAGGGTCTGATCATTTCCCTATTGCATTTAGTATTAATGATGTTTTATGGGATAAGCCTATAACCCATGATTCAAGATAACGACAGACATAACATTGCAACTATTGTTAACTGGAAGTCCGTTAGTAAACAGGATATTGATAAGTACACTTATACCACATGTATTACTTAATAGTCTTTTAATTAAGTCCTACTAGATGGTACGCTCGCTTCGTTCGCGTACCATCTAGGTCGTGCCCACAGATGGTTCTCGAATACATAGTAATTTCAGCGTTTAAAAAACTGGCGACTTCAAATGCACATGCAGGACAATAATACATGTTGTTTACAGGAACGAACAAATAGACACGGTGATTTATGTACTCAACTAAAATTAGCACCCCGCGAATTACTTCCGAAAAAGAAGTTTGTCACAAAATAAGAAACAAACTGAATTTGTGTTTTGTATGTAACATTTGGGTTGAGGGATAGGGAAGAGGATGGATGCAAAGACGAACAATTTTTAAATATATTCTTTATCGATTTAGTAACGAAATATGAATTATTTTCATGTTTTACAAATAATATACCAGTAAACACAGTAAAACATTGCGATTTAATACTTTGTTGAAACTGTCACCGTCATAGTCGATTGAAATAGTACAGTTCATGTAACGATACATCACTAATACGACGTTTATATTTTTGTTGAAGTTACATGATAACAAACGTTCAGAAGGAACTGTCAGTAATATATTAAACACCTCTATTCGGGGCAAATCGTAAATTCGCTTTAATCGTCAATAAATAATTATCTAACTCAACTTAATTAGTAGGCCTAATGGTCAAGTGTCTCATAGAGCCAATTATGCTACCCACTACCCAACTTGTATTGAAAATTAAGTTGTTTCCTAACCACCAAACTTGTTCTGCGTTTAGGGCATGTACTGATCATTCGTACTGTAGGCCTGTCCTCTACTGGCTTTACAACGCTATTCATGTCAGTGAGGGGAGGGTGGTGGTGTTGGTGGTGGTTTAGCTGCAATAATAAAGTTGATTGTACATAATAGACGGCGACTGGAAAGGCTAGCTCATTATGCGTTAAAAAAAAGGATTCCACAGATTGGAAAAAAATGTATCGAATTTCTGTTATGAGTATACAGTACTTGTATTTACGACGCCTGAGGGAATAGACACTTGTGGAACAGAGATTGGAATGTTCCATTTATCGCAGATCAAAACATTTGTATAAACGTTTATTAAATCTATCAAAATAGTATTTTTTAAAGAAAATCGGCCTGTCTTCAACATTATGATGCTGTACTCGAGCTGTTCAACCGGTTTCCAGCTATTAAAAACAATTATCGTAGGAGGAGATAGGAAAATGCGAAGCATCCTCGCATTATTGTCTGCGGGTATTTTTCAAGTTGGACATCCACTAGACAGTGTATACCACGACCACGAATCACCCCTATTTGGGGCAAATCGTTGAACCTAAATTCGTTTTAATTGTCAATAACTAATTATCTAACTCAATTTAATTAGTAAACATGGTTACATCAGATGGTTAAAATCAGTACCGAAAGTACGAACCAACTTTATATTATACCATCGAGTAAAAATTCTAGAAATAAACTGCGATTTATCGAATTTTGCCCTTACGTAAATTTATATTTAGAAGCTTTCAATTGCCATAGTTGCTTTCTGGACGCACCAAAAGCGTTCGATCGAGTCAAATCCTATTTAAAGTTTTAGTTGAAAGAGGTGTGCCTATCTTTGTAGTTAGGATCTTACGACTGGTATGATAATCAAGAATTTGTTGTTAGATGGGGATATTGTGTCCCTTCACCTTTTTTCTGTTATTAACGGTGTGCACCAAAGGGGTGTAATGTCTCCACTGCTTTACAATGTAGCCTATTATATTGAAGATCTTTATGTACAACTTAGAGAGTCCAATCATGGGTGTACTATTGGTGATAACAAATTTAATTGTCTCAGTTACGCTGATGACATGCTTCTCATGGCTCCTTTTTCTATTGGAGTACTGAATCTCATTAATGTTTTTGAACTTTATGCTACGAATCGAGATATTGTGTACGTTACTATACAATCCAAGTGTATGTTTTTATGTGCTCGTGTAGGTAAGTTACAAGGTTGACCTAGTGTTAAGCTAAACCACACTGACCTTGAATTTGTTGACTGTATAACATACTTGGGTCATGTGATTTGTAACTCTCTGAATGATGATAATGATATTAAGAAACAGTATCGAGCTATGTGTATCAAAGCTAATGCATTATGCAGGACATTCTCCAAATGTTCCGTTGAAGTTAAATGTCAGTTATTTAAAATGTTTTGCGTTAATGTAGGCCAATACTGTATGACTCTATGGAGTAAATTCCGTGAAGGTACTGTAAACTAATTTAGAGTTTTCTTTAATAACGGGTTGCGTAAGCTACTGAAAATTCTTAGTTATAGCATGATTTTTTTTAACGAATAACGTTCCCTCATTCTATAATTTGATGGAACGCTATACATTATAGTTTTAAGAGCATAATTCATGACAGTTGCAATAGCCTGATTGAACCATAGTTAACGTCATTCCACAATCCAACCTACATCAGCGTTTGGTACAAATTGGTATTTTTTAGGATATTGTAAGTTGATTTGTGGAAGTTGCTTATTTAATTTCCTGGTTAAATTGTTTCTATTTTTTGTTTTTTTTTATGATTTGTATATGGATGTACTATCCGAAATAAAGAAAATGAATGAATGAATGAATAGTGTACCGTCATTTTAAAAGTGATATTATTGGCCTAATACAACGTCATGGTATTTAGAAACAGTCAAACCAACCCTTAAATGCATAATTTCACAATTAACCAGATATACTTACAATTGTAAAGCTTTTAAATGTTTACAAGTAAGGACAAAAATGAGAATAAACACTTACAGTCTAACCAATGACGTCAAACCAACAAATGCATTTTCATGCAATGTAGTAATGTTGTTACTTCTTAAATCCCTTAAAAATAAAAACATGAATACTTGGTAAAATAACAGTTCACGAGTTGAGGTTTTCTTTTTTGGGAAAAAATAGGTACAGTTTGGTGTGTATGTCAGCGGACAAAATAGTGACCGTAAAATAATGTATCTGTATTGTAACTGTTAGTGTGTATTACGTGTCAGTGAAAATTAAAGAGGGTCGATAACGGTACAAACGTTAAAAATAAATATTATTAAAATTAATATACAAAGTTTTTCGATCAAGTACGTATCAAGTTCAAACTATCAAACACGTCACAGGAAGCGTGGACAAATGTCGAAGACGTGTGAAACTTCGAAGGAAAAAAAATTAAACCTTCCTATGTCATCTGTTATTTTTGGTAATGCTCACTCACTCAAAAACAAGTTTAGTGAATTGGCTGCAAATGCCAGTATTCGAATACAGAGACAGTTGCCTTATGGCGCTCATTGAAATTTGGCTATATGAATCTGTTTCATATCATGGATCAAAAAATTGTTCTTGTAATCTGGAATTATTATCAGTTGCTCGTCGTCCCTTTTACTTGAAAAGGGAATTCTAGCAGGTTCTAGTCATCATTATCTATATACACCCGAAAGCAGACTTCAAAGTAGCTTGCGCTAAAGTCGTTGAGATAGATAGACAACTAAGCTGCAAATCACCAGATTCAATAAAGCAGTTACTTTGTGACTTTAACAAAGGATCCTATAAAGAGCTTGCAAACGTAATTCCACACCTTCATCATGTAAACGTCGCTACGAGAGAAGGAACTATACTTGGTATGCGCTATGGAAATGTTAAAAATGCTTATACAGCAAAGATATGTCTAAGCACTGGGCGGTCAGATCACAACATGATCCCAAGCTATAATTTACGAACATAGGAAGCCTCAAAATTAATATGATACGCACATATCTTAGTGCTGTTAATTGTGATATTCATTAGGCCTACATTAGGCCTGGGTTAACCCACTGTGCAACTGTAGTGCTGTTTTTTTTTGTTTATTCTTTAGTTCGATTCTTCCAGCATAGTATTGTTTTATTTATTTAATCTATAGAAGGTTCATAACAATACGAACGTTAGATTATTGTAAAAAAAAATGTTCGATAAACTAAGTCATTGGATTTTTGTCTAGATTTGGTAGTTTTTTTATGTTTACGAATTAATTTTTCCATTGGTTAAGGGGGATTGGTCGGCTGAATTTTAATAATTTGTATGATTTAGCTTTGTAATTTATTTGTCATAGGTATAATCTCTGGTCTATGAGCAAGTGCAAATATTCTACAATTCAGACTCGATTCAATGAAATTAAGCAAATTTTGTTTAGGAATTAATGTTAGATGGTGTGAGATAAAACGAGAAAATGTCAAGTTTATAACATGAAATGAAATTGAAGATGAGTACCACTTTTTGTTAATAATTATGTTAATACAACTTAAATTTATCGTTTGATTTCTTTTGCAAAATACACTAAATTAGGAAAAACATATTTTATGTTGTATCCGCTTTAATAATAAAGAATAAATCAAAGAATTTGTTATTGTTCGCAGTCATACCACCATTATAACGCTTTAACAAACATTTTAACCTTTCCACGTATTAATGCCTTAGTGTACTAATATTACAATATATTGTAAGACTTTAGCACGTTACCCTGAACGTCATGGTATTTGGAAACAGTTAAACCTACCCTAAATGTATAATCACAATTAACATGATTTACTGACAATTGTAAACAGCAACCTCAAATCAAATCAAATCAAATCAAATCTATATTCGTTTCATATATAAAAACGTAGCAAGTAAGTACTTGTCAACTGGTTTAACCAAAAAGTTAACATTTATTTATTAAATAAAAAATGTACATTGTTTTCCTCGACAGAAAAATATGGTAAAACATTCACAATTACATCATACATAAAACACATTTACACTTTAAAAACATTAATTAAAACATCCATCAACTGTAAAACTTTGAAATATATATATATTGCATGTGCGTTATTATGATCTAACAATCTTTGAGTTAAAATATGCGTTGAATTTGGTACAAAAGATATTCGGTTTCTTGGCGTATCAGCTCTGAGAGCCTTTACATTTTTATAAGATGCTTTTGCCGTCTAGCACGTGAAAGTATTCTTCCTTCTCTGTGCCTAAGGCAGAATTGGAAGGAAAACATCAGTATACATTTGCCAAAAAGTGACATAAAAGTATAAAGAATACTCGATAACAATACTTTATAATAATCTCATATAGCGCCGCTACATACTCGCACATTATTTGTTTAATAATTTAAGCAGATTCTGAAAGATATATATATATATATATATATATATCAAAATACTACGTATGTAAAGATCAACGACTGTAACAATAACATCGGTGGATTTGAGGACAACCCTGAATACCTGTAATTACAAAACAGTAATATAACTTAAAACTTAAAATCATCAGCTAACATACCCTTTTATCCACTTTGACAATACAGAATAAATCAAAGAAGTTGTTATTGTTCACAGTCATACCACCATAATGCTTCACTTTGAATGTACCGTAATTTTACAAGTAATATTTAACAGTTAAACCTACCGTTAAATGTATAATTTCAGAAATAACATGATTTAGTTGAATTTTTATAAGTAAGAAAACAAAATGAGAAAAAAACACTTACAGTGTAACCAATGATGTCAAACCACCAAATGCATTTTCATACAATGTAGTAATGCCGTTACTGCTTAAATCCCTTCAAAATAAAAACAGTTGGTAAATAACAGTTCACGAGTTGAGGTTCTCTTCTTTGGGAAAAATATTTACAGTTTATGTCAGTAGATGAAATAGTGACCCTAAAATAATGTATCTGAAATGTACTATCATTGTGTATTACTGTACGTGTTAGTGAAAGAGTAAAAGGGTTGATAACGGTACAATAAACGTTAAAATATTATTCAAATTATAAATACAAAATATATCGATTTAGTACGTATTGTAGTACGTCAGGAATAGGTTGTTCGTTTATATAATTACTAATCTAAGACGGAGAGATAACATTTTAATACATCTTAAAGGCAATTGAAAAATAATCAATCCTTTACTATAAGCCGAAACGTAGCAAGAGTATGTAACTTATTTGTTATAGAGAGAAAAATAGTGCATGTTTAGACACAAACCAGCACAGCTGATGTAATCTGAGGGTAGCCTACAATAATTAAAGTACACGTATAACTAAACGATAAAGAAAGAAATGTATACATAAATCAATGTCAAATAACTAGCTCGATGATATCAAACGGCGCCTCTACACACTCACACATTGATTCAATCCAAAGAGTTTACACTGACAAGAAAAGTCAGCATTTTTTTAAAGTTATGAATAATCAACTACCAAAATAATATTAAAATTGTTTAAAATACCGTTCGTTATCTAATTTACGGACGTAGGAAGTCTAAAAATCAATATATATGTACATATTTGTTATTTAGTGCCTTTGATTCTAACATCCGTTACTCTATTGTGTTAACCCACTGTGTAATAATAGTGTCTGTTTCTGTGGTTAATTGCGCGGTGCAATGCTGTTTTTTCAATTGAGGATTTTTCAATTCTGTTCTCGCACGATTGTATTATTCTATTTTATGTAAAGATGAGGGGCATTTTGGAAACACATTTTTTATACAATTCGAATGAGTGTACGATGTATTTAAACCAATTTACAGAACGTACGTACCGAAAAAAAAACACCATGGACTGAAATCGTTATTTTGTGAGGATGGTGCTAATTGGAATGATTCGTCTACGATAGTCCAGTACTTTTACAATTAACTAATATTAATTTTCCGTTGTATCATTTTCATTTCTATAATTTGTAATAAAAATAATATAATCATAATAACATTATTTTTTTTAATATAAGCTTTAGAATTAACGTAACTGCGATCAACGTTTCAATGTTACTACGCTTGTCTTATGTAAGCTTACAGTTTGCACAAAACAGGTTCTTTTATGATACTTACAAGAATGTTATTGGTTGATGATTATTGTAGTTCCTGACGGATTCTGCTGTTGTATTAATATATTTCCGACAGCTTAAGTAGTTAAATATGCAATCGCATCCAGTTGGACATATCTGTGTTAGGAATATTAATTGTTCTGTAAAAAAAAAATGTTTGTGAAATTAGCTACTAGTTTCGAATTTAACTAAATGGACAGTAAAACAATAGCTATAAAAATGTAATAACTATGTTTGTCATTTAACTATTAATTGTATAGGACTTGGCTCTTGAGTAGGACTAGACGTTGTGAAAAAGTAGAAGTATCTTAAGTTTAGGTCATTCTTCAAATATATCATAATCTAATATCATTTTGATACATTACTGTTGTACATGTGCAATTTTGGATTTGTGGATTTGACGCATACTGGATAAATATTGATCTCTTTTTTCTTCAAAGGTCTCTCAATTCCGTGTCCAATTACGTCTGCCGGTGGAATTTGTATAGTCTCTAACAATGCACCATCGCCGAGTTGGCTCATTGGCCGCCTTCTCCAGAGTAGGGGTCAAAGAGCCAGTGTTGTGGTGGAATAATGTTTTATAATTCAGGTGATTCATTATTGTCTCGTTTCTAACAATATCGGAATTTTTACCGGGATGAAGTCTCTTTTGCAAAAAGAAGCTTTGTGTTATGTTTGTTTAGAAACCTCTTACTATTACGTTTGTGAATTTCTTCCAATTGATCAATTGTTTTTGCAGAGGTTTTTTAAAGATTTTAGGTTGTCCAGGGAGCGTTTGTTTGCCTAATTCTCTGCAATCTAAGGTTGTGTCTAATTATCAATCAAGTAAAGAGCTTAAACTAGATTATGATTAATTACTGTAATTGAATATTTAATTAATGGCAGTAACATAGCCTAGATTATAGAGTATAGACAGCGATTCAGATTAATATTTGTTATAAAATCAAACAACAAACGTAAAAGACTTTAGTATATAATAGCTATCTTCCTTGTATTAGCTACAGTGTTTTATTTTAGAATTTTTGCAAGTAGTGTTTCTCTGTTTTAAAAGTATCTTCTATCAAATCGCCTAAAAAAGCCTAATCAGGTTAATACATTACACTTTTTCAGTAACTTAGGGGTTATTAGTTTACAATACGTCGTTAAACGCGTTACACTTAGCGACTGACGCGTTTATTTTTTTTTCAATATTTATAATACAATTATGTATTATTAATTTTTAAAAAACATTAAAACCTAAATAACCTACTGAATACAAAATATATTCATTGTATCCTAATTTCAACATTTTTTTTTATCTTATGTGGGTTCATCCCACTTTTATTTCCATACAACTGTTCTCTTTACATATATTTTTCATATACACTATACATATCATTATATTTACAATGTTTGTTTAATCATCTGTTTACATATATCTTTTTAAACATATTATCTGTAACACATTTTCATTAACAAGCTTATTTTTTTCTTACATAGGTCTAGTTGTTTTTGATTTTTTCATCTACCACATTTTCATTTAACAATGCAAATTCTCTGTTATACTCATTACTTACTAAATGTTTACTGTTAACATAATATTGTTCTCATCCTTTAACATTAATATTAATATTTTGTTCTTTAATGTTTACAAAACTTTTATTTCCAGCAGATTATCCTTTTTTTTTGCATCTATAACTTCTTAAATTTTATTTTATTTTAACCACATTGATTACATAGTTTCCTCTTTTTATACATATTATCTATAACACATTTTCATTAACAGAGCTTATTTTTTCTTACATAGTTATTTTTGTTTGTTTTCATCTAGTGGAGTCTGTTAGGGATATTTTGGTTCACTTTTTTCCAAAAGCATCAAATTTGGTATACAGGTTGCCCACCCTATACAAATTAAATTTTTGATGGGCGCCAAGCAAAATGACCCCTTGGGTCACCTAATTTGCATAATTTTAAATGGCGGACACTTTCGCTTAAACAGTCTATATCTCTGAAACTACTGGTCATAGAGAGTTGATTTTTAGCTCAAAATGTTCAAAACATAAACATTCCTATTTACTCTAATGAAGTATTTTTGAAAAAAAATGACCGGAAGTACCAGTTTTAACCTTTGACCCATATTTTAAGGCATTGCCATATCTCAGTAAATAGTTGTCACAGACAGTTTATTTAAGTGTCAAATTGTTCAGAATATATATGTTACTATTTAGTTTAATGAAACATTTTATCCAAAAATGACCGGAAGTACTCAGTTTTGCCTTTGACCGTTACGGTGTAATTACCAACCTTGTTACGGTTAATATATTTTGATATCCATAAAACTACTTGTCATAGAGAGTTAATGTTTGTGTCAAAATGTTCAGAACATAAACATTTCTATTTACTATAATAAAGTTTTTTCTAAAATAATGACCAGAAATACCATATTTGACCTTTGACCTGTTTTTCAGGCAAATTGCCATATCACATTATTGGGTTGGCGTGGAAAGTTCATTTTGGTGTCAGATTGTTCAGAATATATGTTACTATTATGTTTAATAGAAGATTTTTCCAAAAAATGTCAGGAAGTACAGTTGACCTGTTACATACATAAAATTATAAATTTGTTCAAGTTAACTGTATATTTATATTATTTTGCAATCCACTTTTGAGCACTTGTCGAAGATGGCTACTTTGCATGTGCAATTGAACGAAGTATACTGAATGAAGTTGAATATAGTCCTATTTGTAGTGAGTCTAGAGTAACGCAAATGAGAGAAAATTGTATAGACAAAAAACACCCAATCTCATTCTCATCTAATCGAGTACTTAAATGAAGTCTTCTACACATTTAGCAATAATGTTTACTGATGAAATCTATTCAAGTTTTGTTTTGGAAAGTTAGTGTTTCCATCACTTGTGTTTGTTTGGTTGTTACATTCAGGGTAATTGTCCTATATTGCATTTCTTCGCTGAGTATCTTTCTTTAATTAAGTATAGTTAAGTTTGTTCATGACCAAATTAACGGCAAAACACCACATCAAACAATGGAATACTTTTATTTAATTACACATAATGCTAGTACCAGATTTAGTAATCTATATATAAATTATGGTTAATTCTGACATAGGCGAGCACAATGCAAAAACTTCTCTACAAATCTCCGCCTTGGATACCTACCTTATCTATCCGAGATGTACCGCAAAACGTAGATTTGATAACATTAGTGTGCACGCCGACGCTATTGTTCCATATTTATATCTTAGGAAGATATTATAAAGAGTTTTTTAACAACATTTATGATTTCAACATTGGATTTTCCTCTCAATTTCAATTCTTCCCGGTCAAAGTAATTTCCGGGTTTAAGATAAGTTCACCTTAGTTTCAAATATTTTCTCTCTTTTATACACAAGGGAGCAGTTAAAATAATAGATTTGACCCTAAAGGTGACTGGAAACAGGCACTTTCCATCAATCAATACAGTGTCCCTTTGGAAGACGAAAAAAAATTGGCCATTAATCATAGCCATTTCAGTTTTTTGTTTATTTTAAAACATACCACACGTGTGTGAAGGTACAGTAGTTAATTAATAGGAATTATACTGCAAATTAATAAAGATCAAATTAAATATACGCCATAAAGAATCAGAATATATTGTGGGGAATAGTATTATAAAATTACATAGGGAGATTTGATAAGACATTTTTCGAGTGAAATCCCGATAGCTGAGTTTTATTGAGTAAGCTTGCAGGAATAACTGTAGGCTATCTTCCTGTGTCCCGTTAGGACCGAGATGTCTGCCCATGTTGCAAGCCGTAATGTCTTCTTTCTTGGGCCCACTCTGTCACGGCAGTTAGTTTCAAAAGATGATTAAATTAAATAATGTATTAATAATTATTAGGATGGTATTCATTTGAATAAACGCCTCTCCAATAAAACATCACTTTGAATAATAACCCCGCCCCCCCCCCCCACAACCCAACTATCTAATAAACGTCCATCCACATATTTATAATAACACAATTATACTATTTGTAGTAGAATTCACCGTACTGTTATCTGCAATTTACCAAGCATTTGTTATTCTTTTTTACCACTTTTCATATCTATGAGAGGATTTCATTTGATTATAAATGTTACCATATTATTAGAACTAAAACATTTAACATATATCCCTCGAATAAGCACCTCCCTCAAATGACCTCCGCCTCCCAAAAGGGCCCTACCAAACAATAAAAACTATACTTTAAAATGTTATTAATCATCTAAAACACTGTGAAACAAAGTAGTTTAGTTTTACGAATGTCAAGCATTTTCAATAATGGTAACCGACAGAAAATGTATAAGGAGAACATTATCATTCCGAGAACCATCGTCTACACTTCCTAGAGGGGAAGCGAGCGAAGCGAGCTCACCCTCTAGTAGATATAATTTTGCAATTCCGAAAGCTCGCACAGATGCTGGTAAATTTAGAATTTCTTTTAATGGAGCTCAACTTTGGAATAATTTACCCTTAGTTATAAAATGTACCTCTTCTAGATTTAAATTCATAAATGAAGTTAAATGTTTACTTTTACAAAAATATTAATGTTAGCCCTTGTTTACGTTATTTCTTTCATATAGTTGCTGTTTCTTTCTTATTGAATTATTGTTGATAGATGAAAATGTATGCATTTTGACTAATTTATTTTTTGTGAAAGGAGTCAAACCTTGATTAGCGAAAGCTATTTTTTGGCTCCTTTTCACACACACATACATTTTATTGTATTGTACTATTTATGTATGATGATGTGAATAAAGTTGATATAAGTATAAGTTTAAAGGGCCTTCAAACTGGGGTATAACCTACTAATTAAAAGGATGGACATTTTCGGGATGCACAATATAAAAACTAGACTACTGTTGCCATATCACGAACCACAACTGAAAAATATATTTTTTCCACCAGACCTAAAGTAATCCTTGGTCCGCCAAACTTGGCAGAATTCTCGAATTTTACTTTTTAAAAATTTGGCCATCATCTGGACACGATTTGGGTATTACAGTTTTGTTACTTATGACATTACGCCTTAGTATCATCTTTTTCATTATTGCCTTTTTACTTGATTTTTGGTTGATTAGTAAATGTTAAATTGTTGTTATATTGGAATTGGTAACAATTCTTGGCTTGTGTAACATAATGTATTGATGAGCTGTTTTAACCTCATGAACAGATTTACTTTTATTACTTTCATTTCTTTTATGTACATTTTCAAAGTATTGAATGTGTCCTTTCTCAATCGAGTATTTGGAAAATAATGGCTTATTCAAACTTCTTTAGCAATCCTTGAACAGTCTGGTTGGTTCAGTCACCATAAGCACATGTATGGTAATTGTAATATTTTCAGTGTTCTCGTAAAGACGAAATGCCCCATCATGTTCTGAGCTTGAGTATGATATTGTTTCTTAGAAATGAGGCTAAACCTTTTTGTTGATTTTTGCACAACATTTCCATTCATAAAATTTCCATTGTTCACATAGTCAAGGACATGCAATACAGAGTTCATTTTAAGTTTGAAAAAAGGGCAATATATGAAAAAGAGGATACTAGAGCGTAACATGTCATTAGTAACAAAACTGTTCCTATTCATCCAATCTCTTCTAGATGATTACTGTATATGGTCGATTTCTTTTTCTTTTTTTTTATTTGAAAATCTTTGAGAACCACCAAGCTGGACTTAGGTCTGGAGGACAGAAATCTTCGGTGTCTTTTCCCCATTAAGTAGTTGTTCGTGTTATGGCAACAAAGAGAAATGTAGCAACATGAAATTGTTATGCAACAGCAAACACAAGTGACGGAAACACTAACTTTCCAAAACAAAACTTTTACTGGATTTCATCAGTAGGCCTACACATTATTGCTAAATATGTGGAAGACTTCATTTAAGTACTCGATTAGATGAGATTGGGTATTTTTTGTATATACAATTTTCTCATTTCTCATTTACATTACTCTAGACTCACTACAAATAGGACAATCTATTCAACTTTGTTCAGTATACTTTGTTCAATTGCACAATGCAAGCAGCCATCTTCGACATGTGCTCAAAAGTGGGTTGCAAAATAATATCATAAATATACAGTTAACTATACAATTAACTGAACAAATTTATAAATTTTATGTATTTAACAAGTCAATAACTATACTTCCTGACATTTTTTTGAAAAGTCTTCTATTAAGCAGAATAGAAACATATATATTCTGAACAATCTGACACCAAAATGAACTTTCCACTCCAACCCAATAATGTGATATGGCAATTTTCCTGAAAAAGCAGGTCAAAGGTCAAATATGGTATTTCTGAACATTATTTGAGAAAAAACTTTATTATAGTCAATAGAAATGTTTATGTTCTGAACATTTTGACACCAAAATTAACTCTCTATGACAAGTAGTTTTATGGATATCAAAATATATTAACCGTAACAAGGTTGGTAATTACACCGTAACGGTCAAAGGCAAAACTGAGTACTTCCGGTCAATTTTGGATAAAATGTTTCATTAAATTAAATAGTAACATATATATTCTAAACAATTTGACACTTAAATAAACTGTCTGTGACAACTATTTACTGAGATATGGTAATGCCTTAAAATATGGGTCAAAGGTTAAAACTGGTACTTCCGGTAATTTTCTTCAAAAAAAACTTCATTAGAGTAAATAGGAATGTTTATGTTCTGAACATTTTGGGCTAAAAATCAACTCTCTATGACCAGTATTTTTAGAGATATAGACTGTTTAAGCGAAAATGTCCGCCATTTTAAGTTATGCAAATTAGGTGACCCAAAAGGTCATTTTGCTTGGCGTCCATCAAAAATTGAATTTGTATAGGGTGGGCAACCTGTATACCAAATTTGGTGCTTTTGGAAGAAACTGAACCAAACACCCTTATTTCAGCCCTAACAGACTCCACTAATCAACATATTGATTTCATACAATTATAATATGTTTATGTTTAATAAATCCATCCCATTGGTTTGTCCCATTTTATTTTTCTTTGGATTTATCTATGCAAACATATTTTCATTTAAACAATGCATATTCTCTGTTATACTAATTACTTACTAACTTTTTACTGTTAACATTATATTTTCCTCATCCTTTAACATTGATTTTTTTTTTATCTTTAAATGTTTACAACATTTATTTCCAACAGATTATCCTTTTTTTTTTGCATCTACAGTATAACCCATCAAAGTTTCATTTAACTTTTATTTTTCGTATGTGGGTTCATTCAATTTTTTTTTTTACTTATTATTTATTCTATTATTTTTTTATACATACATTATCATTTAACAACATTTATGTTTAATGATCCATTAAAAAAAATTATACATTTTTTTTTCTTTTTAACCATTTTATCATTTCAAAATTCCACATGCAGTAAGAATGTGCAAATTACATATATATATACCTATAATATGAAAGCTTTGATGAAAACACTTCACCACTTAAACCTAAAACCTTCTTATCCTTCATCATTTTTTTATCATCAATCTATAAAAAGCTTTTCACATTTTGTCTTTTTGTTTTCAAATCATCAAGGTATACATATTTACAAAACATACAATATAGTAGTAAAAAAAAAAAAACATAATAGATTCATCATTCATGGTATCTCATCCTAATTTCAAAATTAATATTAAACGCGCCCATTTTTTTGAATTAGCATACTCAGGGATGTATTGTCCCACAAAAGCATGAAAAAAATAAAGATTTTTTATTATTCTTCATTTATCAGACTTATAATAGGCTTTTTTTTTAGTTTTAATAAAGTTAAGCAATTCCATAGAAAAGACCGAAATAATAATGTTTCTACTTATAAAAAGACAAAATAAACAGATTAGGCTAATTTCAACACAACCTCATTGAACTGGCAGCGCAGCTAATTTGATTATTTCCTTTTTCAAGTAAATATATTTCTTAAAATCCAATTGGTCAATGTGAATAACTCTTATGTGACATTAAAATAGCATATTCAACAAAAAATTCCAAAAAATATATTTTTTCAAGGGATAAAAAATCTTCAATTCTCATTTTACTCATATTTCAGGTTATAGCCTAAAATGTGAATAATTTCTTGCACCAATTAAATTTAAAAATAACTCACTTACCCGGTGGAACAATTACTGCTGTAACTGTTGCATTAAATCCTCTCTTTGTTACAATATCATCAGTAGCTAAAGCAATCCGCATTGTGTTGTTGTTGGAAACTAGAGAATCAAATGTTAAACCTGTAAACCTAACTTTATTTTCATTTCCTGCAAATGCTATATCCAAATAATCCCATCCGTCCTCCAGTTGAAAGTCGTTGAACTCAAGATAAATGAACAACTCTGGAGAGGTTGTAACCATCCATTCACACTTTAAATTGTTGTCGTAGTTCTTCGGATAATTAGGAGACCAAAATGCATATGATGAGTTCTCAGATTCAAGATGAATATCCTGGTTACATTCTGCAAGATAAATAAGATAATAATAATACACGGAATGTAGGCCTATTGTTACTATTGTATTGATAGAAATATAGCGTGATTAATAATTTAGGTAATTACAATATTTGATATTTTCAAAATAACCTTAGAGGTAATATATCCGGCTAATCCTGTATATCTAATTGTTAATGATGGTTTTAATATGATAGGCCTAATAATGATAAGGATAATGATAATGATAATGAAAATAATAATAGTTCATTCTTATAGCGCATTATAAGCAAGCTCTCAATGCGCTGCACACTTTATTACCCCGGGAATTGTTTTGGATAATACACGTATGGAAACATACTCCCATATTACTTGTTATTTTTACCTATCCATGTGATTTTATATATAGTTTTAACAACAATTATTGTCATTTAATCAGGCCGTGCTACAGTATAAAATAGGGTACACAAAATACATGAAATTACATTAGATTACAAATGTACAAATAGTAATTAATCAGTAATTGCCCCGGTCCAGTTATCCCATTTATAAAAGTGTGAATTTTATCAATTATTACCTATTGATGAAAAATATTTGATTTGTGTGTATACTTCGTAAATAAAGTCCGTTTACTACCAGGTGTCCAGTTTTAACTGTTCAAGGAAAGTTAGCACCTACTCTTAACCTAAATCTGCACATGTGCCAAAGCTTGGTGTTCACAAACATGTGTGTACAAGGTAAATACGATTTACCAATAACATAGCCTTCTTAACTTAATGTAAAATTAAATAAACAACAATCGTCTGACTGACTTCATGTTATTGTTTAAACTCATAGTCAGATAATTTTTAGTATGTTATATAGAAAGAGAATCACGATTGATAAAGAGAGATAAACACATTTGAGTAAAATTATGATTTCAAATGAATTCTTAAATGTTGACAATTAGTTGGGCAATTGTTTTTTATAACTTTGTTTTACAGAATTGTAGTTTTCTGTAGAAAAGGAATCACGGTTGCCCAAGATATAAATGATTTTGTAAAATTGCGGGGAATTAAAATTTCAAATCCACACATTATAAGTTATTTTTTTTAAATCAGTCGGGCAATTGTTACTATGTTCTACAGTATTGACCAGTTTTCTGTATAAAGAGAATCCTGTTGCTCAAGATAGAAACGATTGTGTTAAACTGTGGAGAATTACGACTTTCAATGAATTCTAAGATATTTTGTTGATATTAAAAGTAAAACAAATTTAAGTACTTGAAACCATACTCACGAATAGAACAGCTTGAAAACGAGATATACAATAATGATAGCTACCAGCAGTATAATTAATTCACAAATAATAATTATTTTAAAACAAAGTATAGTACCCATACCAGGATCATAATCACCACTAGAGTAATCTGATGATGATGATGAAGAGCTTGAAAACGATACAATAACCAACAGCATAATAACGCTAAAGATAAACATCTTGTTACGTAATTCTGTACTGATTCGTTGACGATTTTTACGAAATTCCGTAAGTTCACTCACTCGTATTCACGAATTAAACTTACCTCCGTGATTCTTTCCAACTTATAATACTTGTTTTCGGTGGTCTTCATTAAATTATGATTTTGCTTTTAGACAATTTACAAAATTGATAGATAAATCGTTTCACCAGGCCTATACTTAATAAATTATGAGTTTGTTACTGATGTTGCTAGCATTATGTTATTCTACAAAAATTCTAAAGTTTTTACGATATACGCTAACTAAGATCTGGTAGAAGCGTTGTAAATAATATTTAGTTTATTTTCTTCTCCTTTTTTTTAGACAAGAAATGACAATGGATGTGTGTCGATATATAGTTTTCCTTAACTGGTGACGTAGGCCTACACGTCATTGTATACACAGTTACAGTGGGATTGATTCATAATAAGAAGAGAAGATCAATACGAGTCCATCTGTTAAAGTCATCATTTTTCCATTAGTTGTATACATAATGTATATATACATTAACGTATTTCATCGTAATAGTTATGCTTCAAAGAAGTAATAATTATTAAATCTTCTTTTCTGCTTTTTTTTTTCAATTTAATGAGGTGAGTTGTAATTTTGACCTTAGAAAAAATCCTGACATTACGGGAATTGAACCTAGGACCGTTGGAGTGGTAGTCAAGCATCATAAACACCAACCCACAACTCAACTCCAGATCTATGTTAAACCAAAAGTAGTATCTGTTTGTTGCTTTCACTATGTTCATGTCAAACACACACATAGTTATTCATTTTAGTGGAGTTGAAGAATGAAATTATTTCAATACTAACAATTCACTCCTTTGCTAACGTACTTCTAGACAAATTGTTGATAAATAAATCATGATAACAACCTCATTGTTCTTCTCTCCTTTTATTATATAAAGTTTGGTTCCCAATTGGACGCAACGTAAGAACGTAGATGCAACGCAAGTGAGTTGACAAGTGACAAGCGACAGTTCGAATAATCCATCGCTTGTGATTGGTCAAATCCCTTTCGTCGTGTGTCTAGTGAGAACCAAGTTTAAAAGATAGCGTAAAGCTTGGTTAACTTGGACAACGCAAGGACGTAACGCAACGTGATTTGACCAATCTCAAGCGATGGATTATTCCAACAGTCGCGTGTTATTGGTCAACTCGCTTGCGTTGCGTATACGTCCTTGCGCTACGTCCTAGTGGGAACCGAGCTTTAAGGCTGTGTTTCCCCCGCAGCGTAACACAATTGATCGGTCAACCAAACAGATGATAAAACAAAAATAAAGTGTGCATTCACAACGCAACAATTTATCTTTTATGTAAACAATTATTGCATTTATCCGAAATATCTGATTTTTCAGGAACTTTATCGGTTAATTTGTATCGATAAATATCTTATTTAATTTAATTTTATCTTAATTATCTTATCCTATTTTTCTTATTTTGATATTTCAATGTAAATGTCATTGTACCTATTATTAACTTAGTACGGGTTATTATGTCTTCCAGCTCGATATTTGTGCCAAAATAGATTTTTTAGCTAACTTTGTTATTATTGAGATGCTGAATCCAAAAAAGTTAGGTGCCATTTTTTTCGACCACTCCTTCAGCCGCCATTTTGTATTTCAAAATGGCCGATTTTCCACACTAAAGTTGGTCATCCATTGTGTCATTGGAAAGGGAATTTAATACTGATTATTTTATTCCATTACATTCATATCAATAAACGCATAGTTACATAGTAATTGCGAAATAAAACAAATAACGTGACCAATAAAGGTCAAAAAGTCAAAATGCAATTTTACCAAAATACTGTACTTTTTGGTATCGTTGGATAGATTTTTTTATTTTGAATACAGTTTTACTAATATCTATTCTATTTTACTTTGTTTATTGTCATAATTTTCTAATTATGTAAATAAATTGTTTTTAAATGTTCCTTGTTGTTTTATCATGCTAATTACTTTCTTATTTACATACAACCTGTACTATTGGAATAATAAGTATAATTTAGGCGTTGTTTTCTGTTCTTCTGATGACGAGAATAGTTTTTCAAAACAGCAGTTTGCCTATTCTCGCTCGCTATACTCATTTTAATAATGAAAAAATAGTCTCCTTCGTATTAAGATAAATACGGTTTTTCTTATTGGTTTTACAATTCATTCAAAATATGTTTCTTTGATTTTCTTTCTACTTTGTCATTGTCCATTTATATGTTTTATATTATATTGTATATTATCTTAATACTGAATAAGTACCGTACGGTACAGGATTACACTTAACTTCAATGTCAATTTTCCGAGTTATTTAATTTAAAATCAAAATAACTATAGTCCGTGAACAAAGGTGAAATAAACTGTTGTCAAATCACATCTTTGTTTTTTTCGTTGGATAGCTTTTTAAATTCTGAATCTATTTTATTTGTAGTAGTTTACATTTCTGTTTTTCGTAAAAAGAAAAAAAAATGCTACGGGGAATGGTATCATTTGCGTAGCGTTCAAAATCATTTGTATTTTTGTCAAAGCGGGTACCAAACAATTTAAAGCCATCTGTGCACAATCCCAATTGGCATGCCTTTCTCTTTCTCTTTGAACGTCAGATTAAGTGCAGCAAACAGAATGTTTGCATTTGATATTATTATACAGTGAAAAAATCTTAAGAATTAAGAAAAAAAATCAAGATCAATTAGTTTTCCATAAATAAAGTTTACACAAAATAAAGAAAATTCAGTGTCATACTGCTGTCTTTACTACCTTTACAAAATGAAACGAATTACGGTGTTTTTAACGTCTAAAAGATCACTTTGATTTTTACGTATGGTTTGTGATTTTCGTAATATAAATCCTAAATACGTTGTTATTAAAAGTCACATAGAATAATATCAAACTATACTTGTTTGTGGTAACTTAACTTTAAGAACTTATCAGAAAAAAGGGAAACAAAATCCGCTTTCCAGCAATAATATTCAAATTAGTTTGAGAAAAACGAAATCTTATAACTTCAGAGACACTTTATAAATATGTACCGTATGTAACGATTTCATTTATTGAATTCCCTTTTATAAATTTGTATTCTAATTTTGTTACTTTTACTGCATTTCTCAGTTATATTTATCAAAAATGCAGTGCGACCACACACCGGTAGGGGATGGAATCGGCTTTTCAGTCATCGGTGCGTTTTCAATTATTATTATTATTATTATTATTTTATTGTTTTTGGGCATGATCCCATTGTATATGTTTGTTGTTAGTATTTGTATTCTTATGTGTATGAGCATATGCCACCGATTTAATTGTATATTCAATACATTATGTTATCATCTGGAACGGTGGAAGATTATTCGACTACTTATACACAGTATAGATGAGCTGTTTTCTATCCTGTCTTTATGGTCACACAAATATCCAATATATATAATATAAGAATGTGTACATAAATTAATTTAAATAAGCAACAGCTTTTTTATCGATTTACTTTATATATACCTGTATTATTAGGCCTAGGCTTACAACATGCAACCATGCTATTGGCAGAAAACCATGTTTGAAAAAAACAACATAGATGCCACTGCACTGGATATAGTTATAAATAAAACTACATTAACTAGCAGAATTAAGACAAATCTAAATTCCTTTTCAAAGTTACGTTTATGCTGTAGTAGTTGTATGAACTTGCTCAAATAAAAGGTACCAAAAAAATCAATTAGTTTACCTCCAAGATTATGTTTGCGTCGCAACCGGCAAAGCAATGGTTGTTTGATCTTGTTTTTAGTCGCGTGGACGCGACTCTATAGTTCACTATGTCGGTCGGTCGGTCTGTCTGTCGGTCCGGTATCACTATGCGTTTTAGCACGCGACTAATGGCTGTTGGCCTGGTTTACTGTACTTGCAATGCGAAAACCGGGCATATCGAGGATCTTGATAGTTAAACTTAACTTATACTAAAGTATTTTCACACTGAAATTGTTATTATAACCAGATAAATGTTACCAACATTTGAATGAATTACGGTAATTTAACCAACTAGATGGTACGCTTGCTTCGCTCGCGTACCATCTAGGTCGTGCCCACAGATGGTTCTCGAATAATTTCAGCGTTAAAAAACTGGCGATTTCAAATGTACGTACGTACTACAGGTCGTTTACAGGAACGAATAAATAGACACTGATTTATGTACTCAACTAAAATTATCACCCTGGGAATTACTTCCGAAATAGAAACTTGTCGCAAAATGAGACCAATTGTTTAAGTCAAATTTAAACAAACTTAATTTGTGTTTTGTATGTAACATTAGGGCGGAGGGATGGGGAAGAGGATGGATGTAAAGAGGAACAATTTTTAAATATATTTTTTATCCATTTAGTAACGAAATATTAATTGTTTTCATGTTTTACAAATATACCACTAAACGCAGTAAAACATTGCGATGTAATACTTTGTTGAAACTATCACCGTCCTAGTTGATTGAAATAGTACAGTACATGTAACGATACACTCACGACGACGTGTATGTTTATATAATGTAAAACAATTTGTGAAAACCACCTCTATTCGGGGAAAATCATAAATTCGATTTAATCGTCAATAAATATTAAATTATCTAACTCAACTTAATTAGTAGGCCTAATGGTTTTCAATTGTTTCTTAGAGCCAATTCATACTTAAGTTGGTTCCTACCCTACCCACCAAAGTTGTTCTGCGTTTAGGGCATGTGATGCACCGTAGGCCTATCCTCTTCTGGCTTTACAACGCTACTCATGCCAGTGAGGGAAGGGTGATGATGTGGGTGGTTTAACTGCAATAATAAAGATTTGTACATAATATACGGCGACTGAAAACGCTAGCTCATTATCCGTTTAAAAAAAAATTATATCCAACCTCTGCAGCACAGATTGAAAAAAAATGGATCGACTTTCTGTTATCTATATATAAATTATGGTTAATTCTGACATAGGCGAGCACAATGCAAAAACTTCGGTACAAATCTCCGCCTTGGATACCTACCTTATCTATCCGAGATGTACCGCGAAACGTAGATTTGATAACATTAGTGTGCACGCCGACGCTATTGTTCCATATTTATATCTTAGGAAGATATTATAAAGAGTTTTTTAACAACATTTATGATTTCAACATTGGATTTTCCTCTCAATTTCAATTCTTCCCGGTCAAAGTAATTTCCGGGTTTAAGATAAGTTCACCTTAGTTTCAAATATTTTCTCTCTTTTATACACAAGGGAGCAGTTAAAATAATAGATTTGACCCTAAAGGTGACTGGAAACAGGCACTTTCCATCAATCAATACAGCGTCCCTTTGGAAGACGAAAAAAAAAATGGCCATTAATCATAGCCATTTCAGTTTTTTGTTTATTTTAAAACATACCACACGTGTGTGAAGGTACAGTAGTTAAATAATAGGAATTATAGGCCCCTACTGCAAATTAATAAAGATCAAATTAAATATACGCCATAAAGAATCAGAATATATTGTGGGGAATAGTATTATAAAATTACATAGGGAGATTTGATAAGATATTTTTCGAGTGAAATCCCGATAGCTGAGTTTTATTGAGTAAGCTTGCAGGAATAACTGTAGGCTATCTTCCTGTGTCCCGTTAGGACCGAGATGTCTGCCCATGTTGCAAGCCGTAATGTCTTCTTTCTTGGGCCCACTCTGTCACGGCAGTTAGTTTCAAAAGATGATTAAATTAAATAATGTATTAATTATTAGGATGGTATTCATTTGAATAAACGCCTCTCCAATAAAACATCACTTTGAATAATAACCCCTCCCCCCACAACCCAACTATCTAATAAACGTCCATCCACATATTTATAATAACACAATTATACTATTTGTAGTAGAACAAATTAATAAAGATCAAATTAAATATACGCCATAAAGAATCAGAATATATTGTGAAGAATAGTATTAGAAAATTACATAGGGAGATTTGATAAGACATTTTTCGAGTGAAATCCCGATAGCTGAGTTTTATTGAGTAAACTTGCAGGAATAACTGTAGGCTATCTTCCTGTGTCCCGTTAGGACCGAGATGTCTGCCCATGTTGCAAGCCGTAATGTCTTCTTTCTTGGGCCCACTCTGTCACGGCAGTTAGTTTCAAAAGATGATTAAATTAAATAATGTATTAATAATTATTAGGATGGTATTCATTTGAATAAACGCCTCTCCAATAAAACATCACTTTGAATAATAACCCCCCCCCCCCCCTCCACAACCCAACTATCTAATAAACGTCCATCCATATATTTATAATAACACAATTATACTATTTGTAGTAGAATTCACCGCACTGTTATCTGCAATTTACCAAGCATTTGTTATTCTTTTTTACCACTTTTCATATCTATGAGAGGATTTCATTTGATTATAAATGTTACCATATTATTAGAACTAAAAAATTTAACATATATCCCTCGAATAAGCACCTCCCTCAAATTACCTCCGCCTCCCCAAAGGGCCCTACCAAACAATAAAAACTATACTTTAAAATGTTATTAATCATCTAAAACACTGTGAAACAAAGTAGTTTAGTTTTACGAATGTCAAGCATTTTCAATAATGGTAACCGACAGAAAATGTATAAGGAGAACATTATCATTCCGAGAACCATCGTCTACACTTCCTAGAGGGGGAGCGAGCGAAGCGAGCTCACCCTCTAGTGAGTATAATTTCGGTTATGAGTATACAGTACTTTCCTTTACGACGCCTGAGGGAATAGACACTTGTGGAACAGAGATTGGAATGTTCCATTCATCGCAAATCCATACATCTGAATAAACGTATATTAAATCTATAAAAAAGGTATTTTTTAAAGAAAATCGGCCTGTCTTCAACATTATGATGCTGTACTCGAGCTGTTCAACCGGTTTTCAGCCATTAAAAACAATTATCGTAAGAGGAGATAGGAAAATTAGAAGCATCCTCGTATTATCGTTTGCGGGTATTTTTCAAGACGGACATCCATTAGACAGTGTATACCACGATCGAAAAACACCCCTATTTGGGGCAAATCGTTGAACCTAAATTCGTTTTAATCGTCAATAACTAATTATCGAACTCAATTTAATTAGTAATCAGGGTTACATCAGGTGGTTAAAATCAGTACCGAAAGTACAAACCAACTTTATATACCATCGAGTAAACATTCTAGAAATAACGCGCGATTTACCGAATTTTGTTCTTACGTAAATGTATATATAGATAAGAAAAACCGTATTTATCGTAATACGAAGGAGACCTTTTATTGTACATTTAAAAACAATTTAATAATTGGAAAAATATGACAATAAACAAAGGAAAATCAAATAGATATTACTAAAACTGTATTCAGAATAAAAAAAGCTATCCTACGATACCAAACAGTAAAGTATTTGACAAAATTAAAATGTTGACCTCTTGACCTTTTTGGTCACGTGACTTATTTTATTGTTTAATAACTATGTAACTATGCATTTTTTGATATGGATGTAATGGAATAAAATGATCAGTATTACATTCCCTTTCCGATGATAACATGGTTGAAAAAGTTCAGTGTAGAATGTTGGCCATTTTGAAATACAAAATGGCGGCTGAAGGAGTGGTCGAAAAAAATGGCACCTAACTTTTTTGAATTCAGCAACTCAAGAATAACAACGTTAGCCAATAAAATCCATTTTGGCACAAATATCGAGCTGGAGCTGGTTTTTCTTACATATGTGACTGTACTAACTGTAGTTTAGCGCATCTGGCTGACCTGGTTTAATGTTTTTAATATCAAAGCATCAACAATTGCAGGGAAGATTAAGGACCATTAGGTAAACCCGATCGTTTAAATTTTATTTTCTGAATCATGTTATTCTGTATAAATATGTTTTAAATAAATGAAATAAACGTTTTAAATATTTATTCAATATTGCCGCGCGCCAACAACAAGGTTTATTTTTTTAAAAGTTTGTGCTTTCTTTTCGACAATAGAGGGCCTCCCATATAAACGGTGATGGTGACGCCCATGATACTTATAAAGGTATTTCAGTTCATGGAATGATTTTTGTAAATAAACAACAACAATTAATGTTTAGAGCTTTGTATGACTATCAAAGTAAAGATGGGAAGTCTATAAACTTTCAGGAAGGGCAACGGTTTTTGGTGGAAAGTTATGTCCGATAAGTCCGGTAAGGTAGGCGAATTATGTCACAAAAGATGATAGTCAGGTTCCTAATGTATAAAAATATGGGTTCCGTAGGATTTTAATGCCCAAAGTGAGATTTCACTTGATTTTACTTTATTATAGTGCTAGGATACCAAAAATGCTAGGGAAACAATTTTCACGATCCTGTAACCATGGTAACAGCCCAAGTTCAAAATGGCGACCAAATGGCCATATCTACATAACCCTTTGGTCTATTGGCAAGATATTGGTATCAAAATACTCGGAATATATATATTTATTTTTGTTGTAATGGAACATTTTTACTAAATGCAACCGGAAATACTATTTGCTGTACTATTGACCCTTGAACTTGCCTCGTACTGTTTCTTAAAAACGGCTCGTCATAAAAATAAAAATGGTCTCAAAATTGCTCAGGCCTTACATATTTATATTTATTGTAATGCAATATTTTGTTTAAAATGTCCGGAAGCAAAGTTATTGACCTTTGACATAGAGAATAGCTTACAAGGATTTTTATTCAGTAGTCTCTGATCATATCTCCATAACACTTTGGTCTATTGACAAGATAATGATATCAAAATACTCGGAATAAATATATTTATATTTGTTGTAATAGAACATTTTTTTACTAAATGCTATTTTTCTGCAATATTGACCCTTGAACTTGACTCGCACTGTATCTAAAAAACGGCAAAAAAACATTTCAAAACTCCCTTTTCTTGTTCGTTGCTCATGATCTTCCTTTTTATCTTATCATGTTTCCGTTCCATAAACAAATTAAACATCTTACCTTGAACTAATTTTAATTCAAATTAGCTTAAGTATCCGTATCCTTATCGCTCTTGGGCAGTACTCCAATCAAATTCGTTCCCATTTTTAAGAAGTAGTCTGAGCGGCTCGCTCATTTTGGACATGTTAGGGAGAAACTTTGCCAAATATGTCATCATTCCTAGGAATGTTTTGAGCTGCGCTTTATCTACAGGCTTCGGCATGTCTTTCAAGGCTCTAATTTGTTCTGGATTTGGTTTTAAACCTTCGCTGGTGATTAGATGCCCCACATATTCTACTTCGCTTCGGTTAATTTCTGACTTATCTCGATTTAATTTTAGGCCTGTCTGTCTCACACGGGCTAAGAACTCTTTGAGCCGTTCGAAATGTTGCTCGGTATCTTTTGCAGTAATTAAGAAATCATCGACTATTATATTAACAGGTACTCCTTCAAAACCTTCTATCATTGCCCGTTGCCATTCTTCCGCTATGGAGTTTATTCAGAATGGGGCTCTGTTAAATTTATACCGGCCCCAAGGAGTGTTGAAACACGTTAGTGGTGACGCCTTTTTTGTTAGTTTGAGCTGCCAATAGCCTGATGTGGCATCAAGTTTTGAGAAGATTTTAGCGTTTTGCATTGTAGCGGCAACCTCTTCCACGGTTTTCATTGGGTAATGTTGTCTTAATATGGCTTTATTCAATTCTCTAGGATCTAAACATATTCGAACTTTACCGTTCTTCTTCGCAACAGATGTGATTTGGCTGACCCACTCTGTGGGCTCAGTAACACGCTCTATTACCCCGAGTTTGGACATTCTTTCTAACTCCTCTTTTACTTTATCTTTGATTCTGTGCGGTATTTGACGTGGTGGGAGTTGCTTGGGCTGTATATACTTGTCTACCTTAATGTCGAATTCACAGTTCTTAAGACAGCCCAACCCTTCAAACAAATCTTTGTTTGCCTCTAGTAGTGACTCGATTTTAGCATTATAATTTACTTGTTCTTTCTCAATGGATTCTATCCGCTTAATTATGCCTAGTTGTTCACATGAGTCTAAACTAAGTATGGCCGAACAAGGCCCCTTTATAATTTGGAATGTTAGCATCTGCTCAACATTTGCTTTTGATACTTTAGTTTTCAAAAGCATTTGAATTTGGCCCATTGGTTTGACTATTTTGCCACCAAATCCCTTTAACCTATCCTGTTTCTTTATCAATTTTCGCTGAAATTCAGCATCAATTAAAGACATTACATCAGATGAGATTACATTAGCTTCAGAGCCAGTATCTATTTTAAAGAATACTGGAAACCCATGTTGTACCAGGCATTCCTGGAACCAACCTTTTGCGGCCCTCTCTCGTTCTAATTCCGATATTGTTATTTCTGTCATTTCAAACAGGTCGCAATTGTCGCCGTCTTCGTCGCTTTCCACTCTTAGTTCCTTCATCTGTTTCTCTATGCCCTTTGTTCTGCACGCCCGGCTGAAATGTCCCTTGCGGTTGCATGAGTTGCATTGCGCATCAATTGCGGGACACCTGACACCATCCTTGTGGTTGTTATAACCACACCGTCCACATTTGTTATGGTTCCCTGTAGTGGTAAACCTCTGCGATCGATGTTTGTTGTGATTGTATATTGATTCAGCAGCTTGAAAATTCTTACCGTGTGAGTTTGTATTTCGGAACGATTGTCCATGCTTTTGTGTTCTCTCATAATGCCTCTTGAATCTCGTTTCGTGGACCGTTTGCTCTTGGCTTTTCATGGACTGGGCTTCTTGAATGTCGTTCATTTGACGGGTTGTACACTCATGTGCTCGGATCATGATCAGGGCTTGGTCTACCGTCATGTTCTTGTCCTTTGCGATGAGTTTCCTTCTGGTGGTTTCATTGTGAACCCCGGCTATGATACAGTCTAGCAGCTGTTCCTCCTTGTTTGTATAATCGCAGTCTGCCAGTATGATTTTGGCTTTTGTGATGAAACTGTCAATAGCTTCTCCTTCCTTCTGTTTTAACGGTCGGAGTTGAAATCGTGCTACCCGGAGGTTTAATTTTGTGGTGACATATGCTTCAAATTTCTCCCAATGCTTATCCAGAGTTTCGTCCCCATCTGCCAGGTTCCAAGAATCTTTAATGTCACGTCCCGTTTCGCCTACCCAAAGTAGGAGGTAGCGTAGTTTGGTTTTGTCTGGCTTGTCAGCCAGTGGGCCCTCGAAGATCAGCGTCACTGTGCGCTTGAATTTTCTTAGTGCCTCCGGCAAATTCTGTGCCTTCCAATCTATCGTAGGTATTGGAATTCCTGTTAATTCCGCCATATTTGTGGTCACCAGTACTTACTTCACAGTTCCTGCACTTCTGACACCATGCAATGTCCGATATTATGTTTAATATTATGTGATTCATTAACAAAAATAAATACAATGGATACCTCGTTTTGCCGTGTGTACTGGAGTGCTTTATTCACCAACAAATACATGAATCCAAATCGGATAGAAAGAGCTGTATCATTATTCTACATGATCATGAATACAATACATTACACTATGACGTAATTTTAAGTCGAAATTGTTTAAAAGTTGGTAAAATTATTAGAAAAGGCTTCAAAAACATAAATCACGCGGAAAAAAGTATTTATTTAACGCGCGTAAAAATTTGCGCGGGTATGGGAATGTTTGACATGCTAAAAATGACAAAAAAACGCGTAGAAAGTTGATTAAAAATTAATTTTGCGCATTTAAAAATTTTAAATGCGCGCGCGCGTTACTTTGTGTAAAACACACATTTTTGTTTCAACAGAAAGTTAGCGCCTGATATAAATTAAACTTTTGCAAAGTTTCAATTTAAAATGTTATTTGGTTTTGGCCTATGTTAAATACGAGAAAATAGTTAAATCGCGCGTAAATCACGTTGCGCAACTCTAACGTCATTCACAATAGGATGTCCACAATTTCACGTAAATGCCCACATGTTGACAGTTCAAAAAGTACAGAAAAGCAATAAAACACATAGTGATATCGGACTGACAGACAGACCGACAGACCGACAGACAAACCGACAGACCGACTGACATAGTGAGCTATAGAGTCGAGTAGAAGAAAAACCGTTATTAATAACTCAACTAAAAATATCATTATAAGAAGTTTTATCCAATTTATAAATTTGTTTTTAAATCCAAATTGTTCTAGTGCATAGTAAACAAAGTCCCATCTTATTTTATCGAATGCTTTTTCAAAGTCTTTTTTTGGAATCAATGATATTACCCCACGCCTTTGTGAAATAGAAAGACTTCCTCTTTGAAAGGAGTATTTGAATGAATTTGTTAGGGTTTGGCTAATTTCAGTTGGTAGACCATCGGTTCCTGGCGTTTTATTGTTATCCATTTCATTTAGGGCCTCAAAATAATCTTTTTGGGAGAATGGGAGTTCACATTTTCTTTTATCTTCGTCACCAATTTTTTTTATTTTTAATTTGTTTAAGAAAGGCGTGTTGAAAGTCGTTATTTTCTTCAGATTTGTACAGTGTTTGGAAAAAAACTTTTTCTTTTTCATTTAATATTAGTTTTGGATCGGTTATTTCACCGTTTTCAGCAATAAGTTTTGTAATGTTTTTTTTTTATTATAATTTCCACGTTCTAAATTTTGGAAGTATTTTGTTTTTTATTTCACCATCCTCCACATATTTGGCTCTTGATCTAATCATAAAACCACTTGTTTTAAATTCATAAAGTTGTTCATTTTTTAAAATTTGAATTTGTTCGTTTACTGTTTGATTATTTTTATTGCAAAATTGCTCTTCTAAAATGTGTATTTCATTTTGTAATTTTTTAATGTTATGTTTATTTTACATTTTATTTTGTTTACTAGCAAATTTGATTGTGTTTCTTCTTTTGTTACATGTTGTCATTTCCCAAATAGTGTTAGGGTTATTTTCTGCACATTCTATCTTGGTGATTTTTATTGTTTCTATAACATCCTTTACGTAGTTGGGATCCTGTAATAAACTAGTGTCCAGCTTCCAAGGCCTCTTTTGTGTATTAATCCATTTTATATTTTATTTCATTTTATTGAAAGTGTTATTAATGAATGGTCAGTTTTAAAGCCTGATATAATTGCAGTGTCGTTTACGTGTGCCCATAGAGAATATGAGATAAGAAAATAGTCAATTCTACAAAATATTAGTGTGGAGTCATGATTTGAGTTCCATGTAAATAATTGTTTCTTTGGGTTCTCTACTCTCCAAATATCAATTAAATCTAATTTGTCTATAACTTGATTAATTTGTTCGGTGCATTTTGGATGCGTTTGTCCCTTGCCATGTTTTTTTTATCGACAGACGAATTCGAATGATAATAATGTTTTTTCCGAATTCCTCAATTTTGTCACATTAAAGTAAAAAAAGTTACTGTCATCATTATTGGGTCCGTAAATATTTGCAATGGTAAATAAATTTTCATTAATTGTTTGCAATGATTATTCTACCATTGTCATCCCGATAAACATTATCAAATTTGTATGTAGCATTCAGTTTAAAAAGTACACATACTCCGGCAGAACTGAATAATATGTTGTTTCCCCATTCTTTTTGCCATGTTGATTCTAATTCGCTTGTGCAGTGTGTTTCTTGTAGAAAATAAATGGAAAAGGGATGATCATGTAACCAATTAAAAACCGTCCGACGCTTAAACGAATTCCTTAGGCACCGTAAATCCAAACTACATATTTCTACATTTGCCAGCCAGAAAAGTTAGCAGAGCTTTCGGGCAACACTAGCCCTTCATCAGTGCAAGTGATATATATATATACAATTCATACATTAAGGTAGTGATAAACATATCTAATAAAGTACAAAAACATGGTATGGCTCTTGAAAAATAGGTAGCTATGCCTACATGGCTCGTCCTATTACCACTAAACAACAGCTCATCATGAGTAAGCATTGTTCCATAATAAGAGAAAAATTAAAAATATATGCATAGCCTACATATTTCCGGTACTTCACAAGTGAGCTTCATGTAATTATAATTAAGAAGGTCAATAATAACCTGTTTTGGTGTGGAATTTGAAATTAGATGCATCATTAATAACATTTACTGGATAAAGGAAAGATATTTGATTTGATTATTATTATTAACCAAAATAACCACTGTGTATTCGGCAATGCCTATCTGCCTGCCCTGCACGACGTTGAGTACCGGCATTATGTAGACAAGATTATTGTTATTCATGTACGCTATTTTATTGGTTCCTATTGGTTGATTGATAATTAGCAATACTAGAGGGTTTGCTCGGGCACCCTCTAGTGGGTGTACCCGAATGGTCCTCGAAAACATGGCCAAAGCCTCTGGCTTTCTCCAGTGTGTGACAGGGTGACATAAATTTGTACTCAAAAGTGTCACAATCCAAGAATGAATTAAAGTAAAGGCCTTCAATAATAGTTAAATTACTAAAACAAATTGTAGTTCACCTAAAGTAAATGCTTTTAATCAATATAATTGATCAGCTGAATATCTAAAACAAATTAATTGCTAGGCCTAGTTCACAATTCGTTGAACCACTAAAATATTTGTATTTATTATTGAATGTCGCCACCAACGGCCATTTTGCCGGAAGTGACGGACCCGGAAACCAGTTGAACAACAGCGCGAGTGTGTGAAAATAATCCTGTGATATTCACAAATTTCGATAAGTAACGCTAAATGTTGTCGTTGTAAAAAAAACAAGGCCATATAGATGGCTGGAGTCGCGTGCTCATTAGTGTTTACCGACCGACCAACCTACCAACTGACCGAAATTACATGTTTAAAAATGTTGAAATGTAAAAACATTTATATTTTTTAAATTTACACGTGCGTAGCCTGTCACTTTTGACGTGCTCGTATAACGTAATTTTGAGTTGAAAAGTAAGTCAAGAAAACAGAAATCGGGCAAATAGAGTGGGCAACAACATTTAACGCGCAGTGCGCGTGCAAAAATCTGCGCACTCATGGCAATTTTGTAAACGCTTAAAATTGCCTGAAACGTACGCTTATTTCATCGAAAATAAATTTTGAAAATTTTAAGTGCGCGTACGCATGCGTTACATGCGCTACGCATGTAAATGTATTGCCATATGATGATTTATACACTGAAATTTATGAGTACCAAATTTGATTTAATTATGATTCATGGTTTTGAAGATATGATTACAAACGTGATTTCATTAAATCGTGCGTATACCGCGTAATTTTTTATTGCGCACCGTGAAAACATAACCACATCGATTCCTGGCCATAAGGAATAAACTGTGAAAAAATGACTTAGCTAGATTAAACTGATATGGCCAGGGGTGGACCTCAGATGATAGGTTATTTTGTCCTTTTTAGCTTTCGATTTTTCCATACTCAGTAGAGAGTTTTACTTTCAGTGTACAAATTATGTAAACTAGATGGTACGCTCACTTCGCTCGCGTACCATCTAGGTCGTGCCCACAGATGGTTCTCGAATACACAGTAATTTCAGCGTAACAATACTGGCGATTTCAAATGTACGTACCGCAGGACTATAGGCCTATACATTGTCGTTTACAGAAACAAATAAATAGACACGATGATTTATGTAGTCAACTAAAATTAGCACCTTTGGAATTACTTCCGAAGGAGAAACTTATCACAAAATGAGTCCAAGTTTTTGATTTGGACTCATTTAAAGAAACCCAATTTGTGTTTTGTATGTAACATTAGGGTTGAGGGATGGGAAAGCGGATAGGTACAAAGAGGAACAATTTTTAAATATATTCTTTATCCACTCAGTAACGAAATATTTTTTTAATGTTTTATAGGCCTATAAATAATATACCTCTAAATACAGTAAAACATTTGCGATTTAATACTTTTTTTATTTTTTTTATTTATTTATTTCTTTTAAATATTCATTGTACACTAATTTTCCCCGTGTATGGCAAGAGATTCCTAATTATATTAGAGAACATTCTTTATTTAGTTTAGTTAAAACTGTCACTGTCATAATCGATTGAAATATTAAAGTACCATGTCACGATACACCACTACGACGTTTATATTTGGTAATTATTAATTAATACAAACGTTGAGAAAGAACTGTCAGTATAAAGTTTATTTGTATATAATAATGTGTTTATATATCTAACAGTAGAGCCTATCCACAATCTCGCAAGTTTATTCTCAAAGGGCCCATATATTTACCTACCGTATGTGTTAAACCAAGGGCTCATAAATTTACCTACAGTACTTGTGTTAAACCGGTTTTCAGCTATTAACAACAATTATCGTAGGAGGAGATAGGAAAATGCGAAGCCTCCTCGCATTTTTGTGGCGGGTATTTTTCAAGATGGACATCCTTTATACAGTGTATACCACGGTCGGAAAACACCCCTATTTGGGGCAAATCTTGGAACCTAAATTCGTTTTAACCGTCAATAACTTATTATCTAACTTAATTTAATTAGTAAACAGGGTTACATCAGGTGGTTAAAATCAGTACCAAAAGTACGAACCAACTTTATATACCATCGAGTAAAAATTATAGAAGTAAGGCGCGATTTACCGAATTTTGCCCTTACATAAATTTATATATAGATACGGCACTGATTTAGTTGTTTTTGAATGGAGCGCTAAAACAATGTGATGATTTGTGTGTAAATTTTAGAAGCTACAAGTATACACGTCTTTACTGCATCGTAGCTTACCGCCCTCTCAACCACTATTAAAAAAACTATTTTTTAATAATATACAAAAAATGAAATTAATACCATCCCATTAATTACCGGTATGTACGGAGAAAGCTCGAGCGGCAATCGAGGGTTACTTTTGCCAACAAGACGAAGGGCGAAACAAATAAAAACGCAGCGTGAAACATCTGAAATTATATACAATTTGCTACAAAATGAAAAGACAGAATATATTATATATAACTATAACAAGCAGTAACCCGTGCTCCGCACGGTCTTTAAACAGCTTTGAAAAACAGCGCACTTTGATAAAGGTACTTTGACAAATTATTAAAATAAAAACAAATTGTATCAAGAATAAAATTCGGAACTACTGTATTTAAGGCCATTGGTTTGTAATACGCTATTCCTTCACTTCAATATATGTAGGCTGAAAATTTAAGCAATAGTACAGTGGATATGGAACTTTGACTTTACTTTTGACTGTAAAATAAAAAACGCTTATGAAAAATTGTGCTGTGTAAATTATTTTGGGTGTTTTTCGTGGTGTATTAATTATTTGATACGTAGAGAAAAAAAAAGTGGATAAAAATCGAATGAAAAACACATTGCTGCCGAAACACGAATTAAGTTTATTTATTTATATTTTATTTTTATTTCACTGGTTTTGATATTTTGCAATTTTTTTGTAAGGGAGATTTGTTACGTACTTGCTACTTTTGTAATTAAAGTGTGGTCTACCAGAAACCAGTGCTCCGCACGGTTTGCCTGCCTTAATAATTATTCGCATGGCATGATTATTAAGTATAATAAAAGCGTACTTTTCACGGCCACAATATTTCTTTTTGTACATAAGTTGGGGGACACCTCACAAAATAAACATGGATATTCATTAATAATGTCCATAAGCTACGTCAGAAATGAGCTAACAATTCGCTAATACAAAGGTTTTCTGTCGAGCCGTCTGTATAGTCGAGTGGATTAGGCTATGGACTTTACATGTCGATGTAGGCCTATGGGGTTCTTTTTACTTTATAGTGAGAGAGTGATTATTTAGAGGGTTAGGTTTAGTTATATTTAGGAACTTAAGTAGTTCGGCTATCTTTCATATAAGGGGCCCCAACTTTTGTACGAAATAAAAATTTGCTTCCCGGCCCCTGACAAATTGTCAACAATTCAATTCGGAACTACTTAAGATTTTTTGTATACACGGAGTATACTACTATCACTTTGAAATATCTGTAAGCTACAAAATGAAAGCAATACTGGATTTGGGATGCGCCTCAGAAAATGACAACGTGCATGAGCGGGACAGACTTCTGTTAATCAGTCGGCAGAGATTAAAATTTTTTAATGACAAAATATGAATTGGTAAGTTATCGAATTAAGATGTGAAGTATTGGAATAATAACAGTGATTACGGACTCAACATAAAAAGTAGTCAAAATTAGATGATGCGCTCGGATATTTAGCGGATTGGATTCCTTTTATTTGTTTGTGTTTTTATTTACATTTTTGAAACAATGACACAAAACTATACACCCAACGCTATTTATTTGTTTTCTGGAAACACGGCACCTAGGCTATTTGGATTCGTTTTATTTGTGTGGTTTTTTTTTTGTTCATTTACATTTTTTTCATGGGTTTTTTTTTTCTATTTTGTTGTGTGCATTTGTTCGTATCTTTTTTGCTAGTTTTATAATTACATTGTGGTTTAGTTTTGATTTTTAGCTTTTAACGGTTATACCTAATTAGTACACATGTCGCGGATTGAACTCGAACCTACTAAGCATTGATATCAATGGTCACGGCGTTTTCCTCACTGAGCCAAACCGTGATTTACAAAATACATTCTGTTCCAAGGATAATTCATTAAAATTTCAACGGCGCGATCATTCGATATCGGTTGACTAAAGACTGTTTATTTAACGGCCCGGAATGGTATTTGTAGATCCGGCCATGGCGGCCCCTTAATAAACATCAGTGTGTGCCAAATGTGATTACGTAGCTTTCAGTGGTTTTGGAGGAGATTACAAAAAAATGTAGTAGCATTATTAATAAATAAGATATAGATATTTCCAAAGGCTCGGACAGGTAAGAAGGGCCTTAAAAAAACTGAATTGCTATATGTTAGACCACATTTCCATAACTTTTCAAAATTCATCGAACCCTCTGCTAGTAGACCTAATTAATAGGAGCGGAGCCAAATCATTAGAAAAAAAAAACGTCCTAGTATTCTTGCAATGTCGTCACAGCTCCAGTTACAAACGGTGATACAAAGTGTCAATCATTTGACCAGTGAACAGCCCACTGGTATTTTAGTCTTTGAATCCGTCCGTAAAACACATTAATCACTCACATCAGTCATTTCGCTAATGGTTGCGTCTAATCATGCATTCTATTCTATTCAGTTACAATTAGAAAGTTGATCCATTGACCTATATTATTCAATATCTCTGCCATATTCTGTAACCGGCTGTCTGTCCCGTCGTACATCTCACCGCACGCAGTTTAGTATGTCTTCCCGAAAAGGGCATCAATATTATGTGTAGGCCTATTGGTCATTTGACAATAATTAAATACGAAATATTATAATATAATATAATATTATTTACATTTGACCACAGAGCCTCGATAGCCTATATCACCAAACAATATTATAGGACTAAAAGTACAACAAAAAAACGTTAACGATTTTATTTTCACAGCAATGATTTATTTCAATGAAATATTAATAAATGTTCACACAAAGTAAAGCTTGTGGTTCCCACAAGAGACGAAATGCAAGGAGGATAGGCCTATAGGTAGAAGCAAAGCAAGTGAGTTGACCAATCACACAAGCGACAGTAGAGTTCAAATAACCCATCGCTTGTAGGCTAATATTGATTACATTGTTAACTTTTAATACTGATTTTATGTAAATGCAATACTTTCAGCTTCTGCTGCTTTTTGTATATGTGTTTTTTATACCGAAAAAAAATAAAAGTACATAGGCTGGATGCAAGTGAGTTGACCAATCACAAAATACATCACTTGTGATTGGTCACTAACGTTGCGCTCTGTGCATTGCGTCTCTGTAGTGGAACCAAGCATAATGTACCAAGCATGCAGCAGTAATACTTTTTTTCACAGGATCTTCAATAAACTATACATTGATACGGTTATAACAATTAATCACAACATGATAAAGCAAACAAAGTTATAGATCGGGGTTGATGAAATATGTCATTATACCGGTAAGTGTTTAATTTGTCCATTATAATGTTGTTGTTGTGGACAGTAAAACACCAATATTTATTTACTTTTATTCAAAAACTTTCCAACAGGAACAATGTTCCCACTTACAGGTGATGTTATATACAAAATAAAATATATATGTATATACTCAAAAGCACATTACTCCCATGACGGTATAATTATAATGGACAGGTTCACCAACCCTATGGAAATTACATTATTACATTAAATCAAAAACTCTTGTATGGTATAGTGTTAACAATAAAATTCACAACAATTACATTAATATTTTTTAAAAGGCCAAATAAAATAAGTATTTAAGTTTTTTTAGTTTTTTTTTTCTAAGGAAAAATTAGATAAGAATAAAGGCGGCTTCTCTCATATAGTGGACCGACATGGCGTAAACGGCAAGTAAGTAGCCTACCGTAATGTTTGTCTATTCGTCAGTATTGGTCATATTATCCGATATATTTTGGTACCAAAAACGTTAAACGAACGATAGAGGTCATTGGTCAATTATCACTAAATTACTGAATTTCCACTATAATAATATATATCTCGTCAGTCAAACAAATCTTGAAGCAGATTCATGTTTATGTTCATGTTAACACATTCGTTATATGCATACAGTATTATCAACTAAGGTATTCACAATAATCCTTATTTAGCGATATATCATTATAGATGATAAGCACATATTCAGCGGCGCTTCACATACTGTAATAATATTATTTGAAATAAAAAGGTTTTAATTGATTTTTAAATTTTTAATTTATATAGATTATAGTAATCCACATTGTTAATGTTACTTGGCAAATTGCAATGGAAAATCAACGGAAAACGAGCGGTCAGCAAATATTTTCGCATAACATCCGTTGCACTGCCAAACCGACCCTCTAGAAAAAGAAGCCTAAACTATCTTTAAAAGAAGTCAGATAATCCCAGGGGGCTTTATATCGATTGTGGGCTTCTTTTCGAGATTACCTTTTCAAAATAAAGAGTGGTTTCTTTTTAATTTGTTATTTTGGGAGGTTGGCTACTTACGAGGTCGGCTAGCCTATATAGCTCTTGAAATTCGTTTTTCTTTAAAAAAGGAATTTCATCAGTGGGGATCGAGATAAAAAACAATTATAGTATTTGTTTTATATGGCCTATGAAATGTTCATAATAATAATAATAACTTTATCTTCATTTTAATGAAAAGCGATCATTAATTATAATAATATAGTATACTTTATCTATCAAATCTTACTTATAACTAATACAATATAACAACACTAATACAATTCACCAAACTACATCCATGTATAGGTATAATGAAATAAGCCAACATCAATTGAAATATAACACATCGTATCTGCCAAATCTTACATAAAACTAATACAATCCACCAAACTACATCGATAAATGTATAGATTATAAAATTAATGAAATAAGCCAACATCAATTGGAATAAATACTACATTTTATCTACTAAATCTTACAAAACAAATACAATCCACCAAACTACATCGATACATGTAAAAATGTTATTTTAATGAAAAAGCCAACATCAATTGTAACTAACATAGTACAGTATAAGTCAAATAAATTTTTTAATTTTTTTTTTATTGCTGCCTCAAAAAATATTATATAATAGTAACAATATCAGAAAGGTAGATAGGTATTGTAATAAATTTTAAATTTAAAAATGTTTAAAAAATTATGAATATATGTTTATACATACATTATAAATGAAATATATTAACTACTATTTTAGTAATGCATACACAAGTACAGAATATCAGAAATCAATGAATCATGTGTCTAAATGTGGCATTATTAGGCTAATTTGCTTTGAGAAAAACATTGATGCCATTGGCCTATACAAAAATCAAGGCAATTAGACCAAATATTGACATAAACAATTAATACTAATATTGGTAGGCATAAAATAATAGTGTATATAAACTTTCCTTAAATAATAACAGTATAGGGCCTTACCAATTTATTTAATACATAATATATGAACTATATTACACAAAAAAAGTATAAATGAATTTATAAGGACATGATGATTATCAAAAATAGTCAATATAATTAAATTTTAAACTCATTACCGGCATTATAAATAATATTTTAAAAAGATAAGAATGCAAGTAAATATCAGATTCATAGTCCTCATTATACACAATGATTTCCTACTATCACATATTAAAATATAAAACAATCATGTAGCCTTTAATGACCTTACATGGAGGTGTATTCAAATAAATTTAAATAAAAGGGTCATAATATGTCTTCGTCTCCAGTTCGTGGAAATTGAAGTTAGGATTCCATCATTTCAACAACAAAAAATATTCAAAATATCCTGTCAGTTTGCGTTCAAGACCTGCAACCTGCTTAGTTTTTAATACGAGTACTGCTTTCTATACACATAACTTTGATTTCTGCAACAAAAAAAAACAAACTCTGTAATAATGTACTTTAATTACTGTAATAATCTAGGTATAGATTATGTTAACCGGGCCAGTGAGAGGGCGATCGACTGTACTACCATAAGTCCTCTAGTAGTGTATACAACTTATTTCTTGTCTACAAAGTGTATAGTAGTATGCTAATAGTACTATTATTAGATTAGGTAGTTTGGGAGTAGTTTGGAGAGATACATTTATTTATAAAAGAGTACTGTATATATGGAACTATCTGTGTTAGCCGCCTTTGTATTTTTAGATATAATACCAATAGGTACTATGTATTGGGAAACAATTCAACAGTTATGAATAAAAAAAGTCCTATGTACTCTGTATGTTGGAGGAAATAAGCATAAGAGCAAAGAAAGCCTTGACCACAGGGTGTAAGTCACTATTTTGAATCAGTAGTATGACTTCTTAAGAAGTAATTTAAAAATTATCATTGTATGATCAAAAAGAAATATTATAATATCTAACTTTCTCCATTATATAAATATATTATTTTATCCAAGGGGTTGCAAACACAAGTGTTCACATGTCTTGTTATTGCACCTTTGTCCTGTCTTTATGTTGTCTGTAATGTCACTGCACTAACGGGTGACCGGTAAACGAGCTTCGCTCTTACGGTTATCCATCCATATAAGTTGTTCATCTCTTATGTTCAGAAATTGAAATGGTAAATAAACTGAAACTGTGCTTATGTGGTACAGGTTTACGAGCCAGGAATGATGGTAGTGCCAGTATACCGTGTAGTTTAGCCTCAAGGCAATACCATGTACCGTAGCTGGAGTAGCTTGGACAAATACAGTAGAGATTTATGAGACTTGGTGTGTGATGATTCAGTATGATAAATTTGTGCTGTGAAAGACAAAATTGTAAAATTGGGAAGAAAATATTGTAAAATATAACAAGGAAATTATACTATAGTATAATTAAGGGGTAACCGTATAATACATAATTAATAGTAATAAAGGCAATGGCAATTACTTATATTATGTATACATTACAATATTACAAATAAATTCATATATTATTTTATTATAAGGAAATCTGTTTTAGAATGAGAAAAAGCCGTCCCAACACAGATTTGAACCCAGCTATCAATAAAGCTATAAAACAAAATAGACCATATTGTAGCCGGACTGGGTAGCGTATACTTACTTGAGGCCTAGGCATAGTACGATTAGCTAGAAGGATACAGGTCAACCCGTACCCATGCCATGCCAACATGCTCGTACCCAAAATTTGGTTTACATATATCCAACATTTTGGCTTACTCGTACCCATCATGGGCTGCCTAGTAGTAGTAGTAGTAGTAGCCTAGCCTAAGACAGCAGGCCCAGCCCTAGCCTACTACAACTTAAGTCTAGGCCTAGCCTAGTACTAGTAGGCCTCTCTAGGCCTAGCCTAGGCCCTAGTAGTTAACATCATACATACGCCCTAGAGCCTATAAGTAGTAGCTACCTACTACTCACTAGCTAGGCCTAGGTAGTAGCAGTAGTAGTTATTGTAGTAGTATTATTGTATTGTAGTATTAGTTGTAGCTGTCCGGTGATCCTTGGTCACTTGTCTAGATCCCCTAGTAGGCCTAGGCTAGGCCTAGTACGTAGTTATTCTTCAACAGTCACACAATTCAGATTCTGCCGGCCGCTGATTGCTAGTGAACAGGGGGAGGGAGAGAAAGAGTTAGAAGAACTGAAATAAGCCGTGACGTATAATAAACATCATACAAAATAATAATATAACTAACGAATCCGTATAATATAATAATGTTGTATGTTATAAAGTAAAGTAAATGCGTTTAATATAATACAATTATATTATAATATAATGTATTTTATTAATAATATAATATTAAATGTTCATAATATAATGCTAAAACCAAATAATATAATACAAAAAGTCAATAATTTGTTACATTTTTCACATAATATATTAGAAATAGATATAATATAATGCTAAAACCAAGTAATATAATGCAAAACGTATAATTCATTCCAATACAATATATAATATAATAAAAAAATGATATAATAATATAATATTTTGAATACTTCAGACAGCTGAGGCTTGCCATAAACATCAATTGAAATATATACTACATTTTATCTACAGTACCAAATCTTACATAAAACTAATACAATCCACCAAACTACATCGATGAATGTATAGGTTATATTAATGAAATAAGCCAACATCAATTGAAATATAACAACATCGTATCTACCAAATCTTACATAAAACTAATACAATCCACCAAACTACATCGATGAATGTATAGGTTATATTAATGAAATAAGCCAACATCAATTGAAATATAACAACATCGTATCTACCAAATCTTACATAAAACTAATACAATCCACCAAACTACATCGATGAATGTATAGGTTATATTAATGAAATAAGCCAACATCAATTGAAATATAACAACATCGTATCTACCAAATCTTACATAAAACTAATACAATCCACCAAACTACATCGATAAATGTATAGGTTATATTAATGAAATAAACATCAATTCTTACATAAAACTAATACAATCCACCAAACTACATCGATAAATGTATAGGTTATATTAATTTAAAAAGCCAACATCAATTTACACAAAACTCAATCTTATCAACCAAATCTTACATAAAACTAACACAATCCACCGAACTACTGTAAATCGATAAATGTAAATGGTTATGTTAATGAAAAAGCCAACATATACACAGAAATAAAACCACATCTTATCTACCAAATCCACCCAACTACACTGTAAATCAATAAAGCCCCTTTCTCACAGAGTTGTGTGCCAGGAATATTGCGGGAATATACCATTACCATGCCGGTATGGTTTTCTGTGAGAACGGGTCGTCTTGGCATCATGCCGGCACCATGCCGGCATCGACATGACCTGCTTTAGACCTAGTAATATTCTAGGGATATTCCCCGCAATGCCAGACGGGCATTCTGTGAGAACGTATTGCCGTTATATTCCGGGGTTCCCCCCGTCGAGGCTTTGACACCTTGCGCAGTCAAGTGTATCACTTTGGCGCCTATTCAATTCAATTAACAATAATAATGTCGAACTGGAGGGATAATGAGATAAGAGAGCTGCTTAAAATAAGGGGACAAGAAGAAATTTGTAGCATAATCTATATAGGCCGCTAGGGTAGGCCAGCATTAGCTCTTTGTTTGTTGGTGCCTGACCTTTCGTCGCCTTGTAAATTGTAGGCCTACAGCCTTCTAAGGTGTTTTACAGATTGCCGATGACGGCAAATTAATTGCTATACCTGTATAATATATGCACAATATACTGTACATAGCATGTATTGCATAAATATGCTATAAAGGAAGATAATAATCTGTAACTTAACATTCGCCGCCATATCATCGCTAGACAAAAATAATAACAATAAAGGGCGCCCTCAATAATTATTTTGTCAGAGACTTTTTATTGGCCGAATATGCCCGACTCCTTTCTCACAGAAAGCCGGTATATACCGGTTATATTTCCGGCACGATAGTCCGATGAGAATGGGTATATGCCGGTAACGATACCGGCACGACGCCAGCACTGTACCGGTATATTGCAGGCACATCTGTGAGAAAGGGGCTTAAGTGTAACCGTATAACTTTAAAGGCCAGGTGTGGGAAAAACAGTTCTATTGATCATACATTCCAATAATTATCGATCTATAGATTCCCCTGTTTTCATACTTTTTGGGATTTTATTTGTGTTACACAAGCGAGTTGAAAATAAGCACTTTCTTATCAGAATCTTTATTTGCAGATAGTTCTAGTTCATGACTTTTCCGTTACATAAGTCAGGCCTATAAATACAGTTAATTATTTCTCAAAATATAAAGTATGTTATTTATTTGTAGTAAGTCGGATGTATGTATGGATATACGGATCGGATAGAAACAGAAATATGGAATTAAAGTCCGCAATATTGAATATTGTTTTTGTGCAGAATTACATGAAGTACCATTTGGAAAAAATAATTATTTTGGAATAAATTGATTGTTGAGATAATTAAGGGTTGTAAGGTCATTAATATATTGATATGAAAACACGATCATGCATTCCATTTTGCCAAAGTAGTAGACAAGAAATCCAAAATGCAATAAAAAAAAAATATTTAGAAAACAATAAACAATGAACACGATTACATTATTAGTCTTCGTCTGGAAATTTCAGAGGAAACCTTGTTTTTAATTTTTACAAGTTGTACACAAAGCCTTATCGACAAACAGTGTATTTCGGCGAAAATTACCATGGAAAGCAGAGCGTATGTCTGCCACTTCCGCTAACCAGAAGCCGATAGCCAAGACGAAAGTATCCGTGGCCATCTTGGTTGTAACATTGTTAACGGAATATATGCTTTATCGCTTCTCAGTTCAGAAATCAGGAGCCATGGTCTGCAGAAGAAAAAAAACGTAAACACAATTATTAAAAATGGAAAGAAAATTAGGAATCATAATTTTTACCGATTTCTGTTGTTGTTTCCGATAATCATAATGCGTTTCTGTTCAGAAACGGGGTAGTGGGATAATCCTTAGAAAATGATAGGCCTCGTTTGGGATTTGTACAATTGTCTACATGTTCACATGCAAACAGGTAAGAGCCAAGCCGGACCTTCCCACTGAGCATTTACACGTCACGCGAAAAGATTTGCCCGAAGCTAGACACAGTTCTATCGATTTCGCGCGTTGCAAATTCACCGCTTTAACTGAAAATCCACTGACGTTCAACACAGGCATGTGAACGGTGAGAGGGAGGACAATTGACCTCCCAAAACTTAAATCATGGGATGACAAATAAAAATAGCATTTTAAAGAGATTTCTTTTCAATAACATATTCTTATAACTCCTTTCGCTCAGCAATACAAACATGATAATATAATAATAACAGCCAGACCGAAACAATGCGCTTGTCACGAGAAAGGGATTCTGTAAAATGCTTCTGAATTTGTAAAACTTAATGGAATATGTATTTAAGAATGTCCTTTTACCCGTCACATTAATAACTGCTTAAAAAATATAAAAACTGAAAAAAACCACAATTTTTGATTGTCTATAATATACAGAGAATATATAGAGAACGTGTAAAGTGTACAGCAGAATGAAATAAATGACAAAAAAAGGAAGAATAAAATATTACTTAGTTTAGTGGATTGTCAGTGTTAAGGTAAGATAACACAGTGCTGTGTATTCATATACTACTGTACATTACCGTAAAATCTTCAGTGCTTCTTGTCGAATCCATCGGACACATCAACTCTCGGAATTTTCCCTTTAATATTTCTTTACATGCTGCAAGGGTAACTCTCGGCTCGCAGACTTCAATTTTATAAACAAGGCAGCAAATTCGGCGATGATCCGATTTCCTATTTTTGAATAAAGAATGAATAAATAAAAACATGATAGTTATTCACTTTGACCATGGATCAAGAAAAAATAATAATTTTCCTGAACAAACTGTAATTTATAGCCAAAAATTCAGATTGGCGTTTATGTTTTATAACTGAAATTATTTGTTTTTTTTCCTTATATTTTTAGTAGTAAACTTTATTAAAACTACAAATGACCTATTCATTTTTTATGTTTTTTTGTACAATACACATGTTGTCGAAATATCTTGCTATATCGACATAGTAATTCGATAATGCTGTCTTACCTGAATATACGTTCGTACTTTTAAGTCGATTAATTTGATTAGATTTAAGTTATCTTATATCTTATGCGAAATTCATGTTACGAATGAGAGTACGTTTATTGTAAATACATAATATAAAAATAACGCTTAAAAGAGAACGACGTTTCGACTCCATCATGGGGTCATTATCAAGTCCATTGATAATGACCCCATGATGGAGTCGAAACGTCGTTCTCTTTTAAGCGTTATTTTTATATTATGAAATTCATGTTTTTAAGTTAATTTGATTAAAGTATGTGACCATCGGATCAATAATCAATACCAATGTAAACTTTACACCGACGTGTAGGTTCTGTTTTTTTTTTATATTAATTGTATATATTGCACACTTTTGACGATGATCTTAGCTATAAAAAACCAGGTGAATACTTACAATTCGTTTATGTTGATCAAGTTTTCAAAAGTACTATCTCTGTAATTTTTTAATTCGTTGCCTTGTATCAAACTGCAAAAAAAAATATTTTAAAATAAAAATGAGTGAAAGATTCAGTGGTATTAGGTCATGAAGACATTTCTCATTCTTATGTCTTTAGTGGTTTACCCTGTACGTTACTAACTTGGACGTAACGCACGGACGCTGTAAGTAAATTGACAAATCACGACATAAAAATAGGTCATCCGAACTGTTTCTTGTGATTGGTCAACTCATTTGCGTTTTGCCTACGTCATTGCGTTGCGTCCAAGTGGACACCTAGATCTGAATTAGGCCCTACAGTAGTACATTTTATCCAGCAATTGAGTGTTTGCTACTCGGCAAGGTAAGGCATACTTCTTGTTTTCATTTTTTTCGTCTGTTCATTTTAGATATTATATCTAAGCCTATATATATTAATATTATAATTTAAGCTAATTTCATTACAAAACAGACATATTTAACTAAACGTTATGACGTCATACTGTTATTTAAATATGCTAATAATTATACTTATAACATTTATATATATCCGTGCTATCACTTAGAATATATTATGAGGCTTCAAGTGGTAAATGGCGGTCATTTTGAATGTATGTTAATTAACCCAATTTCTTTTTGGTAAACTTCAGATATGATGTTCATTTGGACCATATAAAGCAATTTGTTCTAATGTTGACTTATCTTTACTGGACAAAGATACAATGACCTCATGGCAATGTTTTAAAGACGCCGTTGTGTGCCCATATGCGGGTTCATGTCTATGACCAGGGGACACTGTGTTAAATATTGCAAACATCATATTTGAAAAAGAAAGCAATGTTTAGTGAGAGAAAAGAAACTGCATGTGTTGTGTATTGCTTTTAGACATAAACAGGTACCACAGTACGAGAATTGCAGGGTGTCCAACGGACGAGTACCATGTATGTATATCGAAAACAAAGCTATTATAAAATGTATTTTACAGACTATGTCTACGACACATAATCTGTTGTATGACAAGAATTAATGAATAAGTCCGATAATTGTACAGAGCATCAAACAACTACATGCAGATTATTAAACATTTTGACAAACATAGCGTTTCATACGTATGGTACGTGTACACACTATATAGAAAACATCGAAACGCGACAACAGAAAAAAAGACAATAACAGAGACTTGGGACAAGTCTATAGAGTATTAACTTACAGTTTTGAAAGTGATGAAGCAAAAGCAGAAAATGCACCTTGATCTATGGTAGTTATATTGTTATAGTGTAAATACCTGCAAAAATTGAAAAAAAAAGAAACACATTTCAAACGGATTGACTTAAAACAATATTAATAATAATACTGTGCAATAATACAATAAATAGATAACCACTACATTTGTCTGCTATATTTCACAGTACAGTTATTTGTATTCAATATTTCAGTGGGCAATTTAGACTTCGTTTGGCACTCGAAACAATGTCAAATGAAAGGCAAGCTAATATTGCCATGAGGAGGTGCAAATCTGAGGGAGAGGGGAAAATATAATGTGCACAAACAGATATCACCTCACCTTTATTTATAAAACTTGAAAATCAGAAAAAAGGGGAGAAGGTAGTGTATTATTTGTGGTTGTTGCCAGATGCCTAAACTCTAGAAAATGATAAATTAAGTTTATCTTACGGACGGATAACGCTAATAATAACATTTATTAATTCATAGTTATGCTTTATAGCTTTGTGAGGTTTTTTTTCGTGCACTTAGAAGAACTTATTTAAAGTGCATTTTAAGTATTGTTTTTCTTCTAAATTATTTCAGTCATCACAATAGTTAATGTTTGTTTTATTTGGAGGTTCAGACTTAAACACAAAGTACAAATGTATATAGTGCACTATGCTGTGTGAAATAAAACTGAAACTGAATGTACGTACCACCACATTAGGTACGGTAACCGATGCGCCCTCATTATGACGTTTTTTATAAGAAAAAGATACAAACCATGTGTTGCGCGTGCGAATAAAGAACAAGTGCAGCTATTCCACCGTACGGAGGGAAAGATAACCAATGCCTCTCATAATAACATTATTTTTCATTTAATAATATTTACTAATAATGATAATAACAACTCGATTTTAACTCGTCACTATGAACGAGTTAGGTTATCCGCAGCGCAAACGCCACGTGCACGTCATACTTTAGAATATTGCGCACCCATCATGCCTACCCCCCCCCCCCCCTGGGGTGGGGCCTGAGGCGAAGCAAATTTTGTTAAATGACACCCCTAGATGGCCGGAAAAGACACTCTCATGCAGCATGCTACCAATGAGCAAAACGATCGTACTTGGACTCGTGGACTATTTAAACGATAACATTTGTTGCCGTATGTTAGATGCGCGTGTTCTGTGCGGAACCGCCGATTGTTTGATCATTTACTCGATATTTTGTTTTGCGTTCAAGTTCAATGCGAACGTACGTCTAGGAGAAGCCCCGAAAAAAGCACACTGGGTGAAGGCAAATGCAATTCTTATTATAGCTCTATCTATAATATTTATCTACAGCAATTTGTTGAGGAAATTAAATATGCCAATGTAAATAGGTGATATTAATACATTTGAGTACGTATCGGCTGTGGTCTAGAAAAAAATAATCGGATGCCATAATGTGAACTACAGTACATGATACCATAGATATTATAGTGTAAAATATTAATATTCACTATAATCCTCTATGATACATTATACTTCATAGCCACACATAAATACTGATGATATGTCGGAAGGCTATATACTTTATGCATGCTGCCTGACTGCCAGTGATCTAAACAATTGGTACGCAGTTGTCTGGCGGTGTCCTTTGTACGAATCGTTCGTCCCCCAGCTCGCTGTGAGACGCGTCAATATCATGTTACATGCAGGGACCAAACATTTATTTTTCAACGTTAAAATCGGCAATTCATTTGCAACTCTTTACAGACTAATCGCTCGAAGTACGCTCATACAGGGAAGAAGGTACTGTATGAGTTATTCCGAACGAGTTTACAAATTTTTTAATTTACGAACAACTTTTTGTACTGTGGGGGCACGTATTTGGACGATTTTCGGAGATGAGGGTGAGGTATTGGGCATGTCGGGGATGGGGGCTCGCAGTCGGTTAAGGGGGTTCCGCTGTAAAGGGGGGGGGGATTCGCCCGAACCATAAAAACCCCCCCTGGCTACGGGCCTGTAAGTATATATAGTATACACTATATATCTGAATACGTACTACAACCAGTGCAGAATAGGTGAAAATACCGGGACCCGCTTTGTCATCCAATTTTTACCATGATGATGTCATCAACATGAAACACGTAGATAGCAATTTTGGAAAGAAATTATCTGAGCAACAACATATCGTGTTGAATAAATTTGGATACGTAGAATACGGAAGCGCGCTCTTTTAAATGTCATGAACTATGACGCAAAATATGAAATTACGACTTTTATAATTGAACTGGCCATATGATGACGTCACAACATCCGATTCGCATAATTTGTACATGATTTCCAGCTTCCAGAAAACGTTTTAATCATGTGTATCACTTTTTATTCTGAGGAGCTATAATAAATATAAATTTATTGGAACGCTTTTGAACATGATGAAATCATCACAATTTTAAAAATTGTAAATCATGCGAAAGATAATTGATTGACCTAGACAATATAAAAAAATGGTGGGAAATGGAATATGGATAAGTGGAGATGCGTTCTATTAAATGTGAGGAGCTATGACAAAAGAGACAAACATCCTATATTTTATATTCGAGTGGCCATACGATGACGTCACAATGTCTAGTTAGCCATATTGATACATGATCCGATATCAACAACTCATCTACTTCCAGAATATGTAAAAAAATAAACTTCACCATGTAGTTTAGAAACTATGACTGTTTAAAAAAAGGCATAATTATGACGATTTATTTTACTTTTTCAGCAAAAACGAGCGCAAATTGTCCAATTCGACGTGCTCGTATGACGTGTTTTAAGTCGAAATTGTTTGAAAGCTGGTAAAATTACTAGAAAATGCTAGAAAAACATAAATCACGCGAACAAAATAACATTTACTAATAATGATAATAATAATTATACGAATAGGAAAAAGGGTAAAAAATAAAATAATATGACAATAAGTGTGGTTATATTACAACGAAAATATACTATTTTCAAAAGTATTATAAACAAGTGAAACATTCGAACACATTTGCTGGTAATGTTGTTATTTGGTTATAGGACAACGATCTGAAAAGCGTGAAAAATGCAATAAATAAGTTTAGTTTTGGATGAATATTCTTTCTTTGCAAAGGATAAAAAATGAAATTATGTGACGACAATAAGTGTGGTTTTATTACAACGAAAATATACTATTTTCAAAAGTATTATAAACAAGTGAAACATTCGAACACATTTGCTGGTAATGTTGTTATTTGGTTATTGGCAAACCACCTGAAAATTGTGAAAAATTTAATAAATAATATATACAGTACCAAGGGATAGGATGATAAAACATTATATATTTTATATATAATTTAGAAAAACAAACAAAACATAACAATAAATATCTTATTGTGCCAGCAGAGGTCAAGTCCAATTAGGCGTGTCACTCCAGAAGTGAAACCATTACAAGGTATATACAAGGACATACTAATACTTGTTTAATGTTACTTTAGCTCGTATTATCATTATTTGCATGTTTTAGCTGTTTTTCATTAACTTCTTCTACATGATATATAATTATGTTTTATCTATATTTTACTGTAATCATGTTGTACTTTGCATATCATATGATGACATAGATCAATATCTACGATACAATACAACCGTTAAATGACGATGATCCATGTGTTCTGCTATATTTTTACGTTTCGTTATGGCCGCCGATGGTGCTACAGTAACTGAATTAAATAGTCTTGAGTTCGCATAAACAATGCCAAAATAGAAAAACTCAAAAAGAGCAAAAAGAAAGATATTACATTTGAACGTATTACGCATGAAAGAGACATATTTCATTGAAGTATTAATTCCTAAAATAAAATAATTGTTTTTATGAGGAAAAGAGTTAAACTGACGTTTTCATGAGAGGAAGATATATAATATTTGTTCCTCGTGCAAAATAAGCTTATTACAACACTATTACACTAAAGTATAAATTTACACTTAACTGTGCTTTAAAATAAACATAATTAAAAGCATTAAACAGTATAGGCCTAATAGTTCACCCGAAAAAAATTTCAGATTTGTCCAAATTCCTTTAAAAAAATCTGACAAATATAAACATGAAGAAATAAAAAACAATGTCGTTAATATAAATCAGACTTAAGAATAATGAAATCAATTTTCGATAATCATAAGGACGAGTTCTCGAATGATTCTCTCATTTGTGCCCATGGAATTGATATTTCCTAAGTTCACCTAACTACGGAGGAATAACGCATTTATATTATGATTACATTAATCATAATGTTTAATGATGCTGTGTTATCGAATTGTCTATGTTACTGGAGAAATCGGGATACAGTACCGATAATCAGGTGTGTTAGACCAGAATACGTTACTCTGGCTTAAAATGGAGGTCTTTGCTTTAACCACGTTCTGAAATGTGTCTGTAAGATTATGTTAGGCAAAAAAAAAACACCTTGTATACCATAGCAGCCTGGTGTAGAGACCTATGTATTGCCTTCGCTAAATCCTTTCTTAAACTTGTTCCCACTTATACCTTCTAGAGGAATGTTATCCATAGATATAACCCTAATATACTGCTGATTGGATTCGTCATATTATAATTGTAACACAATGTGTCATAAGAACTGTTCGTTATACCATGGTAGTATGTGGTGCAATTAATTAAAGAATTATATGATTTGTAAATAGTTTACACAAAGTGCAACACAGTGTGACGTGTTATCTGCTACAATATCTAATGATGACACATTTTTAATAATTATGTAAATTCTCATTTAATAAAACACTTATAATAACAAATTACCGTATTAAACGTACAAATCAAAGTATACAAACAATACAGTACCAACGGAAATTACGATAAAAAAGTATCTATTTTTTAATTTCGAAATACAAAGAAAAAATAACAACAAAATCTCTATATTGTGCCAACAGAGGCCAACAAGACTTATGTCCAATTAGGCGTGTCACTCTGACAGTGAAACAATTACAAGGTATAATTGATATAATACTAATTTAATGTTACTTTATCTCGTATTATCATTATTTGCATGTTTTAGCTGTTTTTCATTAACTGTCTTTGCAACCATCCTCTTCATAAGGATATTATCGGCTCCGTTATCGTTAGAAGTGGTAGGATGAGGACGGTGAATGCGCAGACGGACCGTTACAAGTACTCGTTCTACCCAGCTGGGATAAGGCATTATAACAAAACATTTGTTAGATAGTCCTCAATATATTTATATTTATTTTAGGCAAGCCAATGTTTATGAGCACTGTAATTTCCATTATTATTTTGGACAATAAATGAATCTGTATCTGTATCTGTATCTGTATCTGTATAATTACAATGTTTTATCTAGATTAACTGTAATCATGTTGTACTTTCCATATCATATGATTTCTCGTATTATCATTATTTGCATGTTTTAGCTGTTTTTCATATGATTTCTAGATGTATTTCAATATCTACTATACAATACAACCGTTAAATGACGATGATCCATGTATTCTGCTATATTTTTATTTTTCATTATGGCCGCCGATGGTGCTACAGTAACTGAATTAAAGAGACAAAACAATGCCAAAATAGAAAAACTCAAAAAGAGCAAAAAGAAAGATATTACATTTGAACGTATTAAGCATGAAACAGACATTATTTCATAGAAGTATTAATTCCTAAAACAAAATAATTGTTTTTATGTTTAACTCTATGCCTAATAGAGTTAAACTGACGTTTTTATGAGATGAAGATATATACTATTTGTTCCACGTGCACAATAAGCTTATAAAACTATTGCAGATTATACGTGAATCGGACCGGTGACGAGTCGGTGACAAACCGAACGGATCATCCAGGAGTTCTGAAACGTCTGGCCAAGTGCGCTCTCTTTGCGCAGTATTATACGGTGGCGTGTCTATTTTTGTTTTCGTATCTAATTTTGGCTTTAAAAACATGTCAGCCCAAAATAATCGCTACCCCTGGATCCGCCCCGTCGGAATATTGTCGATATAAAATGATGGAGGTTCAGACGTTCTGTGGTAGGCCTACATTTAAATTGTATTATTTGTATTCCCTCTTTAAACTTCATCTTAATTTCAATAAAATAATATCAATTAAGTAATATTGTTTACTTAGAAGTGTGCCAGTTATTCAGCACTGAAGAAAACAAAATCAGAAAAATGTAAACACATGTTACCAGATTTTTTTAAAACATTAATAAAGCTAAGTGTGTTAATTAATGACATGTAAAGAACATTTTAGCATGAGGAAGTGAAAATATGGAGGGAAAGAAAACATAAAGTGTAGACACATATATCACCTCACAAGCAATCTATTGCTGACCCAGTGTGAAGCCAGAAATCAAGAGTTGTTCCTGCTCCCCAATTATTGTGGTCTCTTTATTTATAAAACTTGAAAAGCAGAAAAAAGAGGAGGAGGTGTATGTTTGTTTGTTGGCAGACTATAACGCTGGTTTAGATTTTAAGTTAAGTTTATCTTACGGACGGATAACGCTAATAATGTACGTACCACCACATTAGGTAACCGATGCGCCCTCATTATGACGTTTTTTATAAGAGAAATTTACAAACCATGTGTTGCGCGTGCGAATAAAGAACAAGTGCAGCTATTCCACCGTACGGAGGGAAAGATAACCAATGCCTCTCATAATAACATTATTTTTCATTTTAATAATATTTACTAATAATGTTAATAACAACTAGATTTGAACTCGTAACTATGGACGAGTTTGGTTATCCGCAGCGAAAATGCCACGTGTACGTCATACTTTAGAATATTGCGCACAGAAAAACGATTATGCCATTGAAAAAATGTTAGTGTGCTCTCTATTATATGTCACGTCTAAGTATATAGAGTATACACTATATATCTGTATACGTACTACATACAGTGCAGAATAGGTGAAAATACCGGGACCCGCATTTTCATCCAATTTTTACCATGATGATGTCTTCAAAATGAAACACGTAGATAGCAATTTTGGAAGGAAATTATCCGAGCAACAACATATCAACGTGTTGAATAAATTTGGATACGTAGAATACGGAAGCGCGCTCTTTTAAATGTCATGAACTATGACGCCAAATATGAAATGACTACTGTTATAATTGAACTGGCCATATGATGACGTCACAACATTCGATTCGCATAATTTGTACATGAATTCATATTGTACAATTCAACAGCTTCCAGAAAACGTTTTAATCATGAGTATCACTTTTTATTCTGAGGAGCTATAATAAATTTAAATTTATTGGAATGATGAAAAAAAGTAACCAAAGTTATTCACGCTTTTGAACATGATGAAGTCATAACAATTTTACAAATGGTAAATCATGCGAAAGATAATTGATTGACTTAGACAATATAAACATATGGGGGAAAATGGAATATGGATAAGTGGAGATGCGCTCTATTAAATGTGATGAGCTATGACAAAAGAGACAAAAATCCTATATTTTATATTCGAGTGGCCATACGATGACGTCACAATGTCTAGTTAGCCATATTGATACATGATCCGATATCAACAACTCATCTACTTCCAGAATATGTAAAAAAAAAACTTCACCATGTAGTTTAGAAACTATGACTGTTTAAAAAAAGTCATCATTTTGACGATTTTTTTTACTTTTTCATAAAAAACGGGCGCAAATTGTCCAATTCGACGTGCTCGTATGACGTGATTTTAATTCGAAATTATTTGAAAGCTGGGAAAATTACTAGAAAAGGCTGGAAAAACATAAATCACGCGAAAAAAATAACATTTACTAATAATGATAATAATAATTATAGGAATAGGGCAAAGGGTAAAACATAAAATGATGTGACAATAAGTGTGGTTATATTACAACGAAAATATACTATTTTCAAAAGTATGATAAACAAGAGCAAACACTCAGTTCTGTCAATGATGTCAAAACATCAAACACATTTGCTGTTAATGTAGTTATTTGGTTATTGTACAAGTACCTGAAAACCGTGAAAAAATTCAATAAAGAAGTACAGTATATATACAGTACCAAAGAATAGTACGATAAAAATGATCTATTTATTAATTTAGAAATACTTTCCATATCATATGATTTCTGGATGTAGATGTGTTCTGCTATATTTTTACGTTTGATATAACATGATAGAGGTTCAGACGTTCTGTGGTATATTTATTATTGTTTTATTTGTATGTTCCCGGTAAACTTCATCTTAATTTCAAATATAATATTATCAATAAAGTAATATTGTTTACTTAAGCGTGGTTCCCACTAGAACGCAACGCAACGTATCGACGCAAACTGCTGTATTGCGTAATCACAAGTGGGAACCGACGACGCTACAATAGACAGGTTCCATTTCTCAAAAAACGGCCTAGAAAACGAATCAAGAAGCATTTTTGGGTAGAAGCTGGGATCCACTTGATTTAGGATATTTCGACCTCGCTGATTACGAATATGGCGGATCCCAAGCGAAATTCGGCCATCTAAGCCCTTAATTTGCATAATTAAAAATGGCGGCCATTTTTTATAATTACCCTATATCTCGAGAACCACTAGTCACAGGTAATTAATTTTGGTCTCAAAATGTTTTAAATATATGTTTTTATATTCACTTTAATGACACATTTTCTCAAAAAATGGATGCAAGTCTTATTTATGCCATTTTGACCTTTGACCTTGATATATATTTATTATAATGAAATGTTTTTACAAAAAATGGCCGATTCTACAACTATTGACCTTTGAACTATTAGTCAAATATAATAATATAATAATAATAAAACTTTGAAAATTGTGGTCTTATGAATTTTGTTTTCTTTTTAAATTGTTTAAAACATGTGTGTTTCTATCTAATGGCATATTTTGTACAAGAATGGCCGATAGTATGGTTATTGACCTTTAAACTACAGCATAGGCCTACTGTATACTAAATATAATATAATTGCATAACTATGAAATTATTTATACACAATAATAATTAGTAAAATTATAAAATTCACTGCCATCAAATATGATGTGTTATGATTTATATAGATTAAAAAAAAATTGAACACGCAAGTTACATTTGTTGAAATTTGAAATTACCTGCCATCAATATGATGGAGTATGATTATAGATTTTTTTAAATGTGAACATGTCAGCTACATTTGGAAATTACCTGCCATCAATATGATGGATTATGATTATAGATTTAAAAAAGAATTTGAACACGTAAGCTACATTTGAAAATTACCTGCCATCAATATGATGGATTATGATTATAGATTTAAAAAAGAATTTGAACACGTCAGCTACATTTGGAAATTTGGAAATTTGGAAATTACCTGCCATCAATATGATGGATTATGATTGTATAGTACCTGCCATCAATATGATGGATTATGATTATAGATTTAAAAAAGAATTTGAACACGTAAGCTACATTTGAAAATTACCTGCCATCAATATTATGGATTATGATTGTATAGATTTAAAAGAAAATGTGAACACGTAAGCTACATTTGGAATGAACATGTTAAGGGCATCAGTTAAGATCATTCATGCAAAGGTTTCCGTCATCTTTAGCGTTTTTACAGCGGCATAAAGCTGTACATGGTAGTTTTGACTTCTTGCACCTACATCTATTGGTTATGCATCGTGTCTTGTATCCACAATAAATCATCTCTAACAAAGCAGTAGGAATAGCTTCATTTTTCAGAAGCACTGGTTGAAGTTTACCATTAGATAGCTCCCAACCAAAATCTGTTGGTGATGGCAAATGCTGGATTGGCGATACAGCTTTTTTCCATACGAGTGCTTGGAAGTGTGCTCTTTTTATATGTTGGTGCACTGCATCGCTTGTTGGAGGTAATGCGTCTGGTTTTGTCTGTTTTTTTTAAAGCCCGGACTTCATTGGTACTTTTAACTTGACCAACACCGTAAACGTAGCAAATGAATCTTTCCGATTTCATAATAACTTGGTCACTGATAGGTTTTCTCCCAGGTCTTTAATTAGTTCATAATGTTTTTTTAATACTTCCCATGCCGATGCCTTTGAGTGACCACTTAGATATGAGCAGGGAAGAGTTAAATTACTGTATGTATGTATTAATGTAATTTAACTCTTCCCTGGATATGAGGTAGTATCGCATCCACTAATGGTGTGGAATGGAATCAGTGCTTTTGCATAACCCTCGGGCAAGGCTTGAAAAATGTTTTTTATAGATACTTTCTTTTTTGGATGTCCCTGTCATCATCCATTTGGATACCATGCTTTGGTAGTGAGACACTAGAATCACTATTACGTCTGTATCATCCCTAGAAGCAACTACAACTGTGTCGTATCGGACATTGGCAGCATGACAAGTCTCGTGTCCGATTCTTCATGATCTGCGACCAGAGACAACGTATTATTCGTGTAGACTTTTGATGATTTAACAACTGATTCTTTCATAAATCCACCAGCTGTGACAATTTCTTTGTCTATAGGAGCTTGACGAATCAACTCCTCTGATAGAAATCGTGCCAGATCTGCTTTATTATCTTGTAATGCCAAAAAGTTTGGCAGCGGTATTTCACCACTTTCTATAATTCGACGAATTGGTCTCTGTGTTTTGGTTCATCTTTGTCTGGTGGTGTCCTTTATCGACAGTTTTAAGTTAGGCATGCCATGTTAAAAAAAACCAAAACCGGGCATTACCTCCAACAAGCGATGCAGTGCACCAGCATATTAAAAGAGCACACTTCCAAGCACTCGTACTGAAAACAGCATTTGCCATCACCAACAGATTTTGGTTGGGAGCTATCTAATGGTAAACTTCAACCAGTGCTTCTGAAAAATGAAGCTATTCCTACTGCTTCGTTAGAGATGATTTATTGTGAATGCAAGACACGATGCATAACCATATAGATGTAGGTGCAAGAAGTCAAAACTACCATGTACAGCTTTATGCTGCTGTAACCACGCTAAAGATGACGGAAACCTTTGCATGAATGATCAAAACTGATGCCCTTAACATGTTCATTCCAAATGTAGCTTACGTGTTCACATTTTCTTTCAAACCTATACAATCATAATCCATCATATTGATGGCAGGTAATTTCCAAATTTCCAAATGTAACTGACGTGTTCAAATTCTTTTTTAAATCTATAATCATAATCCATCATATTGATGGCAGGTACTATACAATCATAATCCATCATATTGATGGCAGGTAATTTCCAAATTCCTGAATGTAGCTGACGTGTTCAAATTCTTTTTTAAATCTACAATCATAATCCATCATATAGATGGCAGGTAATTTTCAAATGAAGCTTACGTGTTCAAATTCTTTTTTAAATCTATAATCATAATCCATCATATTGATGGCAGGTAATTTCCAAATGTAGCTGACATGTTCACATTTTTAAAAATCTATAATCATACTCCATCTTATTGATGGCAGGTAATTTCAAATTTCAAATTTCAACAAATGTAACTTGCGTGTTCAATTTTTTTTTTAAATCTATATAAATCATAACACATCATAATAATTTTACTAATTATTATTGTGTATAAAATTTTCATAGTTATGCAATTATATTATATTCAGTATACAGTAGGCCTATGCTGTAGTTTAAAGGTCAATAACATACTATCGGCCATTCTTGTACAAAATGTGCCATTAGACTGGATAGAAACACACATGTTTTAAACAATTTAAAAAGAAAAAAAAATTCATAAGACCACAATTTTCAAAGTTATATTATTATTATATTATTATATTTGAATAATAGTTCAAAGGTCAATAGTTGTAGAATCGGCCATTTTTTGTAAAAACATTTCATTATAATAAATATGAATGTATAGTTTCTGAACAATTTGAGCCCTATTTCGTGTCTCTCCGATTATTGGTTACTGAGATACGATAAATCAAGGTCAAAGGTCAAAATGTCAGAAATAAGACTTGCATTCATTTTTTGAGAAAATGTGTCATTAAAGTGAATATAAACACATATATTTAAAACATTTTGAGACCAAAATTAATTATCTGTGACTAGTGGTTCTCGAGATATAGGGTAATTATAAAAAATGGCCGCCATTTTTAATTATGCAAATTAAGGGCTTAGATGGCCGAATTTCGCTTGGGATCCGCCATATTCGTAATCAGCGAGGTCGAAATATCCTAAATCAAGTGGATCCCAGCTTCTACCCAAAAATGCTTCTTACACCATATTTCAGAGGAAATAGAACTTGTCTACAATGCTGCAAAGCCGCAGGTTTGATTTCACGCAGGTTAGGGAAAACACAATTATCGGAAGGGCATTTTCTTACGCGGCGTAGGTTGCGTTACGTTGCGTCGCTAGAAGTTAGAAGAGTGCCAGTCATTCAGCACTGAAGAAAACAAAATAAGAAAAAATGTAAACACATGTTACCAGGTTTTTTTAAAACATTAAAGGGGGATTCTGGGTTTAAAATTGCTTTTAAATATCGTTTATTTATTAAATAAAAAATATTATAACAATATAGACATTTCAGAATGAAGAAGTAATAACGAGAAATTAAAAAAATAAAATTTCATATACATTTTAGGGTAAATTCATGAAAAGTCTGTTTTTTAGCAGCTTAGGGAAGCTCATTAATATTCATGAGATATTCACAAAATCACGTCACCAGTGGATTCCAAACTCGCGACGTCATGTACGTTGTGTTTGTCAACTAATTTACATCTCTCTCCCCTGTCAAACGACGACCACCATTGTGATCATTGTGAAATACATTTTTTGTAGATTTTCTAAGCTAGGCCTAAAGTGTAATAATAACAGTAGTAGCATTTATTTATTTGACATTTAATGAAATACAAAATTTAGTACAGATATGGAGTCATAAATTATACTATTTTTATACCTCTATAGTACAGATCGTATTATCGGCTTCACGTACAACACTACTCTAGGCCTAGCCTAATAATAATATGGGCGAGAGCCATTCTGACTAGGGATTCCATGCCACGATGGCTACGTTAAAACAATGGGGCCCATGGGCCTAGCTAGCCTACTAGGCCTACTAGACGATTGGCCCATAAATAAAAAAACCCATCCTATCAACCAAACTCCTAAACAATCTAAACCTAAAACATTCTACAAAATCGGCTGTAAATATTGAAGCAAAACAAGGTCCGATCGCCGTCCACACGTATGGTGTCCCGATCGTCTAAGTAGGCCTAAAATAAATAGGTTTAGTTTACTCTCCAAAAAAGCGGATACTCATGCATCAAGCAAGTAGACCAGGTAGTAGGAAGGAGACCTAGCCGATCCGGCCCAGTTAAAATTGAGCTAGCTAGTGTAGTAGACCCTATGCGAATTGATACTACCAGGCCTTTTACTATAGGCTGCACTACACAAATATTCCAACTCTCTCATTCGAGCTATATTATCTATACCATTCCGGTAGGTCGAGTCGACCTTCAATCAAATACTGTACATCGTTCATGTTGTGATTATAGACGGGGTATACTCGACCCGACCAGTTTGGTATTGTTGTATCTGCTTATCACGTGACGATGCCAGGCATGGGCAGCGGAGAGCACGTGTATCGTCGTCTCGCTCGATCCTCAGCAGGAATGTACAGTATACGTTACGCTTCATTGATTTTGATTTTTCCCTAAGTCGGTGCGAAAATCGGCAAACGTAAAGTGCAAACATATCTAATTTTTCACTGTTTTGATGAATTTTCATAAAAAATTGACTTTATAAATGGGAAGACCGACTAAAATTACATCAGATAAGTATAATTTTACAAAAGTAATTGATATGGTTTATGATAACGAGTCGTCGGAAGATGGACCATTTCACGAATTTCCTATTTTGTAACCACAGTGTGATTTTGCCGTAGCTGCACTTGTAATCTGGCCTGATTTCACAGCCTTCGTTCTGCTTCACTGGGCGCTTATATAAATTGAAACTTTTACCGTTCAAGAGACAAACAAATATATTTTACATTTTTTACTATTCATTTTAAACCCGGAACCCCCCTTTAATAAAGCAAAGAGTGTTAATTAATGAGATGTAAAGCACATTTTAGCATGAGGAAGTGAAAATATGGAGGGAGAGAAAACATAAAGTGTAGACACAGATATCACCTCACAAGCAATCTATTGCTGACCCAGTGTGAAGGCCGAAATCAAGAGTTGTTCCTGCTCCCCAATTTATTTATAAAACTTGAAAAGCAGAAAAAAGATGAGGAGGTGTATGTTTGTTTGTTGCCAGATGCCTATAACGCTGTTTCAGATTTTAAGTTAAGTTTATCTTACGGACGGATAACGCTAATAATGTACGTACCACAACATTAGGTAACCGATACGCCCCCATTATGATAAGTGCGAATAAAGAAAAAGTGCTATTCCACTGTACGGAGGGATAGCTACCCGATGCCTCTCATAATAATATTATTTTTCATTCAATAACATTTACTAATAATGATAATAATAATTTACTTTAAAACAAACGAATACAAGTAGGTCTATCACTACACACAATACAACTACAAACAGAAGCTTGTGTTAAAATAAAGGTTTATGGATCAATCATAATCAAACAAAAACGGTCATATTATATTATTTTAGTTTTGGATGAATATTCTGTCTTTGCAAAGAGTAATGAAATGATGTGACAAAAAGTGTGGTTATCTTACAACGAAAATATATTATTTTCAAAAGTATGATAAACAATAGAAAGCACTCAAAGTACTGTCAATGATGTCAAACCATCAAACACGTTTTCTGATATTGTAGTTATTTGGTTATCATACAACCACCTGAAAATCGTGAAAAAATGCATTAAATAAGTATATATACAGTACAAAAGGATAGTACGATAAAAAAAATGATTTTTTAAATTTCGAAATACAAACAAAATATAACAACACATATCTATATTGTGCCAACAGAGGCCATAGACGGCTTATATCTAATTAGGCGTGTCACTCCAGCAGTGAAACCATTAGGCCTACAAGGTATATACAAGGACATAATAATATTTGTCTAATGTTACTTTAGCTCGTATTATCATTATTTGCATGTTTTAGCTGTTTTTCTTTAACAGCTTTTACATGATATAACTATGTTTTATCTGGATTTACTGTAATCATGTTGTAATTTCCATATCATATGATTTCTGGATGTAGATTAATATCTACGATACAATACAACCGTTAAATGACGATGATCCATGTATTCTGCTATATTTTTATTTTTCATTATGGCCGCCGATGTTGCTACAGTAACTGAATTAAATACCGTAATCGCATAAACAATGTCAAAATAGAAAAACTCAAAAAGAGCAAAAAGAAAGATATTACATTTGATCGTATTACGCATGAAACAGACATATTTCATTGAAGTATTAATTCCTAAAATAAAATAATTGTTTTTATAAGGCATAGCGTTAAACTGACGTTTTCATGAGAGGAAGATATACAATATTTGTTTCTGGTGCACAATAAGCATATTACAACACTATTACACTAAAGCATAAAGTTACACTTAACTGTGCCTTAACACCGTTTAACAGTTCACCTGATACAAAATTCTGATTTGTCCAAATTTCTTTTTAAAAAATCTGACAAATATAAACATGAAGAAATAAAAAGCATGCAATGTCATTAATATACATCAGACTTATTATAATGACATCAATTTTCGATAATCATAAGGACGAGTTCTCGAATGATTCTCTCATTTGTGCCGATGGAATTGATATTTCCTAAGTTCACCTAACTACGGAGGAATAACGCTGTTCATGTACGTACCACACTACATTATATAACAGATGCCTCACATAATGACGTTTTCATGAGAGGAAGATATATTACATTTGTTCCGTGTGAACAATAAGCTTATTACAACACTATTGCAAATCATATATGAAATGAAACAATATGTCATAGTTCACTACTGTAGTAATGGATGGATAACGCAAACGTATACGTACCACCACACTATATAGATAACAAATGGCTCTTATAATGACGTTTTCTTAGAGGAAGATATAATAAATATTTGTTCCGCGTGCAAAATAAGCTTATAACACTATTGTAGATTATACGTGAATCGAAACAATTATGTCGAGTGTGCCTATTCCTTCTTGTTTTATTGTGGACAACCGCATAGAGAAACTTTAACATTTAACGCCATACGTCTGGATTGTCTGTGATTTTAAACGATTGTCAATGCTATCTCGATATATGACAATTATTTCAATTTGGTAATACAGAATCTCAAATGTATCACATGTGATTCTTGTATCATTAGGTTAAGAATAAACATTTAAAATAATTATATAATTTCTCATTTAATAAAACATACCAGTTATACAACAAACTACGTACAGGAGCTCGAGCTTATGTTAAAGTAGTACATATTTTTTATCATTTATATTAAGAATACATTAATCATAATGTTTAATGATGCTGTATTATCGAATTTTAATGTTACTGGAGAAATCGAGATACAATACCGATAATCAGGTGTGTTAGACCAGAATACGTTACTCTGGCTTAAAATGGAGGTCTTTGCTTTAACCACGTTCTGAAATGTGTCTGTAAGATTATGTTAGGCAAAAACAACACCTTGTATACCATAGCAGCCTGGTGTAGAGACCTATATATTGCCTACGCTAAATTCTTTCTTAAACTTGTTCCCACTTATACCTTCTAGAGGAATGTTATCCATAGATATAACCCTAATATACTGCTGATTGGATTCATCATTTTATAATTGTAACACAATGTGTCATAAGAACTGTTCGTTATACCATGGTAGTATTTGCTACAGCATGTATAAGCTCTGAAAACTCCAAAATGACCAATCCTGAGTTACAGCTACGACGGTGCTACAGTAACTGAATTAAATAGTCTTGTTCGCAAACAATGCCAAAAACTTAAAACGAGCAAAAAGAAGATATTACATTTGAACGTATTAGGCCTATACATGAAACAGACATATTCCGTAGAAGTATTAATTAATAATTAATTCCTAAAATAAAATAATTGTTTTTTTGAGGCATTGAGTTAAAATTACGTTTTCATGAGAGGAAGAAAATATAATATTTGTTCCTCGTGCAAAATAAGCTTATTACAACACTGTTGCAGATTATACGTGAATCGGCGACGATTGTACGGAGGCCTGTCTATTTTTGTTTTCGTATCTAATTTTGGCTTTCAAAAATGGCAGCGCAAAGCAATCGCTATCCCTGGATCCGACCCGTCGTATTATTTTGATATACAATGATAGAGGTTCAGACGTTCTGTAGTATATTTAAATTGTATTATTTGTATGTTCCCTTTAAACTTCATCTTAATTTCAAATAGAAAACTATCAATAAAGTAATATTGTTTACTTAGAAGTGTGCCAATTATCCAGCATAGAAGAAAACAAAATCGGACAAAATTTAAACACATGTTACCAGGTTTTTTTAAACATTATTAAAGCAAAGTGTGTTAATTATTGAGATGTAAAGCACATAGGCTGATTTTAGCATGATGAAGTGCAAATATGGAGGGAGGGGAAATATAAAATGTAGACACATATCACCTCACACGCAAGCTATTACTGACACAGTGTGAAGGCCGAAATCAAGAGACTAGTTGTTTGACGGGATGTCCCCAATTATTGTGATCCCTTATTTTAGAACTTGAAAAGCAGAAAAAAGAGGAGAATGTGTAGGCCTATGTTTGTTTGTTGCCAGATGCCTATAACGCTGGTTCAGATTTTAAGTTAAGTTTATCTTACTGACGGATAACGCTAATAATGTACCTACCACCACATTAGGTAACCGATGCGCCCCCATTATGACACGTGCGAATAAAGAAAAATAATTGCTATTCAACCGGACGGAGGGATAGGTAACCGATGCCTCTCTTAATAACATTATTTTTTATTTAATAACATTTACTAATAATGATAATAATAATTTGCTAAAACAAACGAATACAAGTAGGTCTATCATTACACACAATACAACTACATACAGGAGCTTGTGTTAAAATAAAGGTTTAGTGATCAATAAAAATCAAACAAAAACAGGCATATTATATTATTTTAGTTTTGGATGAATATTCTGTCTTTGCAAAAAGTAAAAATGAAATGATGTGACAAAAAGTGTAGTTACATTACAAAGAAAATATACTATTTTCAAAAGTATGATAAACAACAGAAAGCACTCACAGTTCTGTCAACGATGTCAAACCATCAAACACGTTTTCTGATATTGTAGTTATTCTGTTTCTGTCCAACCACCTGGAAATCGTGAAAAAATGCATTAAATAAGTATATATACAGTACCAAAGGATAGTACGATAAAAAACAATTATTTTTTAAATTTGTAAATACAGAAAAATATAACAACAAATATCTTATTGTGCAAACAGAGGCCAAAAAAAGCTTATGTCTATTAGGCGTGTCACTCCAGCAGTGAAAACATTACAGGGTAGGCCTATATACAAGGACATAAAAATATTTGTTTAATGTTACTTTAGCTCGTATTATCATTAGTTGCATGTTTTAGCTGTTTTTCTTTAACTGCTTTTACATGATATAAAGATATTACATTTGATCGTATTACACATGAAACAGACATATTCCGTAGAAGTATTAATTCCTAAAATAAAATAATTGTTTTTATGAGGCATAGCGTTAAACTGACGTTTTCATGAGAGGAAGATATATAATATTTGTTCCTCGTGCACAATAAGCTTATTACAACACTATTACACTAAAACATAAAGTTACACTTAACTGTGCCTTAACACCGTTTAATAGTTCACCCGATACAAAATTCTGATTTGTCAAAATTTCTTTAAAAAAAAATCTGACAAATATAAACATGAAGAAATAAAAAGCAATGTCATAAGGACGAGTTCTCGAACGATTCTCTCATGCTCATTGCTATTAAACCGGACGGAGGGATAGGTAACCGATGCCTCTCTTAATAACATTATTTTTTATTTAATAACATTTACTAGTTTAGTTGGTTTAGTGATCAATAAAAATCAAACAAAAACAGGCATATTATATTATTTTAGTTTTGGATGAATATTCTGTCTTTGCAAAGAGTAAAAATGAAATGATGTGACAAAAAGTGTGGTTACATTACAAAGAAAATATACTATTTTCAAATGTATGATAAACAATAGAAAGCACTCACAGCCCTGTCAATGATGTCAAACCATCAAACACGTTTTCTGATATTGTAGTTATTTTGTTACTGCCCAACCCTCTGAAAATTGTGAAAAAATGCATTAAATAAGTATATAAATACAGTACCAAAGGATAGTACGATAAAAAAAAATTATTTTTTAAATTTGTAAATACAAAAAAATATAACAACAAATATCTTATTGTGCAAACAGAGGCCAAAAAAAGCTTATGTCTATTAGGCGTGTCACTCCAGCAGTGAAAACATTACAGGGTAGGCCTATATACAAGGACATAAAAATGTTTGTTTAATGTTACTTTAGCTCGTATTATCATTAGTTGCATGTTTTAGCTGTTTTTCTTTAACTGCTTTTACATGATATAACTATGTTTTATCTAGATTTACTGTAAATATGTTGTAATTTCTTTAATATCTACGATACAATACAACCGTTAAATGACGATGATCCATGTATTCTGCTATGTTTTTATTTTTCATTATGGCCGCCGATATTGCTACAGTAACTGAATTAAATAGTCTTGAGTTCGCATAAACAATGTCAAAATAGAAAAAATCAAAAAGAGCAAAACGAAAGATATTACATTTGATCGTATTACACATGAAACAGACATATTCCGTAGAAGTATTAATTCCTACAATAAAATAATTGTTTTTATGAGGCATAGCGTTAAACTGACGTTTTCATGAGAGGAAGATATAAAATATTTGTTACTCGTGCACAATAAGCTTATTACAACACTATTACACTAAAGCATAAAGTTACACTTAACTGTGCCTTAACACCGTTTAATAGTTCAACCGATACAACATTCTGATTTGTCCAAATTTCTTTTTTAAAAAATCTGACAAATATAAACATGAAGAAATAAAAAGCAATGTCATTAATATACATCAGACTTAAGAATAATGACATCAATTTTCGATAATCATAAGGACGAGTTCTCGAATGATTCTCTCATTTGTGCCGATGGAATTGATATTTCCTAAGTTTACCTAACTACGGAGGAATAGATGCCTCAAATAATAACGTTTTCATGAGAGGAAGATATATAACATTTGTTCCCCGTCAACACTATTTCAAATCCCATGAATCGAAACAATATGTCGAGTGTGCCTATTCCTTCTTGTTCTTATTCCTCTTGAGAGGAAGATATATAACATTTGTTCCGCGTGCAAAATAAGCTTATAACACTATTGTAGATTATACGTGAATCGAAACAATTATGTTGAGTGTGCCTATTCCTTCTTGTGTTACTGTGGACAACCGCATAGAGAAACTTTAACATTAACGCCATGCGTCTGGATTGTCTGTGATTTTAAACGATTGTCAATGCTATCTCGACATATGACAATTATTTCTATTTGGTAATACAGAATCTCAAATGTATCACATGTGGTTCTTGTATCATTAGGTTAAGAATAAACATTTATAATAATTATATAATTTCTCATTTAATAAAACATACCAGTTATACAACAAACTACGTACAGGAGCTCGAGCTTGTGTTAAATTAGTACATATTTTTTATCATTTATATTAAGAATACATTAATCATAATGTTTAATGATGCTGTAATATCGAATGTTAATGTTACTTGAGAAATCGAGATAGAATACCGATAATCAGGTGTGTTAGACCAGAATACGTTACTCCTGCTTAAAATGGAGGTCTTTGCTTTCACCACGTTCTGAAATGTGCCTGTAAGATTATGTTAGGCAAAAACAATACCGTGTATACCTAATAGCGGCCTGGTGAGACCTATGTATTGCCTTCGTTAAATCCTTTCTTAAACTTGTTCCCACTTATACCTTTTAGAGGAATGTTATCCATAGATATAACCCTAATATACTGCTGATTGGATTCCTCATTTCATAATTGTAACACAGTGTGTCATAAGAACTGTTCGTTATACCATGGTAGTATGTGGTGCAATTAATTAAAGAATTATATGATTTGTAAATAGTTTACACAAAGTGCAACACAGTGTGACGTATTATCTGCTACAATATCTAATGATTACACATTTTTAATAATTATGTAATTTCTCATTTAATAAAACACTTTTAATAAAAAATTACCGTATTAAACGTAGAAATCAACGTATAAAAACAATAAGTATATACAGTACCAACGGAAATTACGATAATAAAGTATCTATTTTATTAATTTCGGAATACAAAAAAAAAATAACAAAAAAATATCTATATTGTGCCAACAGAGGCCAAAAAGACTTATGTCCAATTAGGCGTGTCACTCTGACAGTGAAACAATTACAAGGTATAATTGATATAATACTAATGTAATGTTACTTTATCTCGTATTATCATTATTTGCATGTTTTAGCTGTTTTTCATTAACTGTCTTTGCAACCATCCTCTTCATAAGGATATTATCGGCTCCGTTATCGTTAGAAGTGGTAGGATGAGGACGGTGAATGCGCAGACGGACCGTTACAAGTACTCGTTCTACCCAGCTGGGATAAGGCATTATAACAAAACATTTGTTAGATAGTCCTCGTTATATTTATATTTATTTTAGGCAAGCCAATGTTTATGAGCACTGTAATTTCCATTATTATTTTGGACAATAAATGAATCTGTATCTGTATCTGTATCTGTATCTGTATAATTACAATGTTTTATCTAGATTAACTGTAATCATGTTGTACTTTCCATATCATATGATTTCTCGTATTATCATTATTTGCATGTTTTAGCTGTTTTTCATATGATTTCTAGATGTATTTCAATATCTACTATACAATACAACCGTTAAATGACGATGATCCATGTATTCTGCTATATTTTTATTTTTCATTATGGCCGCCGATGGTGCTACAGTAACTGAATTAAAGAGACAAAACAATGCCAAAATAGAAAAACTCAAAAAGAGCAAAAAGAAAGATATTACATTTGAACGTATTAAGCATGAAACAGACATATTTCATAGAAGTATTAATTCCTAAAACAAAATAATTGTTTTTATGTTTAACTCTATGCCTAATAGAGTTAAACTGACGTTTTTATGAGATGAAGATATATACTATTTGTTCCACGTGTACAATAAGCTTATAAAACTATTGCAGATTATACGTGAATCGGACCGGTGACGAGTCGGTGACAAACCGAACGGATCATCCAGGAGTTCTGAAACGTCTGGCCAAGTGCGCTCTCTTTGCGCAGTATTATACGGAGGCGTGTCTATTTTTGTTTTCGTATCTAATTTTGGCTTTAAAAACATGTCAGCCCAAAATAATCGCTACCCCTGGATCCGCCCCGTCGGAATATTGTCGATATAAAATGATGGAGGTTCAGACGTTCTGTGGTAGGCCTACATTTAAATTGTATTATTTGTATTCCCTCTTTAAACTTCATCTTAATTTCAATAAAATAATATCAATTAAGTAATATTGTTTACTTAGAAGTGTGCCAGTTATTCAGCACTGAAGAAAACAAAATCAGAAAAATGTAAACACATGTTACCAGGTTTTTTTAAAACATTAATAAAGCTAAGTGTGTTAATTAATGACATGTAAAGAACATTTTAGCATGAGGAAGTGAAAATATGGAGGGAAAGAAAACATAAAGTGTAGACACATATATCACCTCACAAGCAATCTATTGCTGACCCAGTGTGAAGCCAGAAATCAAGAGTTGTTCCTGCTCCCCAATTATTGTGGTCTCTTTATTTATAAAACTTGAAAAGCAGAAAAAAGAGGAGGAGGTGTATGTTTGTTTGTTGGCAGTCTATAACGCTGGTTCAGATTTTAAGTTAAGTTTATCTTACGGACGGATAACGCTAATAATGTACGTACCACCACATTAGGTAACCGATGCGCCCTCATTATGACGTTTTTTATAAGAGAAATTTACAAACCATGTGTTGCGCGTGCGAATAAAGAACAAGTGCAGCTATTCCACCTTACGGAGGGAAAGATAACCAATGCCTCTCATAATAACATTATTTTTCATTTTAATAATATTTACTAATAATGTTAATAACAACTAGATTTGAACTCGTAACTATGGACGAGTTTGGTTATCCGCAGCGAAAATGCCACGTGTACGTCATACTTTAGAATATTGCGCACAGAAAAACGATTATGCCATTGAAAAAATGTTAGTGTGCTCTCTATTATATGTCACGTCTAAGTATATAGAGTATACACTATATATCTGTATACGTACTACATACAGTGCAGAATAGGTGAAAATACCGGGACCCGCATTTTCATCCAATTTTTACCATGATGATGTCTTCAAAATGAAACACGTAGATAGCAATTTTGGAAGGAAATTATCCGAGCAACAACATATCAACGTGTTGAATAAATTTGGATACGTAGAATACGGAAGCGCGCTCTTTTAAATGTCATGAACTATGACGCCAAATATGAAATGACTACTGTTATAATTGAACTGGCCATATGATGACGTCACAACATTCGATTCGCATAATTTGTACATGAATTCATATTGTACAATTCAACAGCTTCCAGAAAACGTTTTAATCATGAGTATCACTTTTTATTCTGAGGAGCTATAATAAATTTAAATTTATTGGAATGATGAAAAAAAGTAACCAAAGTTATTCACGCTTTTGAACATGATGAAGTCATAACAATTTTAAAAATGGTAAATCATGCGAAAGATAATTGATTGACTTAGACAATATAAACATATGGGGGAAAATGGAATATGGATAAGTGGAGATGCGCTCTATTAAATGTGATGAGCTATGACAAAAGAGACAAAAATCCTATATTTTATATTCGAGTGGCCATACGATGACGTCACAATGTCTAGTTAGCCATATTGATACATGATCCGATATCAACAACTCATCTACTTCCAGAATATGTAAAAAAAAAACTTCACCATGTAGTTTAGAAACTATGACTGTTTAAAAAAAGTCATCATTTTGACGATTTTTTTTACTTTTTCATAAAAAACGGGCGCAAATTGTCCAATTCGACGTGCTCGTATGACGTGATTTTAATTCGAAATTATTTGAAAGCTGGGAAAATTACTAGAAAAGGCTGGAAAAACATAAATCACGCGAAAAAAATAACATTTACTAATAATGATAATAATAATTATAGGAATAGGGCAAAGGGTAAAACATAAAATGATGTGACAATAAGTGTGGTTATATTACAACGAAAATATACTATTTTCAAAAGTATGATAAACAAGAGCAAACACTCAGTTCTGTCAATGATGTCAAAACATCAAACACATTTGCTGTTAATGTAGTTATTTGGTTATTGTACAAGTACCTGAAAACCGTGAAAAAATTCAATAAAGAAGTACAGTATATATACAGTACCAAAGAATAGTACGATAAAAATTATCTATTTATTAATTTAGAAATACTTTCCATATCATATGATTTCTGGATGTAGATGTGTTCTGCTATATTTTTACGTTTGATATAACATGATAGAGGTTCAGACGTTCTGTGGTATATTTATTATTGTTTTATTTGTATGTTCCCGGTAAACTTCATCTTAATTTCAAATATAATATTATCAATAAAGTAATATTGTTTACTTAAGCGTGGTTCCCACTAGAACGCAACGCAACGTATCGACGCAAACTGCTGTATTGCGTAATCACAAGTGGGAACCGACGACGCTACAATAGACAGGTTCCATTTCTCAAAAAACGGCCTAGAAAACGGATCAAGAAGCATTTTTGGGTAGAAGCTGGGATCCACTTGATTTAGGATATTTCGACCTCGCTGATTACGAATATGGCGGATCCCAAGCGAAATTCGGCCATCTAAGCCCTTAATTTGCATAATTAAAAATGGCGGCCATTTTTTATAATTACCCTATATCTCGAGAACCACTAGTCACAGGTAATTAATTTTGGTCTCAAAATGTTTTAAATATATGTTTTTATATTCACTTTAATGACACATTTTCTCAAAAAATGGATGCAAGTCTTATTTATGCCATTTTGACCTTTGACCTTGATATATATTTATTATAATGAAATGTTTTTACAAAAAATGGCCGATTCTACAACTATTGACCTTTGAACTATTAGTCAAATATAATAATATAATAATAATAAAACTTTGAAAATTGTGGTCTTATGAATTTTGTTTTCTTTTTAAATTGTTTAAAACATGTGTGTTTCTATCTAATGGCATATTTTGTACAAGAATGGCCGATAGTATGGTTATTGACCTTTAAACTACAGCATAGGCCTACTGTATACTAAATATAATATAATTGCATAACTATGAAATTATTTATACACAATAATAATTAGTAAAATTATAAAATTCACTGCCATCAAATATGATGTGTTATGATTTATATAGATTAAAAAAAAATTGAACACGCAAGTTACATTTGTTGAAATTTGAAATTACCTGCCATCAATATGATGGAGTATGATTATAGATTTTTTTAAATGTGAACATGTCAGCTACATTTGGAAATTACCTGCCATCAATATGATGGATTATGATTATAGATTTAAAAAAGAATTTGAACACGTAAGCTACATTTGAAAATTACCTGCCATCAATATGATGGATTATGATTATAGATTTAAAAAAGAATTTGAACACGTCAGCTACATTTGGAAATTTGGAAATTTGGAAATTACCTGCCATCAATATGATGGATTATGATTGTATAGTACCTGCCATCAATATGATGGATTATGATTATAGATTTAAAAAAGAATTTGAACACGTAAGCTACATTTGAAAATTACCTGCCATCAATATTATGGATTATGATTGTATAGATTTAAAAGAAAATGTGAACACGTAAGCTACATTTGGAATGAACATGTTAAGGGCATCAGTTAAGATCATTCATGCAAAGGTTTCCGTCATCTTTAGCGTTTTTACAGCGGCATAAAGCTGTACATGGTAGTTTTGACTTCTTGCACCTACATCTATTGGTTATGCATCGTGTCTTGTATCCACAATAAATCATCTCTAACAAAGCAGTAGGAATAGCTTCATTTTTCAGAAGCACTGGTTGAAGTTTACCATTAGATAGCTCCCAACCAAAATCTGTTGGTGATGGCAAATGCTGGATTGGCGATACAGCTTTTTTCCATACGAGTGCTTGGAAGTGTGCTCTTTTTATATGTTGGTGCACTGCATCGCTTGTTGGAGGTAATGCGTCTGGTTTTGTCTGTTTTTTTTAAAGCCCGGACTTCATTGGTACTTTTAACTTGACCAACACCGTAAACGTAGCAAATGAATCTTTCCGATTTCATAATAACTTGGTCACTGATAGGTTTTCTCCCAGGTCTTTAATTAGTTCATAATGTTTTTTTAATACTTCCCATGCCGATGCCTTTGAGTGACCACTTAGATATGAGCAGGGAAGAGTTAAATTACTGTATGTATGTATTAATGTAATTGAACTCTTCCCTGGATATGAGGTAGTATCGCATCCACTAATGGTGTGGAATGGAATCAGTGCTTTTGCATAACACTCGGGCAAGGCTTGAAAAATGTTTTTTATAGATACTTTCTTTTTTGGATGTCCCTGTCATCATCCATTTGGATACCATGCTTTGGTAGTGAGACACTAGAATCACTATTACGTCTGTATCATCCCTAGAAGCAACTACAACTGTGTCGTATCGGACATTGGCAGCATGACAAGTCTCGTGTCCGATTCTTCATGATCTGCGACCAGAGACAACGTATTATTCGTGTAGACTTTTGATGATTTAACAACTGATTCTTTCATAAATCCACCAGCTGTGACAATTTCTTTGTCTATAGGAGCTTGACGAATCAACTCCTCTGATAGAAATCGTGCCAGATCTGCTTTATTATCTTGTAATGCCAAAAAGTTTGGCAGCGGTATTTCACCACTTTCTATAATTCGACGAATTGGTCTCTGTGTTTTGGTTCATCTTTGTCTGGTGGTGTCCTTTATCGACAGTTTTAAGTTAGGCATGCCATGTTAAAAAAAACCAAAACCGGGCATTACCTCCAACAAGCGATGCAGTGCACCAGCATATTAAAAGAGCACACTTCCAAGCACTCGTACTGAAAACAGCTGTATCGCCAATCCAGCATTTGCCATCACCAACAGATTTTGGTTGGGAGCTATCTAATGGTAAACTTCAACCAGTGCTTCTGAAAAATGAAGCTATTCCTACTGCTTCGTTAGAGATGATTTATTGTGAATGCAAGACACGATGCATAACCATATAGATGTAGGTGCAAGAAGTCAAAACTACCATGTACAGCTTTATGCTGCTGTAACCACGCTAAAGATGACGGAAACCTTTGCATGAATGATCAAAACTGATGCCCTTAACATGTTCATTCCAAATGTAGCTTACGTGTTCACATTTTCTTTCAAACCTATACAATCATAATCCATCATATTGATGGCAGGTAATTTCCAAATTTCCAAATGTAACTGACGTGTTCAAATTCTTTTTTAAATCTATAATCATAATCCATCATATTGATGGCAGGTACTATACAATCATAATCCATCATATTGATGGCAGGTAATTTCCAAATTCCTGAATGTAGCTGACGTGTTCAAATTCTTTTTTAAATCTACAATCATAATCCATCATATAGATGGCAGGTAATTTTCAAATGAAGCTTACGTGTTCAAATTCTTTTTTAAATCTATAATCATAATCCATCATATTGATGGCAGGTAATTTCCAAATGTAGCTGACATGTTCACATTTTTAAAAATCTATAATCATACTCCATCTTATTGATGGCAGGTAATTTCAAATTTCAAATTTCAACAAATGTAACTTGCGTGTTCAATTTTTTTTTTAAATCTATATAAATCATAACACATCATAATAATTTTACTAATTATTATTGTGTATAAAATTTTCATAGTTATGCAATTATATTATATTCAGTATACAGTAGGCCTATGCTGTAGTTTAAAGGTCAATAACCATACTATCGGCCATTCTTGTACAAAATGTGCCATTAGACTGGATAGAAACACACATGTTTTAAACAATTTAAAAAGAAAAAAAAATTCATAAGACCACAATTTTCAAAGTTATATTATTATTATATTATTATATTTGAATAATAGTTCAAAGGTCAATAGTTGTAGAATCGGCCATTTTTTGTAAAAACATTTCATTATAATAAATATGAATGTATAGTTTCTGAACAATTTGAGCCCTATTTCGTGTCTCTCCGATTATTGGTTACTGAGATACGATAAATCAAGGTCAAAGGTCAAAATGTCAGAAATAAGACTTGCATTCATTTTTTGAGAAAATGTGTCATTAAAGTGAATATAAACACATATATTTAAAACATTTTGAGACCAAAATTAATTATCTGTGACTAGTGGTTCTCGAGATATAGGGTAATTATAAAAAATGGCCGCCATTTTTAATTATGCAAATTAAGGGCTTAGATGGCCGAATTTCGCTTGGGATCCGCCATATTCGTAATCAGTGAGGTCGAAATATCCTAAATCAAGTGGATCCCAGCTTCTACCCAAAAATGCTTCTTACACCATATTTCAGAGGAAATAGAACTTGTCTACAATGCTGCAAAGCCGCAGGTTTGATTTCACGCAGGTTAGGGAAAACACAATTATCGGAAGGGCATTTTCTTACGCTGCGTAGGTTGCGTTACGTTGCGTCGCTAGAAGTTAGAAGAGTGCCAGTCATTCAGCACTGAAGAAAACAAAATAAGAAAAAATGTAAACACATGTTACCAGGTTTTTTTAAAACATTAAAGGGGGATTCTGGGTTTAAAATTGCTTTTAAATATCGTTTATTTATTAAATAAAAAATATTATAACAATATAGACATTTCAGAATGAAGAAGTAATAACGAGAAATTAAAAAAATAAAATTTCATATACATTTTAGGGTAAATTCATGAAAAGTCTGTTTTTTAGCAGCTTAGGGAAGCTCATTAATATTCATGAGATATTCACAAAATCACGTCACCAGTGGATTCCAAACTCGCGACGTCATGTACGTTGTGTTTGTCAACTAATTTACATCTCTCTCCCCTGTCAAACGACGACCACCATTGTGATCATTGTGAAATACATTTTTTGTAGATTTTCTAAGCTAGGCCTAAAGTGTAATAATAACAGTAGTAGCATTTATTTATTTGACATTTAATGAAATACAAAATTTAGTACAGATACGGAGTCATAAATTATACTATTTTTATACCTCTATAGTACAGATCGTATTATCGGCTTCACGTACAATACTACTCTAGGCCTAGCCTAATAATAATATGGGCGAGAGCCATTCTGACTAGGGATTCCATGCCACGATGGCTACGTTAAAACAATGGGGCCCATGGGCCTAGCTAGCCTACTAGGCCTACTAGACGATTGGCCCATAAATAAAAAAACCCATCCTATCAACCAAACTCCTAAACAATCTAAACCTAAAACATTCTACAAAATCGGCTGTAAATATTGAAGCAAAACAAGGTCCGATCGCCGTCCACACGTATGGTGTCCCGATCGTCTAAGTAGGCCTAAAATAAATAGGTTTAGTTTACTCTCCAAAAAAGCGGATACTCATGCATCAAGCAAGTAGACCAGGTAGTAGGAAGGAGACCTAGCCGATCCGGCCCAGTTAAAATTGAGCTAGCTAGTGTAGTAGACCCTATGCGAATTGATACTACCAGGCCTTTTACTATAGGCTGCACTACACAAATATTCCAACTCTCTCATTCGAGCTATATTATCTATACCATTCCGGTAGGTCGAGTCGACCTTCAATCAAATACTGTACATCGTTCATGTTGTGATTATAGACGGGGTATACTCGACCCGACCAGTTTGGTATTGTTGTATCTGCTTATCACGTGACGATGCCAGGCATGGGCAGCGGAGAGCACGTGTATCGTCGTCTCGCTCGATCCTCAGCAGGAATGTACAGTATACGTTACGCTTCATTGATTTTGATTTTTCCCTAAGTCGGTGCGAAAATCGGCAAACGTAAAGTGCAAACATATCTAATTTTTCACTGTTTTGATGAATTTTCATAAAAAATTGACTTTATAAATGGGAAGACCGACTAAAATTACATCAGATAAGTATAATTTTACAAAAGTAATTGATATGGTTTATGATAACGAGTCGTCGGAAGATGGACCATTTCACGAATTTCCTATTTTGTAACCACAGTGTGATTTTGCCGTAGCTGCACTTGTAATCTGGCCTGATTTCACAGCCTTCGTTCTGCTTCACTGGGCGCTTATATAAATTGAAACTTTTACCGTTCAAGAGACAAACAAATATATTTTACATTTTTTACTATTCATTTTAAACCCGGAACCCCCCTTTAATAAAGCAAAGAGTGTTAATTAATGAGATGTAAAGCACATTTTAGCATGAGGAAGTGAAAATATGGAGGGAGAGAAAACATAAAGTGTAGACACAGATATCACCTCACAAGCAATCTATTGCTGACCCAGTGTGAAGGCCGAAATCAAGAGTTGTTCCTGCTCCCCAATTTATTTATAAAACTTGAAAAGCAGAAAAAAGATGAGGAGGTGTATGTTTGTTTGTTGCCAGATGCCTATAACGCTGTTTCAGATTTTAAGTTAAGTTTATCTTACGGACGGATAACGCTAATAATGTACGTACCACAACATTAGGTAACCGATACGCCCCCATTATGATAAGTGCGAATAAAGAAAAAGTGCTATTCCACTGTACGGAGGGATAGCTACCCGATGCCTCTCATAATAATATTATTTTTCATTCAATAACATTTACTAATAATGATAATAATAATTTACTTTAAAACAAACGAATACAAGTAGGTCTATCACTACACACAATACAACTACATACAGAAGCTTGTGTTAAAATAAAGGTTTATGGATCAATCATAATCAAACAAAAACGGTCATATTATATTATTTTAGTTTTGGATGAATATTCTGTCTTTGCAAAGAGTAATGAAATGATGTGACAAAAAGTGTGGTTATCTTACAACGAAAATATATTATTTTCAAAAGTATGATAAACAATAGAAAGCACTCAAAGTACTGTCAATGATGTCAAACCATCAAACACGTTTTCTGATATTGTAGTTATTTGGTTATCATACAACCACCTGAAAATCGTGAAAAAATGCATTAAATAAGTATATATACAGTACAAAAGGATAGTACGATAAAAAAAATGATTTTTTAAATTTCGAAATACAAACAAAATATAACAACACATATCTATATTGTGCCAACAGAGGCCATAGACGGCTTATATCTAATTAGGCGTGTCACTCCAGCAGTGAAACCATTAGGCCTACAAGGTATATACAAGGACATAATAATATTTGTCTAATGTTACTTTAGCTCGTATTATCATTATTTGCATGTTTTAGCTGTTTTTCTTTAACAGCTTTTACATGATATAACTATGTTTTATCTGGATTTACTGTAATCATGTTGTAATTTCCATATCATATGATTTCTGGATGTAGATTAATATCTACGATACAATACAACCGTTAAATGACGATGATCCATGTATTCTGCTATATTTTTATTTTTCATTATGGCCGCCGATGTTGCTACAGTAACTGAATTAAATACCGTAATCGCATAAACAATGTCAAAATAGAAAAACTCAAAAAGAGCAAAAAGAAAGATATTACATTTGATCGTATTACGCATGAAACAGACATATTTCATTGAAGTATTAATTCCTAAAATAAAATAATTGTTTTTATAAGGCATAGAGTTAAACTGACGTTTTCATGAGAGGAAGATATACAATATTTGTTTCTGGTGCACAATAAGCTTATTACAACACTATTACACTGAAGCATAAAGTTACACTTAACTGTGCCTTAACACCGTTTAACAGTTCACCTGATACAAAATTCTGATTTGTCCAAATTTCTTTTTAAAAAATCTGACAAATATAAACATGAAGAAATAAAAAGCATGCAATGTCATTAATATACATCAGACTTATTATAATGACATCAATTTTCGATAATCATAAGGACGAGTTCTCGAATGATTCTCTCATTTGTGCCGATGGAATTGATATTTCCTAAGTTCACCTAACTACGGAGGAATAACGCTGTTCATGTACGTACCACACTACATTATATAACAGATGCCTCACATAATGACGTTTTCATGAGAGGAAGATATATTACATTTGTTCCGTGTGAACAATAAGCTTATTACAACACTATTGCAAATCATATATGAAATGAAACAATATGTCATAGTTCACTACTGTAGTAATGGATGGATAACGCAAACGTATACGTACCACCACACTATATAGATAACAAATGGCTCTTATAATGACGTTTTCTTAGAGGAAGATATAATAAATATTTGTTCCGCGTGCAAAATAAGCTTATAACACTATTGTAGATTATACGTGAATCGAAACAATTATGTCGAGTGTGCCTATTCCTTCTTGTTTTATTGTGGACAACCGCATAGAGAAACTTTAACATTGAACGCCATACGTCTGGATTGTCTGTGATTTTAAACGATTGTCAATGCTATCTCGATATATGACAATTATTTCAATTTGGTAATACAGAATCTCAAATGTATCACATGTGGTTCTTGTATCATTAGGTTAAGAATAAACATTTAAAATAATTATATAATTTCTCATTTAATAAAACATACCAGTTATACAACAAACTACGTACAGGAGCTCGAGCTTATGTTAAAGTAGTACATATTTTTTATCATTTATATTAAGAATACATTAATCATAATGTTTAATGATGCTGTATTATCGAATTTTAATGTTACTGGAGAAATCGAGATACAATACCGATAATCAGGTGTGTTAGACCAGAATACGTTACTCTGGCTTAAAATGGAGGTCTTTGCTTTAACCACGTTCTGAAATGTGTCTGTAAGATTATGTTAGGCAAAAACAACACCTTGTATACCATAGCAGCCTGGTGTAGAGACCTATATATTGCCTACGCTAAATTCTTTCTTAAACTTGTTCCCACTTATACCTTCTAGAGGAATGTTATCCATAGATATAACCCTAATATACTGCTGATTGGATTCGTCATTTTATAATTGTAACACAATGTGTCATAAGAACTGTTCGTTATACCATGGTAGTATTTGCTACAGCATGTATAAGCTCTGAAAACTCCAAAATGACCAATCCTGAGTTACAGCTACGACGGTGCTACAGTAACTGAATTAAATAGTCTTGTTCGCAAACAATGCCAAAAACTTAAAACGAGCAAAAAGAAGATATTACATTTGAACGTATTAGGCCTATACATGAAACAGACATATTCCGTAGAAGTATTAATTAATAATTAATTCCTAAAATAAAATAATTGTTTTTTTGAGGCATTGAGTTAAAATTACGTTTTCATGAGAGGAAGAAAATATAATATTTGTTCCTCGTGCAAAATAAGCTTATTACAACACTGTTGCAGATTATACGTGAATCGGCGACGATTGTACGGAGGCCTGTCTATTTTTGTTTTCGTATCTAATTTTGGCTTTCAAAAATGGCAGCGCAAAGCAATCGCTATCCCTGGATCCGACCCGTCGTATTATTTTGATATACAATGATAGAGGTTCAGACGTTCTGTAGTATATTTAAATTGTATTATTTGTATGTTCCCTTTAAACTTCATCTTAATTTCAAATAGAAAACTATCAATAAAGTAATATTGTTTACTTAGAAGTGTGCCAATTATCCAGCATAGAAGAAAACAAAATCGGACAAAATTTAAACACATGTTACCAGGTTTTTTTAAACATTATTAAAGCAAAGTGTGTTAATTATTGAGATGTAAAGCACATAGGCTGATTTTAGCATGATGAAGTGCAAATATGGAGGGAGGGGAAATATAAAATGTAGACACATATCACCTCACACGCAAGCTATTACTGACACAGTGTGAAGGCCGAAATCAAGAGACTAGTTGTTTGACGGGATGTTCCTGGTCCCCAATTATTGTGATCCCTTATTTTAGAACTTGAAAAGCAGAAAAAAGAGGAGAATGTGTAGGCCTATGTTTGTTTGTTGCCAGATGCCTATAACGCTGGTTCAGATTTTAAGTTAAGTTTATCTTACTGACGGATAACGCTAATAATGTACCTACCACCACATTAGGTAACCGATGCGCCCCCATTATGACACGTGCGAATAAAGAAAAATAATTGCTATTCAACCGGACGGAGGGATAGGTAACCGATGCCTCTCTTAATAACATTATTTTTTATTTAATAACATTTACTAATAATGATAATAATAATTTGCTAAAACAAACGAATACAAGTAGGTCTATCATTACACACAATACAACTACATACAGGAGCTTGTGTTAAAATAAAGGTTTAGTGATCAATAAAAATCAAACAAAAACAGGCATATTATATTATTTTAGTTTTGGATGAATATTCTGTCTTTGCAAAAAGTAAAAATGAAATGATGTGACAAAAAGTGTAGTTACATTACAAAGAAAATATACTATTTTCAAAAGTATGATAAACAACAGAAAGCACTCACAGTTCTGTCAATGATGTCAAACCATCAAACACGTTTTCTGATATTGTAGTTATTTTGTTACTGCCCAACCCTCTGGAAATCGTGAAAAAATGCATTAAATAAGTATATAAATACAGTACCAAAGGATAGTACGGTAAAAAAAAATTATTTTTTAAATTTGTAAATACAAAAAAATATAACAACAAATATCTTATTGTGCAAACAGAGGCCAAAAAAAGCTTATGTCTATTAGGCGTGTCACTCCAGCAGTGAAAACATTACAGGGTAGGCCTATATACAAGGACATAAAAATGTTTGTTTAATGTTACTTTAGCTCGTATTATCATTAGTTGCATGTTTTAGCTGTTTTTCTTTAACTGCTTTTACATGATATAACTATGTTTTATCTAGATTTACTGTAAATATGTTGTAATTTCTTTAATATCTACGATACAATACAACCGTTAAATGACGATGATCCATGTATTCTGCTATGTTTTTATTTTTCATTATGGCCGCCGATATTGCTACAGTAACTGAATTAAATAGTCTTGAGTTCGCATAAACAATGTCAAAATAGAAAAAATCAAAAAGAGCAAAACGAAAGATATTACATTTGATCGTATTACACATGAAACAGACATATTCCGTAGAAGTATTAATTCCTACAATAAAATAATTGTTTTTATGAGGCATAGCGTTAAACTGACGTTTTCATGAGAGGAAGATATAAAATATTTGTTCCTCGTGCACAATAAGCTTATTACAACACTATTACACTAAAGCATAAAGTTACACTTAACTGTGCCTTAACACCGTTTAATAGTTCAACCGATACAACATTCTGATTTGTCCAAATTTCTTTTTAAAAAAATCTGACAAATATAAACATGAAGAAATAAAAAGCAATGTCATTAATATACATCAGACTTAAGAATAATGACATCAATTTTCGATAATCATAAGGACGAGTTCTCGAATGATTCTCTCATTTGTGCCGATGGAATTGATATTTCCTAAGTTTACCTAACTACGAAGGAATAGATGCCTCAAATAATAACGTTTTCATGAGAGGAAGATATATAACATTTGTTCCCCGTCAACACTATTTCAAATCCCATGAATCGAAACAATATGTCGAGTGTGTCTATTCCTTCTTGTTCTTATTCCTCTTGAGAGGAAGATATATAACATTTGTTCCGCGTGCAAAATAAGCTTATAACACTATTGTAGATTATACGTGAATCGAAACAATTATGTTGAGTGTGCCTATTCCTTCTTGTTTTACTGTGGACAACCGCATAGAGAAACTTTAACATTAACGCCATGCGTCTGGATTGTCTGTGATTTTAAACGATTGTCAATGCTATCTCGACATATGACAATTATTTCTATTTAGTAATACAGAATCTCAAATGTATCACATGTGGTTCTTGTATCATTAGGTTAAGAATAAACATTTATAATAATTATATAATTTCTCATTTAATAAAACATACCAGTTATACAACAAACTACGTACAGGAGCTCGAGCTTGTGTTAAATTAGTACATATTTTTTATCATTTATATTATGAATACATTAATCATAATGTTTAATGATGCTGTATTATCGAATTTTAATGTTACTGGAAAAATCGAGATAGAATACCGATAATCAGGTGTGTTAGACCAGAATACGTTACTCTGGCTAAAAATGGAGGTCTTTGCTTTAACCACGTTCTGAAATGTGTCTGTAAGATTATGTTAGGCAAAAACGATACCTTGTATGCCTTAGCAGCCTGGTCTAGAGACCTATGTATTGCCTTCGCTAAATCCTTTCTTAAACTTGTTCCCACTTATACCTTTTAGAGGAATGTTATCCATAGACATAACCCTAATATAGGCCTACTGCTGATTGGATTCGTCAATTTATAATTGTAACACAATGTGTCATAAGAACTGTTCGTTATACCATGGTAGTATGTGGTGCAATTAATTAAAGAATTACATGATTTGTAAATATTTTACACAAAGTGCAACACAGTGTGACGTATTGTCTGCTACAATATCTAATGATTACACATTTTTAATAATTATGTAATTTCTCATTTAATAAACCACTTATAATAACAAATTACCGTATTAAACGTACAAATTAAAGTATAAAAACAATAAGTATATACAGTACCAACGGAAATTACGATAAAAACGTATCTATTTTATTAATTTCAAAATACAAAGAAAAAGTAACAACAAAATATCTATATTGTGCCAACAGAGGCCAAAAAGGCTTATGTCCAATTAGGCGTGTTACTCTGACAGTGAAACAATTAGTCACGTGGACGCGACTCTATCGTTCACTATGTCGGTCGGTCGGTCTGTCGGTCTGTCTGTCGGTCCGGTATCACAATGCGTTTTATCGCTTTTCTGTACTTTTTGAACTGTTTTGATGTACAGAAAAGTTTTAAAGTACAATACTTTTTTGAAAGTTCATTTTTTTTTCTGAGAGCACGCGACTTATGGCTGTTGGCCTTGTTAATTAACTGTCTTTGCATGATTATAACAATGTTTTATCTAGATTGACTGTAATCATGTTGTACTTTCCATATCATATGATTTCTAGATGTAGATCAATATCTACGATACAATCTACGCCGATGGTGTTACAGTCTCTGAATTAAAGAGACAAAACAATGCCAAAATAGAAAAACTCAAAAAGAGCAAAAAGAAAGATATTGAATTTGAACGTATTACACATGAAACAGACATATTTCATAGAAGTATTAATTCCTAAAACAAAATAATTTTATGAGGCATAGAGTTAAACTGACATTTTCATGAGAGGAAGATATAGGCCTATACTATTTGTTCCACGTGCACAATAAGCTTATTACAAAACTATTTCAGATTATACGTGAATCGGTGAAGAGTCGGTGACAAACCGAACGGATCATCCAAGATTTCTGAAAAGTCTGGACAAGAGTGTTCTCTTTGCGCAGTATTATACGGAGGCGTGTCTATTTTTGTTTTCGTATCTAATTTTGGCTTTAAAAACATGTCAGCCCTAAGCAATCGCTACCCCTGGATCCGCCCCGTCAGAATATTTTTGATATACAATGATAGAGGTTCAGACGTTCTGTGGTACATTTAAATTGTATTATTTTTATGTTCCCTTTAAATTTCATCTTAATTTTAAATATAACAATATCAATTAAGTAATATTGTTTACTTATAAGTTTGCCAGTTATTCAGCACTGAAGAAAACAAAATCGGAAAAAATGTAAACACATGTGACCACGTTTTTTTAACATTATTAAAGCTAAATGTGTTAATTAATGAGATGTAAAGCACATAGGCTGATTTTAGCACGAGGAAGTGAAAATATGGAAGGAGAGGAAAATATAAAATGTAGAGACACAGATATCACATAACAAGCAAGCTATTACTGACCCAATGTGAAGGCAGAAATCAAGACTTGTTTGATGTTCCTGCTCCCAAATTATTGTGGCAAAAATAGAAAAACTAATAGAAGAGCAAAAAGGAAGATATTACGCCTGAACGTAATATACATGGAACAGACAGATACCATACAAGTGTTCATTTATAAAGGGTCAAACTGTGCCTTGAAATAAACATAATTACTGAACCATGGCCGGTTGAATGACAACATTATTTCCATCATGTACAATTTTATACGGAACAAACGAATTTGACAAAAACAAATATGACGAATATAAACACGAACAAAGGAAAACAATATACATCAGATTTATGAATAACGACGTTAATTTCCGATAATTATAATTAATTAAATCTCAGTTTTATAGAAAGCAAACAAGGCCATATAGATGGCTGCAGTCGCGTGCTCAAGTTAGTGTTTACCAACCGACCGCCCAACCGACCGACCAACCGACCAACCGACCAACCGACCGAAATTGCTTAACACAATACAATACAATAAGAGTGTATATTAACATTTAACGCGCAATGTGTGTGCAAAAATCTGCGCACTCATGGCAATTTTTTTAACGATTAAAATTGCCTGAACGTACTCTTATATAATCGAAAATCAATTTTGACAATTTTGAAAATGTTAAGCGCGCGTACGCATGCGTTACATGCGCTACGCACGTAATTGTTTTGCCATGATGATTTATGCCCTGAAATTTATGAGTACCAACTTTTATTTAATTGTGATTCATGCTTGTAAAGGTATGATGACAAACGTGATTTCGTTAATTCGTGCGTAGACCGCGTAATTTTTGATTACGCACCGTGAAAACATAAAAACAAAGATTCCTGGCCATAAGGAATATACTATGAAAACTTGACTTAGCTAGATGAAACTGATATCAAGACAAGGCCATATACAAGTTAGTGTTTACCGACCGACCGACCGACCAACCAACCGACCAACCGACCAAGATAGGGAATTGTAGAGTCGCGTTGCACGCGACTAAAAACTTGAAAATAAAATAAAGTGTATACAATATGATATAAACGTAGATCTCGAGTAAACATAGTAAAGTGCCGATGAAAATAAGATAAGTCCTAAGTTCACCTTACTACGGAGGGATAACAATATGCGTGTACGTACCACCATACTAAATTAGATAACAGGTGCCTCTCATATTAAGGTTTTCATAGGAGGAAGATGTAATATTGTTTCGCGTGCGTACAATAAGCTTTTTACAACACTATTGCACAGATTATACGTGAGTTTAATGTCGAGAATTCGTTCACGTGTAGAGAAACTGAAACATTCTTGAACAATCTTAAAAACTGTTGCGGCATCAAAACTTGACATAAAATTTGATAATTGTAAGGATGATTACCCAGAATGTGGTTAAAATCGTATTTTACAAAAATGTAACGTTAAGCAAAAGTTTAGACCTTCGGATTGAGGATAGAAAGCGAAATCAGTGTCTACAAAACAATATCGACACGGAAGCGACTGCAGTATTCATCGTATTCAAGCTAAGTACAGTACAACAAATAATCACTACAGGTCAGCAGTTACATTTTACAATTGCGAAAAAAACTGATAACAAACAACAATGCAGAACAATATATTTTATTCCATAGCCTATGTAAATACGTGGACGTGATTGGTTGAAACTGCATCACACTACCGCTGCGAGGATCGTACATCGTATATATCCTCGAGTACGATGATATTGACTGAGTAATTTTCGCATCCCTTTCATATGAAAATAATTTTTGTGTGGCAACACTCGCGTTTGGCGATAAATAAACAAACACTGAGATGACTTTTTATCACGAGACAACGGTTAACCCGCTGCGCCACGCAACTTGCTTAAAGAAATTAATCAACTACACTATTTAAACTATGCATACATAACGCCCTAATTTATTATTAGCCCTCTCTAGACGCGATGAAAGACTGACCGTTTGTGATTGGTCAATACTCACGGTAGTAACCTGGTGGTACGCGCGGCGCGCTGAACATCTGGTGATTCGGCTCGAAGAAGACGAATTATTATTTATTCGGCCTAACTGATAATAATAATATTATTATTGGTTATCCGCACTTGGCGGATAACCCCTTGTTATTGTCAGGATCTTTTTTTTTTTTTTTTCTTTTTTTTTTTTTTTCTATATTCTTCTTTCTTTCCACGAATTTTGTTGCAAGCATATCTCTAATTCTGGCTAACAAATGATTGTATAACTTTGTCATAAGATTTACCTATATCTGTAGATGTGCAAGAAACTTTGTTTTTTAGTTATCCGCATTTAGCGGATAACTCCTTGGAACTGTCCTGTGTCTTTTTTTTTTTTTTCATTATTGGTTATCCGCAACTTAGTTGCAGGATAACCCATGTGATTGTAAATATCTTTTTTTTTCATCATCTTTGTTCTTCTTTCTTTCCCTGATTTTTGTGAGCAGCATATCCCCTATTGCTTGTGAATATATCTTTTGTATAACTTTGTCATTATATGGACATTTACCTGAAGTTGTGCACCTCCATATTTTGAATGACGTCAGAGTTGCGCAACGTGACTTACGCGCGATTTTATGAATTTCAATGATTGATCATAGGATAAAAAATAAAAGTCATTTTGTATTGACATTTGGTGAATATTTAAGTCATATCAAAGGCAAACTTTCTATGGATTAAAAATGGCATGTTTTACAAGAAGTTACGCGCGCACGCGCATTTGAAGTTTCAAAATGCGCAAAATTAATTTCTAATCAACTTTCTACGCTGATCATGACATTTTAAGCATGTCAAAAATTCCCGCGCGCGCGGAAAAATTGACGCGTATGGTGCGCACGGAGTACGAAAATCATGTTTTTTTCTCTTGAATTGTCATTTTCTAGCCTTTGCTAGTCATTTTAAAAAAGATTTACATCATTTCAAATTAAAATGACGTCATACGAACACGTTGATTTAGACAATTTGCGTGCGTTTTAGTTGCAAAAGTGACAAAATATTGTCAAAATTATGCCTACTTTGAATCTATTATAGCTCCTCAGGATCAACCGTTACCCCCAATTTTTTTAATTTAATATGTAAGCAGATATGTTGTAGATATGAATTCATGCAGAATCTTTACCCCTCGGATGTTATGACGTCATCGTATGGCCACACGAATGTAAAATATTGGATTTTTGACTGTTTCGCTATTGCTCATTACATTAAATAGAGCGCATATTGCTTATACGTATTCCATTTCCTCATATATTTTAATACTGTCTAGGTCCATCAACTATCTTTCGCATGAGTTAAAAATATTTTAATTTTTATGACGTCATCATGTCTAAAAATGTAAATAACGTCGTTCACCTATTTTCATCTTTACAGTAAGTTTCAATCTGTTATAGCTCGTCAGAATAAAAAGTGATAATCATGATTAAAACGTTTTCTGGAAGCTATTGGATTGTAGATACAAATTCATGTGAATATTTTGCCAATCAGATGTTGTGACGTCATTATATGGGCAGTTGAATTCAAAAGGTCATATTTTCATCTCTTGCGTAAAAGTTCATTGCGTTTAAACGAGAGCGCATCTCTCTTTTACGTGCCCAGAATTCCTCAAATTTGTATTAATGTAATTATTTAGATAATTATCTTCTAAAATTGTTATCTTTATATGTCAATTTGATGACATCATCGTGTTAATAATTGGATTTAAAAGATGGTCTCGTAATTTCGTCTATACTACACTGTATATAACATATAACAGTGTATTCTATAATATGCTGTATGCTACATGGTACAATTCAGCACTGAAAACATGTTTAATTCATGTCATAGGATGGCATAATATTTGTCGAAGTTCATATAGTTTAAAGTATGTGCATGTTGCCTTTGCGCGGATAACCCGAACTCGTCAAAGTGACGAGTTCAAATCTAGTTCTTCAGTCTTTCTCCCTCACTTTTTGTGCAGAGCGTATCTCTAAAATGGGTAAACATAACATTTCATAACTTTGTCAACATATGGGCATTTACGTGAAGTTGTGCACCTCCTATTTTTGAATGACGTCATAGTTACGCAACGTGACTTACGCGTGATTTTATGATTTTTTTAAATTGATCATAGATTTAAAACCAAGCGTAATTTTGTTTTTACATTTTGTGAAAATTTTAGTCATATCAAGGGCAAACTGTTTGTGCACAAAAAATGGCATGTTTTACAAGAAGTTACGCGCGCACGCGCGTTTGAAATTTTAAAATGCGAAAAATTAATTTCTAATCAACTTTCTACGCGTTTCATGTCATTTTAAGCATGTAAAAAATTCCCACGCATGCGCAAATTTTTACGTGTGCGGTGCGCACGTAGCATTAAAAACATATATTTTTCGCGTAATTTATGTTTTTCCAGCCTTTTCTAGTAATTTTACCAACTTTTAAACAATTTCGACTTAAAGTTACGTCATACGAGCACGTCGAATTGGACAATTTGCGCACGTTTTTGATGAAAAAGTACAACAATTTGTCAAAATTATGCCTTTTTTTAAACAATCGTAATTTCTAAACTACACGGTCAACTTTTTGTGGATAACATATTCTGGAAGTTGATGAGTTGTAGATATCGGATCATGTATTAATATGGCTAACCGGACATTTTAACGTCATCGTATGGCCACACGAATATAAAATTGAGGATTTTTGTATCTTTCGTCATAGCTCATTACATTTAATAGAGCGCATCTCCACTTATACATTTTCCATTTTCACCCCGATTTTGATATTGTCTAGGTCAATCAACTATCTTTCGCATGAGTTAAAAATATTTTAATTGTTATGACGTCATCGTGCCTAAAAATTTAAATTACATGTGGCATTAATTTCATCTTTACAGTAAATTTTAATCTGTTATAGCTCGTAAGAATAAAATGTGATAATCACGATTAAACGTTTTCTGGAAGCGATTGGATTGTAGATACGAAATCATGTAAAAAAATTTCCAATCGGATGTTGTGACGTCATCATATGGCCAGTTAAATAAAAAAAGTCGTATTTTAATATTTTGCGTCATAGTTCATCACATTTAAAAGGGTGCGCATCTATATTTTACGTATTCAAATTTCTTCTACACGTTAATATGTTGTTCCTAAGATAATTTCCTTCTGAAATTGCTATCGAAGTGTTTCATTTTGATACCGTCGCCATGTTAAAAATTTGAATAAATGGCGGGTCCCGTAATTTCACCTATTCTACACTGTATGTAATATGTATACAGATTATACTGTTTGCATGTATACTATATGACACAAAATTGACAGAATTCAGCACTAACAGCATATCATATTCTTCAGTTCTTGTCATAATGCCATAATCTTTATCTGTGTGTGAAATATTCCAACGTATGACGTGCACGTGGCGTTTGTCGTTGTGCGGATAACTAACTCGTCAAAGTGACGAGTTTCATGTCTAGTTTATTTTCGAGTTGCGCAGCGTAAGTTACGCGCAATTTTATGAATTTCAATGATTGATCATAGATTAAAAACAAAAAGTCATTTTCTATTGAAACTTGGTGAAAATTTAAGTTATATCATGCGCAAACTTTCTATGGATTAAAAATGGCATGTTTTACATAAAGTTACGAGCGCACGCGCGTTCAAAATTTCAAAATGCGCAAAATTCATTTCTAATCAACTTTCTACGCGTTTCATGTCATTTTGAACATTTCAAGAATTCCCACGCGTGCGCAATTTTTTTTACGCGCGCGTGCGCACGTAAGGCAAAAACATGTTTTTTTTGGCTTGATTTTTGTTTTTTCAGCCTTCTCTAGTAATTTTACCAACTTTCAAACAATTTCGACTTAAAATCACGTCATACGAGCACGTAGAATTGAACAATTTGCGCGCGTTTTTGATGAAAAAGTTCAAAAATTCGTGAAAATTATGCCTTTTTTTAAAAAGTCATAGATTCTAAACTCCGAGGTGACAATTTTTAAAATTTCAGATTCTGGAAGTAGATGAGTTGTAAATATCAAATCATGCATCAATATGGCTAACCGGACATTGTGACGTCATCGTATGACCACTCGAATATAAAATAAATGATTTTTGTCTCTTTCCTCGTAGCTCGTCACATTTAATATAGCGCATCTCCACTTATTTGTTTTCCATTTTCCCCCATTTTTTTATGTTGTCTAGCTCTATCAATTATCTTTCGGACGATTCACCATTTTCAAAATTGTGATGACGTCATCATGTTCAAAAGCGTCAATAACTTTGGTCACTTAATTTCACCTATTCTGCACTGTATGTAGTACGTGTACAGTATATAGTGTATACCGTATATACTCAGACGTGACGAAAAATAGAGAGCACACTGAAATTGTTTCAATGACTTAATCGTTTTTCTGCGCGCAATATTTTAACGTATGACGTGCGCGTGGCCTTTGCGCTGCGGATAACCTAACTCGTCCGTAGTGACGAGTTCAAATCTAGTTATTAATGTAGATTTATTGTTGGAAATTCTTCAGTTAATTTAAATGACCTAGGCCTAAGTGAATATTTTATTGCCAAGGAATCATTAATTAGTAATTATCTGTATATTGCTCTTCGCAAGGTAACTAGGCAGGCTTATTACATACAGGTGGTCTAGCTATTCCCGACCCAGTAGATATTTTACTTGTTGTTGGCTATATAATATAACAGATATCGCCTTTTATATCGGCAAAATATAAGATTTGACATTCCCTCGGGAATGATATTTTGTTCGAGGGAATATATTCCCGAGGGGATGTCATTCCCGAGGGGATGTTAAATCTTATATTTAACCTCTAACCAGGCGAATATCTGTATTATATATTATGTCGTTAGACACGTGTGGCCAAGGATTACCAATAGTAAAATGAATCACTGTCCTATCAGATAGGTGGTGATTCCACTAATACAGGGGCTATTTTGTGAACCAGTTCACCGGGGTAACTCCCTACTCGTCTTGAATGGTGAACTGGATTCTTTAAAGTACACACGGGTTATAACTATGTACACTGGACCTACGGTTTATAGTCCTTATCCGAGAAGACTTGTTCAACCACCAGACCTAGGAGCGAGTCGGCCTCGAACCATTGTTGATATTGTTGGCTCTTTCGCCATGGTAAACAGCTCCTCTGCATTAACCGCTCAGTTGAATATGGAATATGGGCCAATAGGTCCAACACAATTTTATTTAACTACAACATCCTTGCTACAAACAATCTCGTTGTACATGTTAATCATAGAATAATGGTTTAAACTTTTATTCGTGGTTCTTCTTCTGTTCTTCGCAATCAAGAACATGTGACGTATTTCAATTAAAACATAATGGTGACGACTTACGATCGACATTTTTCCGACGAACTGTCACACTTCGTAGTCTTGAATAGTTAAACGTCATAATGTGTGAAAACACATCGGTACCGGCTTTGACAAAATCTTCAAGCTATGTCTACACTTTCAAACTTTGTATGAAGAAAATGTGATGTGCCCATATTGATGTCATATCAGTAGCATAATTGGACACATCACATTTTGGTTGTCAAACTAGTTTGATAGTGTAGACAGAGCTATATAAATAGATAATAACAAGTGACGGTGTATCAAGAAAATAAACGTATACAAGGAGAAAAAAAAATCCAAAAATGTTAGTAACCTTAAGCATACTATTCTCTCTCCTCCGAAGAAATGTATACTCAATAGTTATTTTGAATATTCTACATGTTACCTTACATAATAAACTGTACGCTCTTTCTCCTGAACTGATATCTACCAAATACATCTAAACATTTTACTGTGAACTTTCACAAATTTGTGCTTATAACCATCTGGTTCTGTTTTATCAAAGATATGCTGCGAACATTCTAACAAATCTCGCCCTTTCTCCAAGTATTATTCAATGTTAATTTTACTTTTACACAAAATCGATTATACGATTGTTTATTATTTAAAAAGGCAACCAGTGAACGTTACTGGTGAGAGAACCACTAACACCGTGGCGTGTCTCGACATCCAGTCCATGGTGTTTAAAGTTAGAATACACTGCTCCAGGAAGACGCTACCTTAATCCACGTTTTCTGACGTTTTCATGAGATGAAGATATATAATATTTGTTCCTCGTGCAAAATAACCTTATTACAACACTATAACACTAAAGCATAAAGTTACACTTAACTGTGCTTTAAAATAAACATAATTAAAAGCATTACACAGTATAGGCCTAATAGTTTTTTTTTTAAATCTGACAAATATAAACATGAAGAAATAAAAAACAATGTCGTTAATATACATCAGACTTAAGAATAATGACATCAATTTTCGATAATCATAAGGACGAGTTCTCGAATAATTCTCTCATTTGTGCCCATGGAATTGATATTTCCTAAGTTCACCTAACTACGGAGGAATAACGCATTTATATTATGACTACGTTAATCATAATGTTTAATGATGCTGTGTTATCGAATTTTCTATGTTACTGGAGAAATCGGGATACAGTACCGATAATCAGGTGTGTTAGACCAGAATACGTTACTCCGGCTTAAAATGGAGGCCTTTCCTTTAACCACGTTCTGAAATGTGTCTGTAAGATTATGTTAGGCAAAAACAACACCTTGTATACCATAGCAGCCTGGTGTAGAGACCTATGTATTGCCTTCGCTAAATCCTTTCTTAAACTTGTTCCCACTTATACCTTCTAGAGGAATGTTATCCATAGATATAACCCTAATATACTGCTGATTGGATTCGTCATTTTATAATTGTAACACAATGTGTCATAAGAACTGTTTGTTATACCATGGTAGTATGTGGTGCCATTAATTAAAGAATTATATGATTTGTAAATATTTTACACAAAGTGCAACACAGTGTGACGTGACGTATTGTCTGCTACAATATCTAATGATTACACATTTTTAATGATTATGTAGTTTCTCATTTAATAAAACATACCACTTATAATAACAAATTACCGTATTAAACGTACAAATCAAAGTATAAAAACAATAAGTATATACATTACCAACGGAAATTACGATAAAAAAGTATCTATTTTATTAATTTCGAAATACAAAGAAAAAATAACAACAAATAACAACAAAATATCTATATTGTGCCAACAGAGGCCAAAAAGGCTTATGTCCAATTAGGCGTGTCACTCTGACAGTGAAACAATTACAAGGTATAATTGATATAATACTAATTTAATGTTGCTTTATCTCGTATTATCATTTCATGTTTTAGCTGTTTTTCATAAACTGTCTTTGCATGATTATAACAATGTTTTATCTAGATTGACTGTAATCATGTTGTACTTTCCATATCATATGATTTCTAGATGTAGATCAATATCTACGATACAATCTACGCCGATGGTGTTACAGTAACTGAATTAAAGAGACAAAACAATGCCAAAATAGAAAAACTCAAAAAGAGCAAAAAGAAAGATATTACATTTGAACGTATTACACATGAAACAAAATTCCTAAAACAAAATAATTGTTTTTATGAGGCATAGAGTTAAACTGACGTTTTCATGAGAGAAAGATATATACTATTTGTTCCACGTGCACAATAAGCTTATAAAACTATTGCAGATTATACGTGAATCGGACCGGTGACGAGTCGGTGACAAACCGAACGGATCATCCAGGAGTTCTGAAACGTCTGGCCAAGTGCGCTCTCTTTGCGCTGTATTATACGGAGGCGTGTCTATTTTTGTTTTCGTATCTAATTTTGGCTTTAAAAACATGTCAGCCCAAAGCAATCGCTACCCCTGGATCCGACCCGTCGGAATATTGTTGATATCAAATGATGGAGGTTCAGACGTTCTGTGGTACATTTAAATTGTATTATTTGTATGTTCCCTCTTTAAACTTCATCTTAATTTCAATATAATAATATCAATAAAGTAATATTGTTTACTTAGAAGTGTGCCAGTTATTCAGCACTGAAGAAAACAAAATCAGAAAAATGTAAACACATGTTACCAGGTTTTTTTAAAACATTAATAAAGCTAAGTGTGTTAATTAATGAGATGTAAAGCACATTTTAGCATGAGGAAGTGAAAATATGGAGGGAAAGAAAACATAAAGTGTAGAAACAGATATCACCTCACAAGCAATCTATTGCTGACCCAGTGTGAAGCCAGAAATCAAGAGTTGTTCCTGCTCCCCAATTATTGTGGTCCCTTTATTTATAAAACTTGAAAAGCAGAAAAAAGAGGAGGAGGTGTATGTTTGTTTGTTGGCAGACTATAACGCTTGTTCAGATTTTAAGTTAAGTTTATCTTACGGACAGATAACGCTAATAATGTACGTACCACAACATTAGGTAACCGATGCGCCCCCATTATGACACGTGTGAATAAAGAACAAGTGCTATTCCACTGTACGGAAAGATAGCTACCCGATGCCTCTCATAATAATATTATTTTTCATTCAATAACATATACTAATAATGATAATAATAATTTACTTTAAAACAAACGAAAGGTTGTAGTCAAGAGGCAGAAAACTGCAGGTGTTGTTTATTGCCTTTAGACATAAACAGGTACCACCGTACGAGAATCGGGTGTCCAACGGACGAGTACCATGTGTGTATATCGGGAACAAAGCTATTATAAAGTTTACAGATTTTACAGACTATGTCTACGACACATAATCTGTTGTATGACAAGAATTAATGAATATGAGTCCGATAATTGTACAGAGCATCAAACAACTACATGTGGATTATTAAACATTTTGACAAACATGGCGTTTCATACGTATGGTACGTGTACACACTGTATAGTAAACATCGAAAGGCGACAACAGAAAAAAGACAATAACAGAGACTTGGGACAAGTCTATACAGTATTAACTTACAGTTTTGAAAGTGATGAAGCAAAAGCAGAAAATGCACCTTGATCTATGGTAGTTATAGCGTTATCATATAAATACCTGCAAAAATTGAAAAAAAAAGACACACATGATTTAAAACAATATTAATAATAATACTGTACAACAATACAATAAATAGATAACCACTACATTTGTCTGCTATATTTTACAGTACAGTTATTTGCATTCAGCATTTCAGTGGGCATTTTAGACTTCGTTTGGCACTCGAAACAATGTCAAATGTAAGGCAAGCTAATTTTTGCCACGAGGAGGTGCAAATCTGAGGGAGCGGAAATATAAAGTGTACAATTCCAAACAGATATCACCTCAACTTTATTTTTAAAACTTGAAAATCAGAAAAAAAGGGGAGAAGGTAGGGTATTATTTGTGGTTGTTGCCAGATGCCTAAACTCTAGAAAATGATAAATTAAGTTTATCTTACGGACGGATAACGCTAATAATAACAATTATTAATTCATAGTTATGCTTTATAGCTTTTTGATGTTTTTTTTCGTGCACTTAGAAGAACTTATTTAAAGTGCATTTTAAGTATTGTTTTTCTTCTAGATTATTTCAGTCATCATAGTTAATGTTTGTTTTATTTGGAGGTTCAGACTTAAACACAAAGTACAAGTGTATATAGTGCACTATGCTGTGTGAAATAAAACTGAAACTGAATGTACGTACCACCACATTAGGTAACCGATGCGCCCTCATTATGACGTTTTTTATAAAAGAAAGATACAAACCATGTGTTGCGCGTGCGCGCGAATAAAGAACAAGTGCAGCTATTCCACCGTACGGAGGGAAAGATAACCAATGCCTCTCATAATAACATTATTTTTCATTTAATAATATTTACTAATAATGATAATAACAACTCGATTTTAACTCGTCACTATGAACGAGTTAGGTTATCCGCAGCGCAAACGCCACGTGCACGTCATACTTTAGAATATTGCGCACAGAAAAACGATTATGGCATTGAAAAAATGTTGTGTGCTCTCTATTTTGTATCACGTCTAAGTATATAGAGTATACACTATATCTGTATACGTACTACAGTGCAGAATAGGTGAAAATACCGGCACCCGCTTTGTCATCCAATTTTTACCATGATGATGTCATCAAAATGAAACACGTAGATAGCAATTTTGGAAGGTAATTATCTGAGCAACAACATATCAACGTGTTGAATAAATTTGGATACGTAGAGTACGGAAGCGCGCTCTTTTAAATGTCATGAACTATGACGCAAAATATGAAATTACAACTGTTATAATTGAACCGGCCATATGATGACGTCACAACATCCGATTCACATAATTTGTACATAAATTCCTTATTCTGAGGAGCTATAATAAATTTAAATTTATTGGAATGATGAAAAAAGGTGACCAAAGTTATTCACGCTTTTGAACATGATGCATTCATCACAATTTTACAAATGGTAAATCATGCGAAAGATAATTGATTGACCTAGACAATATAAAAATATAGGAGAAAATGGAATATGGATAAGTGGAGATGCGCTCTATTAAATGTGATGAGCTATGACAAAAGAGACAAAAATCCTATACTCTAGTTAGCCATATTGATACATGATCCGATATCAACAACTTATCTACTTCCAGAATATGTAAAAAAAAACTTCACCATGTAGTTTAGAAACTATTAGTCCGGTGGCAGGAGGTGGGAATCACCGCCCGAAAGGGGACAAACTTTTATAGACCAGAATTTTCCGTAGATTACGAATATGGTAATCCATCAGGATAGGAAGCGTTTTCGAAATATAAGGGGTCAAAGTTCAAAATTGACCAATTACAACAATATATTATGTATATGTATTACAACAAATTTATTGAAGCACAATTTTGTCTTTTATTACATGTTTATGATTATAAGTCTCTATTCAATCACCTTATGAAAAACAAAATCCCTTTGTGATTAAGGGTCAAATGTCAATATTGACCAATCATACGTACGTACCTATAAAACCCAAATAAAAACTAATATTTAATAAAAATTGGATGTTTTCTCATCCTGTTAATCATACGCAATGTAAAAGAGTGAATACATCATTTCATCAGTTGACATAAGGTCAATTTCATCAGTTGACATAAGGTCAAAGGTCAACATTTTAATACGCGTATTAGTTAACAAATAAATGCAAAGTTGTCCAAACTATGATATTGATGGTTTTACAAGTATCCTAATCAAATTATTTGATCAGTAAAGATATGTTATTCCCTCCGCCAAGGAGGTTATGTTTTCACCCCTGTATGTTTGTGTGTTTGTGTGTGTGTGTGTGTGTGTGTGTGTGCTCATGTACGTAAGTTACAAGGTTGACCTAGTGTTAAGCTAAACCACACTGACCTTGAATTTGTTGACTCTATAACATACTTGGGTCATGTGATTTGTAACTCTCTGAATGATGATAATGATAATATTAAGAAACAGTATCGAGCTCTGTGTATCAAAGCTAATGCATTATTCAGGACATTCTACAAATGTTCCGTTGAAGTTAAATGTCAGTTATTTAAAATGTTTTGCGTTAATGTAGGCCAATACTGTATGACTCTATGGAGTAAATTCCGTGAAGGTACTGTAAACTAATTTAGAGTTTTCTTTAATAACGGGTTGCGTAAGCTACTGAAAATTCTTAGTTATATCATGATGTTTTTTAACGAATAACGTTCCCTCATTCTATAATTTGATGGAACGCTATACATTATAGTTTTAAGAGCATAATTCATGACAGTTGCAATAGCCTGATTCAAACCATAGTTAACGTCCTAGCACAATCCAACCTACTGTACAGTACATCAGCGTTGGTACAAATTGGTATTTTTTAGGATATTGTAAGTTGATTTGTGGAAGTTGCTTATTTAATTTCCTGGTTAAATTGTTTCTATTTTTGTTTTTTGTATGAATTGTAATGGATGTACTATCCGAAATAAAGAAAATGAATGAATGAATGAATAGTGTACCGTCATTTTAAAAGTGATATTATTGGCTTAATACAACGTCATGGTATTTAGAAACAGTTAAACCAACCCTTAAATGCATAATTTCACAATTAACCAGATTTACTTACAATTGTAAAGCTTGTTGTTACAAGTAAGGAAAAATGAGAATAAACACTTACAGTGTAACCAATGACGTCAAACCAACAAATTCATTTCCAGATAATGTAGTAATGTCGTTATAGCTTAAATCCCTTCAAAATAAAAACATGAATACTTGGTAAAATAACAGTTCACGAGTTGAGGTTTCCTTCTTCGGGGAAAAATTGTTACAGTTTGGTGTGTATTTCAGCGGACAAAATTGTGACCGTAAAATAATTTATCTGCATTGTACTGTTAGTGTGTATTACGTGTCAGTGAAAATTAAAGATGGTCGACAATGGTGCAAACATTAAAATATTAAAATTAAAATACAAAGTTTATCAATTGAGTACGTAGAACTAAAGATCCGAAGCCTAGTTGGTTGGAACTTGTTCCGCCAGAGATGGTTCCTGATCAAGTTAAAACTATCAAACACGTCACAGGAAGCGTGGACAAATGTGGAAAACGCGTCAAACGTCGAAGGAAAAAATTCAAACCTCCATCCATCTGTTATTTTTGGTAATGCGCACTCACTCAAAACAAGTGAAATGGCTGCAAATGTATTCGAATACAGGGACAGTTGCCTTATGGCGATCACTGAAACTTGGCTAATTTAATCTTTTCGGATCATGGATCAAAAACTTGTTCTTGTTATCTGGAAATATTAACATTAAACAGTACCAACGGAAATTACGATAATAAAGTATCTATTTTATTAATTTCGAAATACAAAGAAAAAATAACAACAAAATATCTATATTGTGCCAACAGAGGCCAAAAAGACTTATGTCCAATTAGGCGTGTCACTCTGACAGTGAAACAATTACAAGGTATAATTGATATAATACTAATTTAATGTTACTTTATCTCGTATTATCATTATTTGCATGTTTTAGCTGTTTTTCATTAACTGTATTTGCATCATTATAACAATGTTTTATCTAGATTGACTGTAATCATGTTGTACTTTCCATATCATATGATTTCTAGATGTAGATCAATATCTACGATACAATACAACCGTTAAATGACGATGATCCATGTATTCTGCTATATTTTTATTTTTCATTATGGCCGCCGATGGTGCTACAGTAACTGAATTAAAGAGTCTTGTTCGCAAACAATACCAAAATAGAAAAACTCAAAAAGAGTATAAGAAAGATTACGTTTGGACGTATCACACATGAAACAGACAAGTATTCCGTAGAAGTATTAATTCCTAAAATAAAATAATTGTTTTTATGAGGCATAGAGTTAAACTGACGTTTTCATGAGAAGAAAATATATAATATTTGTTCTACGTGCACAATAAGCTTATTACAACACTATTGCAGATTATACGTACGGTGAATCGATGACGAGTCGGAGACGAACCGAACGGATCATCCAGGATTTCTGAAAAATCTGGCCAAGTGCGCCCACTTTGCGCAGCATTGTACGAAGGCGTGTGTATATTTGTTTTCGTATCTAATTTTGGCTTTCAAAAATTGTAGCGCAAAGCAATCGCTACTCCTGGATCCGCCCGCCGGAATATTTTGACATAAAATGATAGAGGTTCAGACGTTCTGTGGTACATTTAAATTGTATTATTTGTATGTTCCCTTTAAACTTCATCTTAATTTCAAATATAATAATATCAATAAAGTAATACTGTTTACTTAGAAGTGTGTCAGTTATCCAGCACTGAAGAAAACAAACTCAGAAAAAATTTAAACACATGTGACCACGTTATTTGAACATTTTAAAGCTAAGTGAGTTAATTAATGAGATGTAAATAATAATAATAATAAATGAAAACTTAAAAAGCGCCGGTATCCTCCACCCATGTGGCGCTCATGGCACTTTGTGCATTAACAACGTGCGAGAACATCAGCGAATAGCGACGTCTTTAGGTTGGTCTTGAAACTGTTTAGACTAGTTGAGCATTTAACTGTTGCTGGTAAGCTGTTCCATACACTTGCGGCCGCAACGTAAAAAGATCTCTGACCCCACTGAATTTTCGCTCTACGCTCTTGAAGAAGGTTTTGTGACAATGATCGTAGGCATCTGCGGGATGATTCGTAACGATCCACAAGGTCAGATAAATAAGCAGGAGCACTGTCATTTAGGATCTTGAATACAAACAACGCAAGTTTGTACTTAATACGTTGTTGAACAGGCAACCAATGCAAATCCATCAGGACAGGAGTTATGTGAGCGTTTGATTTTGTATAAGTTACAATTCTAGCTGCCATATTTTGCAAGCGCTGCAAACGTTGTATTTGAGATTTTGGTATGCCAAACAACAAGGCATTACCAATGTCAATTTTAGAAGTGACAAATGAGTGTACAATCAATTCAGCTGTTTTCTTGTTAAGATTACCGCGAATACGACCAAGGTTCCTAATCGATATGCATGCTGCTTTGGATACAGTTGTTATTTGTGCTTCCATAGTGAGATTACTATCCAGCATGATTCCCAGATTCCAGACCACCGATGAGGGAGCGATGTTAGAGTGTCCGATTCTGATATGTGTGATGTTGATTTTGGAGATGTTACATTTAGACCCGACGATAATAAACTCTGTCTTTCCATCATTCAACTTTAGGTAATTTGATGTCATCCAATTGCGAACATCTTCTATAAACAGGCTTCCATCTTACTGATTGCTGCAGCAACATCCCTTTGCACTGGATTTACTGACACATAAATCTGTGTATCATCTGCATAGAAATGGAAATGTAGACTGTGTTTGCGAATAATGTCACCAAGGGGAAGCGTATAAATGGAAAACTGGCCAGGCCCAATTACTGACCCCTGTGGTACACCATATTCCAGGCAAGCTTCATCTGAGAATGCATCATTGATACAGACTAGCTGACGTCTTCCTGTAAGATATGACTGGAACCAGTTAAGAGCAACACCATTTATGCCAATGCGATTTCTCAGACGGGTTATCAGTCTTTGGTGATCAACTGTATCAAACGCTGCTGACAAATCCAACAACACCAATAGCGTTATTTTCCCATCATTCATTCCTTGTAACAAATCATTCTGTACCTTTAAAAGGGAACTCTCCGTGCTATGACATGCACGGTATGCCGACTGGTAATTCTCATTTAAATTATGCTTTTGAAGATATGGAGTAATGCGTGATGTCACTACACGCTCCAGAGTCTTTCCAAGAAAAGAAAGATTCGACACCGGGCGGTAATTTCTCAGCGTGTTATGATCCAAGTTTTGCTTTTTTATTAAAGGACGAACGTGAGCAATTTTCAGTTCATCTGGCACTATGCCGGTATTAAGAGAATGGTTAATGATTTCCGTTATTATTGGAACGACTGCGTCTATACACTTCTTCAGTATAGAAGTAGGAACTGGATCTAACCTGCATGATTTTGTTGGTGATTTCATCAGAATGTTGCGGATCTCATCTTGAGATGCTGGTGTAAATGTTGTGAGATGCTGATGAACAGCTGTCACAGGCTCATTAAATGACATGTCATCAATCTTGAAGTCGTCTCTGATGATCTTGATCTTGTCTGTGAAAAACTGACAGAACCTGTTCGCAAGATCTAAGTCAGAAAGACTATCTGAGAGAGGTGATACCTGGCGATGATGAAGGAGTTGGTTAACAATTTTAAAAAGTCCTTTCTGATCTGCTGCATGTTCTTCACACAAGCCAATGTAGTAGTTGGCCTTTGCCTTTCTTACCATGGAATTTACATTCCTCTTCTGTGCAATGTAAGCTTGACGATCTATTTCCAGATGAGAGATTCTCCATTTCTTTTCAAGCTTACGCTTTGTTCTTTTCTCAGCATAGATGTTACTGTTATACCAACTAGTGTTTGGTCGGATCTTTACTGTTCTCTTTTTCGGTGGTGCGTGTTTGTCAAGAAGTTCACTCAAAGTGGTGACATATAGTCGTACTTTACTTGATAAATCAAGATTTGAGAGCGAAGTTCCGAGATCAGACTGTGTGATATCTTTACATAATGTCTCAAAATTTATAGCATTCCAATGACGAGTTTCGATGGATTTAGTGATTACGGGTGGCTTCTTGATAAGGAGATTACATGTGATTGCATAGTGATCTGATATACCATCAATGACATTAAGGTTTGAGAAAACAGGAGGATCAGATGAACGAGTGATCAGCAAGTCTAATGTATGACCATGTCGGTGTGTAGGTGTAGACACATGCTGTTGAAGACTGCTTGCTACAAGTAGATTCCGAAAATGAATTGCATCTGCATCATTTGGCATATCCACATGGATGTTAAAGTCTCCAACGAATAGTATGGGAGCCGGCTTCAATACATAGTGATCGACCAAAGTTGAGAATTCTTCAGTGAAAACATTTAGACTGCAACCCGTTGATTTGCTTTGAGAACGATATACTGCTACGAGGAAAACTGAGGATGCATTGCTGACTATTTCCACATTTAGCAGTTCAAATGATTTTGGTAATAATCCCGTGTCATAACATTTAACCGCTATGCTTTCCTTGTAAAGAAGTGCAACTCCACCACCTCTTTTAGTACCAGCACGGGGAGCATGTTTGAGAGAGTATCCGTTGGGTGTAATATTTCCTATAACTGATGTGTCTTCTGGTTTAAGCCACGTTTCCGAAAGGGCAACAACATCCAGATTATGTTCGATAACGAAATCCACAAATTCTGTTGTTTTGTTCCGAACGGATCTTCTATTAATACTGCAAAATTTAATATTGTTTTTAGATAAGAGAGAGTTTGATGATAAGTCCGGAAATGATAGATTGTTTTTAGTGTGTTTGTCACGCCCAGCTCTTGTACCACGCCTGGTTTTTCTTTTTGGCCTCCTTGGTAATAGGTGACTACTACAGCTACTGGAGTTCAACTTAAAAGATTGTATAATTAAGCAAGATTCTTCAGGAAGTTCACAACTGTTATTGTTGTTGGTTACACAGCCCTGTAAACCATGAAGAAACTCAGAGCTATAGCTAATTAGCATGACAACAGCAGATCTTCAAGCATGAGGTGTACAAGGTCATTTACATAACAATATGCACAGTCAGATTGAAAGTACAGGGCTAGCTTCCCACTGATGCTAGTAGACCATTGTTCTTGAGCAGTGATGAGTTTGAATTAAAACAATAAAGGCACAAGCAGGGCCTAGCTGAACTTCAGGAAACAACAAGAAAAACAACTGCGATTTACTCCAAGATACGATTATTTCCACATAAGAAATTTGTGAATATATGGTGCTCAATTTGCTATTCCAGCATCCAGTAAAACTTATTTGATGAAAAAAACCATCTGCAAACAGATACGAAGTTGTTATGCACAGAGCAATATAGAGCCGCCACATGGGCGCTGCAACCTCCTCTAGTAAAGCACATTGAAGGCCAGTAACGTCGCTAATAGTTCCACTGGAAATACGCCTTTTCACGATATGGAAGACATCTTCTTCGATGGATGACAAAATAATAATATGAGCAAAGCGTAGCCAATGGTTCTGTCCACAACAGATTGTGGACAAGCCCATAATAACGACCATATTAATGTCAAAGGCAAAGTTACTAAAACATTCATAACTGATTAACGGCGGACAGTCAAAATGAAATTCCAAAAATGTTAGTCACCTTAAGCATACTATTTTGTCCCCTCCGAAGAAATGTATATTCAGTGGTTAGTTTGATTATTCTACATGTTGACTTACATAATAAAACCATCGAAACATGTTAATCTAAACTTTCACAAATGTGTGCTTATAATCATCTCGTTCGGTTTTATCAAAGAAATACTGTCAACATTCTAACAAATCTCGCCCTTTCTCCAAGTATTATTCAATGTTAATTTAATTTAACAAAAAAAATTGATTAAACATGTAGATTATTTATTATTTAAAAAGGCAACCAGTGAACGTTACTGGTGAGAGAACCACTAAAACCGTGGCGTGTCTCGACATCCAGTCCATGGTGTTTAAAGTTAGAATACACTGCTCCAGGAAGACGCTACCTTAATCCACGTTAGGGCAAATGAGCACTGTCTGTAAGACTCTGTTATGCAGAAATGTATATCAAATGAAAACGAAAAGGAAAGTCTGGAGTTGTGACTAACCATCTATTTCAGCCAAACAAAAAATGGAACATACTCTATCGACAAAATAGGGACCAAATCAGAACCCATCAAGATCATATGTATAACTCGACTGCTGATAAATGACGAACGTAAGCTATTTACACGCTACCACTGTAAGGAGCTCGAAAGCAGAGATGAATAGATGAATGGATGATAAAATTAATAACTTGCACTACTATATCCTAATTGATAATGAAATAAACATGAACTATATTAATGACATTACAATTGTTAACTGAACTGAAGTACATGATGAACAACCACTATTTAGTTTTATAATGAACTTCTGTAATATGAACAAATTGAAACTACTTAATTTGTATTTTTACATTACTTTATTGTCAAAAACCAACGTAATAAAATATTAGAATATAGGCCTACAGCACCGGATATTTATGATAACGTGATCTAATGATTATTTGAATAGACACCACACCTAGGAAATTGAATACAACAATTCTGTAGTCAAAATTAAACTGGTTTCTTGTGATAGCGTCAACAAGCATTATTGACATGAGTAGTGTACTCCATATTATTGGTATGATGTACTGTAAGTCCCTCCGGATATATTTAAAGTTACTGGACTTATTATTAATAGTTTTTCGTTAGTAAATTGACACTTTATACTGCCTTAGTAGGTTCCGATGAACCTTAGAATCAGGAAAAACTTCAAATATCATATCTTATATTATGTCTAATTTCATAATTAACATGATTGCCTTGCAATGTAAATCAGCATTCTTTACATTTTTTGGATGCATACAATTATAAGAAGAAATACTTACAGTATTTGCAAAGATGTTAAACCACCAAATACATTTGCAGGCAATGATTGTAAGTGGTTTTCGTTTAAATATCTTCAACAACAAAAAGAAACAAAAGTTAGTAATTAAACATTCACGAGCTGTTTTGAAGGATGTCGTCTTTGTTTTTGGACACAAAAGTAAATTAAAATATGTTGGCCGTATAGAATAGGTGTCTGTGGAAATTACTATATGGCCGATAACGTTACGAACGTTTGGTTATTACACAAATGAAAATGTAAATAAAGTGCATGATCGAATAGTTTTAGGGTTCTAAGATGGAGAAATAGACATCAAACTCGTCTGCTGTCATTCGTCTGAAAGTCAATATAAACGGTCAGGCCGTTATTATAAATGAGAAAAAACGTAGTAAAAGTGTAGTATTATACTTAAACTTAATTTAAACTTTTCATAAAATGTCGATTGATGTTACGTATGAAGTGATATCCGGGAACATTGCGTCAAGTTTATCGAACAATTTGGGTACGAACTTTCAAAAACCGCTTTATCATGCCATTAAGTAATTGTTCATATAAAGAATCGATTTTCCTATATCAATGTAAACGATTCCATGTGGTTCATGTTCTAAAAAAACTGCTATTGTTAGCCCTGAAAAAAAAGAACCTATTATACTTTTACGGACCATTTTCGCTGAACACGTCGAAGATGTTGGTACTTAGCATTAGTTAGTTTTAAGTTGGACAAAAGCAGTTTATTAACTTTAAAAGGAGCATCCCAACCATTGCCTGGTCGGCGATCTTTTGACTAAACGTCCTAAATATATTTTTGAACAAACAAAGTTAAATCAAATCATCTGAACTCATATTATTAGTTAGTAAATTGAATTTTAGAAACATCTACACATATCATATATCTGTAAATCTGCAGCATATTTGAAGTATAAAATTATAAGAAAACACAGTATTTGCAAAGATTTTTAACCACATTTGCAGGCAATGATTTTCGTCGTATAAATACCTTGTAAATGTTGTAAATAAACACAGGAGCTGTTTTGAAGGATGTCTTTGTTTTGGAAAAAATAGTTTCACTTGCGTATATGTCAATGATTAACATAGAGTGGTTGTAAAATAATAAGTGTCAGTGGAAAATAATAGATGCTGATGTTAACATGCTAATAAAAAAAAGAAGAGTAACATTACAAATGTAAGAGTTTAGCTTTATAATGTATTTGTAATAGGTAGTCTCTGTAGCAAGGGCAAATTCTCACCCGACTAAACATAGCTGAAATAATAGTTGATGTAGACCTAATCTGACCTACATGAATTTTAGAATTGAGAATAACCAAACGAATTAAGAACAATTTTTACAGAAAATTGATGGTATAATGATGATTTATTTGCAGTTTAAGAAGTGACAGTATTTTCCCTTCTCTTATCTTATCTTATCTAGGTCTACTGCAGAATGTGAACGGAAACATCCGTATACGTTTGACAAAAAGTATAAAAAATTACCTATAAAAAGATTGACCAGTTTATAATAATCTCATAGCGCCGTTACACACTCACATAATTATTATTTGTTTGTACAATAATGTAAGCAAATAGACTGGAAGATACTAAAGCATTTTTTAAAAACTATAACACAATACTACTGTTGTAAGGTCTATAACCCACAAGGGCTTTGATGTTACTGTAATGATCAATAACTGTACCATTAACATTGGTCAAATCAAGTAAACATGTTCCTACCAAGAATAACCTGTAATACAAAAATGTAAACATAATAATACAATTTTAATATAAATTTTATTGACAAAAAGAGAGATAGACGTTTCATTACTATCATAGAAACATTTTCAAGATCAAGTGAATCCAAATCAATAATAATTATTTGCACTAAGCACCAAAGTTGGTGACATGAAATGCTACTGAGGGATTGAAATTAAATATTAAACGTCTTTTAATTCATAATAATACAACTTAAAACTATCATTTTAATTATTTTGCAAAAAAACAAAAAAACACACATATTTTATGTTTTATCCGCTTTGATTAAGAATAAATTGAATAATGTGTTATTGTTCAGAGTCATACCACAAGGCTTCAATTAAAAAAATATACTTTAACGTACTAATGTTATAGGATCTAGTATGTCAACAAATTACACCAGGTATGTATGCAATATTTTACTCCAGAAGATGTTAAAATACTCAAGAATAAACTAGCTAAGTAACTGATGGGGGTGACAGTGTCGTATTAAAACGTCGTCAAAAAGTCGAGAATAATATGACCGGTATCTTATCATTTCTTATTAACAATAATGTTGAATTAAAGAATTCTGACATTTCCTGCTGTGAACTTATCTAAAATTGCAACTGTTGATATTGGGGCTGTAGATACTGCCTCGTTATATCGTGAGATAAACAAGATACCATTTGATTTGCAGCTTGTAAAAGGAGATGTTGAGCATGGTTTTACTGAAAGACAACACATCAAGATTAAGCTGAATGAGTGTTATTGAACAGTCAAAACTTCATTGAACTGCAATAATGCTAGCAACGCCAAGTATTTTCCTAATGCTGTTTAAGTGATGCTTCTCGTCAAGGTACGTATAAGCAAAAGCCACAAAAAAGCAGACACATGCCTTCCTTGGAATTATGTCCGTTGATACCACCGTGGATGGAAATCAATGCAAAAGTGAGTGCTTTGACTGTTAAAAGTGATGAATATGCTCCTTTATTGTTGAGCTGTGATGCTAAATATAAAGAGAATATATACTTGGTCCGTCACTCTGGCCTGCTAATGCCATCATTCGTAAATATTATGAGCCTAGAATTGGTTTGAAAGATAATCAATATGACTCCAGCTTTAACCATACTGGTTAGTCATGGCTGTTCATCAAACTTGTGATGTCCGAGTAGTTTCATATAACTGTAAGAAATTAAAGTCTAAACAGAAGAAGATTATTGACTTATGCGAGACGTATGATGTTATTTGTTTGCAAGAAACATGGCTATGTTATGATGAGCTTCACCTCTTGGAAACGCTGTATATTGATTTTGACTGTTATGGCACGTCGTCTATTGATACCTCCGCATCTCTGGAAGTGTAGCTACATTGTTTAGAAAGAGTTTATATAGTTCTGGTAGGCTGTGAGAATCGGGGTTCACGTCTGACACGTTTACCTTCTATAGCACATAACACAACCAGTCGGTTGGACCATTTAGTTTCCACTCAGAGTTCTCATTCTAGTTTAAGTAATTGTAATTGTAGTTTTGCGTCAGGTAGTTGAGTGATTAGATGTTTTGCCCTACTAAGTAAAATTGAGAATATTTGCGAAAACATTCGCAAGTAGTTCTCGGGTGAGACTCGAACCCACGACCTCCAGATCACTAGCCTGGCGTTCATACCTCTAGACCACCGAGCTTGCGCTGATGGCCAGTGGTTAGATTCGAGCTCAAGTAAGCAGCGGGTACTGCACCAACAGGATTGTAATTGTAGTTTTAGCTATTGTAATTTTAGCTATATGATTTCATAGGGTCTGATCATTTCTCTATTGCATTTTGTATTAATGATGTTTTATGGGATAAGCCTATAACCCATGATTCAAGATAACGACAGACATAACATTGCAACTATTGTTAACTGCAAGTCCGTTAGTAAACAGGATATTGATAAGTACACTTATACCACATGTATTACTTAATAGTCTTTTAATTAAGTCCTAAGCTTTCAATTGCCATAGTTTCTTTCTGGACGCACCAAAAGCGTTCGATCGAGTCAAATCTTATTTAAAGTTTTAGTTGAAAGAGGTGTGCCTATCTTTGTAGTTAGGAGCTTACGACACTGGTTTGATAATCAAGAATTTGTTGTTAAATGGGGACATTGTGTCCCTTCACTTTTTTTCTGTTATTAACGGTGTGCGCCAAGGGGGTGTAATGTCTCCACTGCTTTACAATGTAGCCTATTATATTGACGATCTTTATGTACAACTTAGAGAGTCCAATCATGGGTGTACTATTGGTGATAACAAAGTTAATTGTCTCAGTTACGCTGATGACATGCTTCTCATGGCTTCTTTTTCTATTGGAGTACTGAATCTCATTAATGTTTTTGAACTTTATGCTACGAATCGAGATATTGTGTACGGTACTATACAATCCAAGTGTATGTTTTTATGTGCTCGTGTACGTAAGTTACAAGGTTGACCTAGTGTTAAGCTAAAACACACTGACCTTGAATTTGTTGACTGTATAACATACTTGGGTCATGTGATTTGTAACTCTCTGAATGATGATAATGATAATATTAAGAAACAGTATCGAGCTCTGTGTATCAAAGCTAATGCATTATTCAGGACATTCTACAAATGTTCCGTTGAAGTTAAATGTCAGTTATTTAAAATGTTTTGCGTTAATGTAGGCCAATACTGTATGACTCTATGGAGTAAATTCCGTGAAGGTACTGTAAACTAATTTAGAGTTTTCTTTAATAACGGGTTGCGTAAGCTACTGAAAATTCTTAGTTATATCATGATGTTTTTTAACGAATAACGTTCCCTCATTCTATAATTTGATGGAACGCTATACATTATAGTTTTAAGAGCATAATTCATGACAGTTGCAATAGCCTGATTCAAACCATAGTTAACGTCCTAGCACAATCCAACCTACTGTACAGTACATCAGCGTTGGTACAAATTGGTATTTTTTAGGATATTGTAAGTTGATTTGTGGAAGTTGCTTATTTAATTTCCTGGTTAAATTGTTTCTATTTTTGTTTTTTGTATGAATTGTAATGGATGTACTATCCGAAATAAAGAAAATGAATGAATGAATGAATAGTGTACCGTCATTTTAAAAGTGATATTATTGGCTTAATACAACGTCATGGTATTTAGAAACAGTTAAACCAACCCTTAAATGCATAATTTCACAATTAACCAGATTTACTTACAATTGTAAAGCTTGTTGTTACAAGTAAGGAAAAATGAGAATAAACACTTACAGTGTAACCAATGACGTCAAACCAACAAATTCATTTCCAGATAATGTAGTAATGTCGTTATAGCTTAAATCCCTTCAAAATAAAAACATGAATACTTGGTAAAATAACAGTTCACGAGTTGAGGTTTCCTTCTTCGGGGAAAAATTGTTACAGTTTGGTGTGTATTTCAGCGGACAAAATTGTGACCGTAAAATAATTTATCTGCATTGTACTGTTAGTGTGTATTACGTGTCAGTGAAAATTAAAGATGGTCGACAATGGTGCAAACATTAAAATATTAAAATTAAAATACAAAGTTTATCAATTGAGTACGTAGAACTAAAGATCCGAAGCCTAGTTGGTTGGAACTTGTTCCGCCAGAGATGGTTCCTGATCAAGTTAAAACTATCAAACACGTCACAGGAAGCGTGGACAAATGTGGAAAACGCGTCAAACGTCGAAGGAAAAAATTCAAACCTCCATCCATCTGTTATTTTTGGTAATGCGCACTCACTCAAAACAAGTGAAATGGCTGCAAATGTATTCGAATACAGGGACAGTTGCCTTATGGCGATCACTGAAACTTGGCTAATTTAATCTTTTCGGATCATGGATCAAAAACTTGTTCTTGTTATCTGGAAATATTAACATTAAACAGTACCAACGGAAATTACGATAATAAAGTATCTATTTTATTAATTTCGAAATACAAAGAAAAAATAACAACAAAATATCTATATTGTGCCAACAGAGGCCAAAAAGACTTATGTCCAATTAGGCGTGTCACTCTGACAGTGAAACAATTACAAGGTATAATTGATATAATACTAATTTAATGTTACTTTATCTCGTATTATCATTATTTGCATGTTTTAGCTGTTTTTCATTAACTGTATTTGCATCATTATAACAATGTTTTATCTAGATTGACTGTAATCATGTTGTACTTTCCATATCATATGATTTCTAGATGTAGATCAATATCTACGATACAATACAACCGTTAAATGACGATGATCCATGTATTCTGCTATATTTTTATTTTTCATTATGGCCGCCGATGGTGCTACAGTAACTGAATTAAAGAGTCTTGTTCGCAAACAATACCAAAATAGAAAAACTCAAAAAGAGTATAAGAAAGATTACGTTTGGACGTATCACACATGAAACAGACAAGTATTCCGTAGAAGTATTAATTCCTAAAATAAAATAATTGTTTTTATGAGGCATAGAGTTAAACTGACGTTTTCATGAGAAGAAAATATATAATATTTGTTCTACGTGCACAATAAGCTTATTACAACACTATTGCAGATTATACGTACGGTGAATCGATGACGAGTCGGAGACGAACCGAACGGATCATCCAGGATTTCTGAAAAATCTGGCCAAGTGCGCCCACTTTGCGCAGCATTGTACGAAGGCGTGTGTATATTTGTTTTCGTATCTAATTTTGGCTTTCAAAAATTGTAGCGCAAAGCAATCGCTACTCCTGGATCCGCCCGCCGGAATATTTTGACATAAAATGATAGAGGTTCAGACGTTCTGTGGTACATTTAAATTGTATTATTTGTATGTTCCCTTTAAACTTCATCTTAATTTCAAATATAATAATATCAATAAAGTAATACTGTTTACTTAGAAGTGTGTCAGTTATCCAGCACTGAAGAAAACAAACTCAGAAAAAATTTAAACACATGTGACCACGTTATTTGAACATTTTAAAGCTAAGTGAGTTAATTAATGAGATGTAAATAATAATAATAATAAATGAAAACTTAAAAAGCGCCGGTATCCTCCACCCATGTGGCGCTCATGGCACTTTGTGCATTAACAACGTGCGAGAACATCAGCGAATAGCGACGTCTTTAGGTTGGTCTTGAAACTGTTTAGACTAGTTGAGCATTTAACTGTTGCTGGTAAGCTGTTCCATACACTTGCGGCCGCAACGTAAAAAGATCTCTGACCCCACTGAATTTTCGCTCTACGCTCTTGAAGAAGGTTTTGTGACAATGATCGTAGGCATCTGCGGGATGATTCGTAACGATCCACAAGGTCAGATAAATAAGCAGGAGCACTGTCATTTAGGATCTTGAATACAAACAACGCAAGTTTGTACTTAATACGTTGTTGAACAGGCAACCAATGCAAATCCATCAGGACAGGAGTTATGTGAGCGTTTGATTTTGTATAAGTTACAATTCTAGCTGCCATATTTTGCAAGCGCTGCAAACGTTGTATTTGAGATTTTGGTATGCCAAACAACAAGGCATTACCAATGTCAATTTTAGAAGTGACAAATGAGTGTACAATCAATTCAGCTGTTTTCTTGTTAAGATTACCGCGAATACGACCAAGGTTCCTAATCGATATGCATGCTGCTTTGGATACAGTTGTTATTTGTGCTTCCATAGTGAGATTACTATCCAGCATGATTCCCAGATTCCAGACCACCGATGAGGGAGCGATGTTAGAGTGTCCGATTCTGATATGTGTGATGTTGATTTTGGAGATGTTACATTTAGACCCGACGATAATAAACTCTGTCTTTCCATCATTCAACTTTAGGTAATTTGATGTCATCCAATTGCGAACATCTTCTATAAACAGGCTTCCATCTTACTGATTGCTGCAGCAACATCCCTTTGCACTGGATTTACTGACACATAAATCTGTGTATCATCTGCATAGAAATGGAAATGTAGACTGTGTTTGCGAATAATGTCACCAAGGGGAAGCGTATAAATGGAAAACTGGCCAGGCCCAATTACTGACCCCTGTGGTACACCATATTCCAGGCAAGCTTCATCTGAGAATGCATCATTGATACAGACTAGCTGACGTCTTCCTGTAAGATATGACTGGAACCAGTTAAGAGCAACACCATTTATGCCAATGCGATTTCTCAGACGGGTTATCAGTCTTTGGTGATCAACTGTATCAAACGCTGCTGACAAATCCAACAACACCAATAGCGTTATTTTCCCATCATTCATTCCTTGTAACAAATCATTCTGTACCTTTAAAAGGGAACTCTCCGTGCTATGACATGCACGGTATGCCGACTGGTAATTCTCATTTAAATTATGCTTTTGAAGATATGGAGTAATGCGTGATGTCACTACACGCTCCAGAGTCTTTCCAAGAAAAGAAAGATTCGACACCGGGCGGTAATTTCTCAGCGTGTTATGATCCAAGTTTTGCTTTTTTATTAAAGGACGAACGTGAGCAATTTTCAGTTCATCTGGCACTATGCCGGTATTAAGAGAATGGTTAATGATTTCCGTTATTATTGGAACGACTGCGTCTATACACTTCTTCAGTATAGAAGTAGGAACTGGATCTAACCTGCATGATTTTGTTGGTGATTTCATCAGAATGTTGCGGATCTCATCTTGAGATGCTGGTGTAAATGTTGTGAGATGCTGATGAACAGCTGTCACAGGCTCATTAAATGACATGTCATCAATCTTGAAGTCGTCTCTGATGATCTTGATCTTGTCTGTGAAAAACTGACAGAACCTGTTCGCAAGATCTAAGTCAGAAAGACTATCTGAGAGAGGTGATACCTGGCGATGATGAAGGAGTTGGTTAACAATTTTAAAAAGTCCTTTCTGATCTGCTGCATGTTCTTCACACAAGCCAATGTAGTAGTTGGCCTTTGCCTTTCTTACCATGGAATTTACATTCCTCTTCTGTGCAATGTAAGCTTGACGATCTATTTCCAGATGAGAGATTCTCCATTTCTTTTCAAGCTTACGCTTTGTTCTTTTCTCAGCATAGATGTTACTGTTATACCAACTAGTGTTTGGTCGGATCTTTACTGTTCTCTTTTTCGGTGGTGCGTGTTTGTCAAGAAGTTCACTCAAAGTGGTGACATATAGTCGTACTTTACTTGATAAATCAAGATTTGAGAGCGAAGTTCCGAGATCAGACTGTGTGATATCTTTACATAATGTCTCAAAATTTATAGCATTCCAATGACGAGTTTCGATGGATTTAGTGATTACGGGTGGCTTCTTGATAAGGAGATTACATGTGATTGCATAGTGATCTGATATACCATCAATGACATTAAGGTTTGAGAAAACAGGAGGATCAGATGAACGAGTGATCAGCAAGTCTAATGTATGACCATGTCGGTGTGTAGGTGTAGACACATGCTGTTGAAGACTGCTTGCTACAAGTAGATTCCGAAAATGAATTGCATCTGCATCATTTGGCATATCCACATGGATGTTAAAGTCTCCAACGAATAGTATGGGAGCCGGCTTCAATACATAGTGATCGACCAAAGTTGAGAATTCTTCAGTGAAAACATTTAGACTGCAACCCGTTGATTTGCTTTGAGAACGATATACTGCTACGAGGAAAACTGAGGATGCATTGCTGACTATTTCCACATTTAGCAGTTCAAATGATTTTGGTAATAATCCCGTGTCATAACATTTAACCGCTATGCTTTCCTTGTAAAGAAGTGCAACTCCACCACCTCTTTTAGTACCAGCACGGGGAGCATGTTTGAGAGAGTATCCGTTGGGTGTAATATTTCCTATAACTGATGTGTCTTCTGGTTTAAGCCACGTTTCCGAAAGGGCAACAACATCCAGATTATGTTCGATAACGAAATCCACAAATTCTGTTGTTTTGTTCCGAACGGATCTTCTATTAATACTGCAAAATTTAATATTGTTTTTAGATAAGAGAGAGTTTGATGATAAGTCCGGAAATGATAGATTGTTTTTAGTGTGTTTGTCACGCCCAGCTCTTGTACCACGCCTGGTTTTTCTTTTTGGCCTCCTTGGTAATAGGTGACTACTACAGCTACTGGAGTTCAACTTAAAAGATTGTATAATTAAGCAAGATTCTTCAGGAAGTTCACAACTGTTATTGTTGTTGGTTACACAGCCCTGTAAACCATGAAGAAACTCAGAGCTATAGCTAATTAGCATGACAACAGCAGATCTTCAAGCATGAGGTGTACAAGGTCATTTACATAACAATATGCACAGTCAGATTGAAAGTACAGGGCTAGCTTCCCACTGATGCTAGTAGACCATTGTTCTTGAGCAGTGATGAGTTTGAATTAAAACAATAAAGGCACAAGCAGGGCCTAGCTGAACTTCAGGAAACAACAAGAAAAACAACTGCGATTTACTCCAAGATACGATTATTTCCACATAAGAAATTTGTGAATATATGGTGCTCAATTTGCTATTCCAGCATCCAGTAAAACTTATTTGATGAAAAAAACCATCTGCAAACAGATACGAAGTTGTTATGCACAGAGCAATATAGAGCCGCCACATGGGCGCTGCAACCTCCTCTAGTAAAGCACATTGAAGGCCAGTAACGTCGCTAATAGTTCCACTGGAAATACGCCTTTTCACGATATGGAAGACATCTTCTTCGATGGATGACAAAATAATAATATGAGCAAAGCGTAGCCAATGGTTCTGTCCACAACAGATTGTGGACAAGCCCATAATAACGACCATATTAATGTCAAAGGCAAAGTTACTAAAACATTCATAACTGATTAACGGCGGACAGTCAAAATGAAATTCCAAAAATGTTAGTCACCTTAAGCATACTATTTTGTCCCCTCCGAAGAAATGTATATTCAGTGGTTAGTTTGATTATTCTACATGTTGACTTACATAATAAAACCATCGAAACATGTTAATCTAAACTTTCACAAATGTGTGCTTATAATCATCTCGTTCGGTTTTATCAAAGAAATACTGTCAACATTCTAACAAATCTCGCCCTTTCTCCAAGTATTATTCAATGTTAATTTAATTTAACAAAAAAAATTGATTAAACATGTAGATTATTTATTATTTAAAAAGGCAACCAGTGAACGTTACTGGTGAGAGAACCACTAAAACCGTGGCGTGTCTCGACATCCAGTCCATGGTGTTTAAAGTTAGAATACACTGCTCCAGGAAGACGCTACCTTAATCCACGTTAGGGCAAATGAGCACTGTCTGTAAGACTCTGTTATGCAGAAATGTATATCAAATGAAAACGAAAAGGAAAGTCTGGAGTTGTGACTAACCATCTATTTCAGCCAAACAAAAAATGGAACATACTCTATCGACAAAATAGGGACCAAATCAGAACCCATCAAGATCATATGTATAACTCGACTGCTGATAAATGACGAACGTAAGCTATTTACACGCTACCACTGTAAGGAGCTCGAAAGCAGAGATGAATAGATGAATGGATGATAAAATTAATAACTTGCACTACTATATCCTAATTGATAATGAAATAAACATGAACTATATTAATGACATTACAATTGTTAACTGAACTGAAGTACATGATGAACAACCACTATTTAGTTTTATAATGAACTTCTGTAATATGAACAAATTGAAACTACTTAATTTGTATTTTTACATTACTTTATTGTCAAAAACCAACGTAATAAAATATTAGAATATAGGCCTACAGCACCGGATATTTATGATAACGTGATCTAATGATTATTTGAATAGACACCACACCTAGGAAATTGAATACAACAATTCTGTAGTCAAAATTAAACTGGTTTCTTGTGATAGCGTCAACAAGCATTATTGACATGAGTAGTGTACTCCATATTATTGGTATGATGTACTGTAAGTCCCTCCGGATATATTTAAAGTTACTGGACTTATTATTAATAGTTTTTCGTTAGTAAATTGACACTTTATACTGCCTTAGTAGGTTCCGATGAACCTTAGAATCAGGAAAAACTTCAAATATCATATCTTATATTATGTCTAATTTCATAATTAACATGATTGCCTTGCAATGTAAATCAGCATTCTTTACATTTTTTGGATGCATACAATTATAAGAAGAAATACTTACAGTATTTGCAAAGATGTTAAACCACCAAATACATTTGCAGGCAATGATTGTAAGTGGTTTTCGTTTAAATATCTTCAACAACAAAAAGAAACAAAAGTTAGTAATTAAACATTCACGAGCTGTTTTGAAGGATGTCGTCTTTGTTTTTGGACACAAAAGTAAATTAAAATATGTTGGCCGTATAGAATAGGTGTCTGTGGAAATTACTATATGGCCGATAACGTTACGAACGTTTGGTTATTACACAAATGAAAATGTAAATAAAGTGCATGATCGAATAGTTTTAGGGTTCTAAGATGGAGAAATAGACATCAAACTCGTCTGCTGTCATTCGTCTGAAAGTCAATATAAACGGTCAGGCCGTTATTATAAATGAGAAAAAACGTAGTAAAAGTGTAGTATTATACTTAAACTTAATTTAAACTTTTCATAAAATGTCGATTGATGTTACGTATGAAGTGATATCCGGGAACATTGCGTCAAGTTTATCGAACAATTTGGGTACGAACTTTCAAAAACCGCTTTATCATGCCATTAAGTAATTGTTCATATAAAGAATCGATTTTCCTATATCAATGTAAACGATTCCATGTGGTTCATGTTCTAAAAAAACTGCTATTGTTAGCCCTGAAAAAAAAGAACCTATTATACTTTTACGGACCATTTTCGCTGAACACGTCGAAGATGTTGGTACTTAGCATTAGTTAGTTTTAAGTTGGACAAAAGCAGTTTATTAACTTTAAAAGGAGCATCCCAACCATTGCCTGGTCGGCGATCTTTTGACTAAACGTCCTAAATATATTTTTGAACAAACAAAGTTAAATCAAATCATCTGAACTCATATTATTAGTTAGTAAATTGAATTTTAGAAACATCTACACATATCATATATCTGTAAATCTGCAGCATATTTGAAGTATAAAATTATAAGAAAACACAGTATTTGCAAAGATTTTTAACCACATTTGCAGGCAATGATTTTCGTCGTATAAATACCTTGTAAATGTTGTAAATAAACACAGGAGCTGTTTTGAAGGATGTCTTTGTTTTGGAAAAAATAGTTTCACTTGCGTATATGTCAATGATTAACATAGAGTGGTTGTAAAATAATAAGTGTCAGTGGAAAATAATAGATGCTGATGTTAACATGCTAATAAAAAAAAGAAGAGTAACATTACAAATGTAAGAGTTTAGCTTTATAATGTATTTGTAATAGGTAGTCTCTGTAGCAAGGGCAAATTCTCACCCGACTAAACATAGCTGAAATAATAGTTGATGTAGACCTAATCTGACCTACATGAATTTTAGAATTGAGAATAACCAAACGAATTAAGAACAATTTTTACAGAAAATTGATGGTATAATGATGATTTATTTGCAGTTTAAGAAGTGACAGTATTTTCCCTTCTCTTATCTTATCTTATCTAGGTCTACTGCAGAATGTGAACGGAAACATCCGTATACGTTTGACAAAAAGTATAAAAAATTACCTATAAAAAGATTGACCAGTTTATAATAATCTCATAGCGCCGTTACACACTCACATAATTATTATTTGTTTGTACAATAATGTAAGCAAATAGACTGGAAGATACTAAAGCATTTTTTAAAAACTATAACACAATACTACTGTTGTAAGGTCTATAACCCACAAGGGCTTTGATGTTACTGTAATGATCAATAACTGTACCATTAACATTGGTCAAATCAAGTAAACATGTTCCTACCAAGAATAACCTGTAATACAAAAATGTAAACATAATAATACAATTTTAATATAAATTTTATTGACAAAAAGAGAGATAGACGTTTCATTACTATCATAGAAACATTTTCAAGATCAAGTGAATCCAAATCAATAATAATTATTTGCACTAAGCACCAAAGTTGGTGACATGAAATGCTACTGAGGGATTGAAATTAAATATTAAACGTCTTTTAATTCATAATAATACAACTTAAAACTATCATTTTAATTATTTTGCAAAAAAACAAAAAAACACACATATTTTATGTTTTATCCGCTTTGATTAAGAATAAATTGAATAATGTGTTATTGTTCAGAGTCATACCACAAGGCTTCAATTAAAAAAATATACTTTAACGTACTAATGTTATAGGATCTAGTATGTCAACAAATTACACCAGGTATGTATGCAATATTTTACTCCAGAAGATGTTAAAATACTCAAGAATAAACTAGCTAAGTAACTGATGGGGGTGACAGTGTCGTATTAAAACGTCGTCAAAAAGTCGAGAATAATATGACCGGTATCTTATCATTTCTTATTAACAATAATGTTGAATTAAAGAATTCTGACATTTCCTGCTGTGAACTTATCTAAAATTGCAACTGTTGATATTGGGGCTGTAGATACTGCCTCGTTATATCGTGAGATAAACAAGATACCATTTGATTTGCAGCTTGTAAAAGGAGATGTTGAGCATGGTTTTACTGAAAGACAACACATCAAGATTAAGCTGAATGAGTGTTATTGAACAGTCAAAACTTCATTGAACTGCAATAATGCTAGCAACGCCAAGTATTTTCCTAATGCTGTTTAAGTGATGCTTCTCGTCAAGGTACGTATAAGCAAAAGCCACAAAAAAGCAGACACATGCCTTCCTTGGAATTATGTCCGTTGATACCACCGTGGATGGAAATCAATGCAAAAGTGAGTGCTTTGACTGTTAAAAGTGATGAATATGCTCCTTTATTGTTGAGCTGTGATGCTAAATATAAAGAGAATATATACTTGGTCCGTCACTCTGGCCTGCTAATGCCATCATTCGTAAATATTATGAGCCTAGAATTGGTTTGAAAGATAATCAATATGACTCCAGCTTTAACCATACTGGTTAGTCATGGCTGTTCATCAAACTTGTGATGTCCGAGTAGTTTCATATAACTGTAAGAAATTAAAGTCTAAACAGAAGAAGATTATTGACTTATGCGAGACGTATGATGTTATTTGTTTGCAAGAAACATGGCTATGTTATGATGAGCTTCACCTCTTGGAAACGCTGTATATTGATTTTGACTGTTATGGCACGTCGTCTATTGATACCTCCGCATCTCTGGAAGTGTAGCTACATTGTTTAGAAAGAGTTTATATAGTTCTGGTAGGCTGTGAGAATCGGGGTTCACGTCTGACACGTTTACCTTCTATAGCACATAACACAACCAGTCGGTTGGACCATTTAGTTTCCACTCAGAGTTCTCATTCTAGTTTAAGTAATTGTAATTGTAGTTTTGCGTCAGGTAGTTGAGTGATTAGATGTTTTGCCCTACTAAGTAAAATTGAGAATATTTGCGAAAACATTCGCAAGTAGTTCTCGGGTGAGACTCGAACCCACGACCTCCAGATCACTAGCCTGGCGTTCATACCTCTAGACCACCGAGCTTGCGCTGATGGCCAGTGGTTAGATTCGAGCTCAAGTAAGCAGCGGGTACTGCACCAACAGGATTGTAATTGTAGTTTTAGCTATTGTAATTTTAGCTATATGATTTCATAGGGTCTGATCATTTCTCTATTGCATTTTGTATTAATGATGTTTTATGGGATAAGCCTATAACCCATGATTCAAGATAACGACAGACATAACATTGCAACTATTGTTAACTGCAAGTCCGTTAGTAAACAGGATATTGATAAGTACACTTATACCACATGTATTACTTAATAGTCTTTTAATTAAGTCCTAAGCTTTCAATTGCCATAGTTTCTTTCTGGACGCACCAAAAGCGTTCGATCGAGTCAAATCTTATTTAAAGTTTTAGTTGAAAGAGGTGTGCCTATCTTTGTAGTTAGGAGCTTACGACACTGGTTTGATAATCAAGAATTTGTTGTTAAATGGGGACATTGTGTCCCTTCACTTTTTTTCTGTTATTAACGGTGTGCGCCAAGGGGGTGTAATGTCTCCACTGCTTTACAATGTAGCCTATTATATTGACGATCTTTATGTACAACTTAGAGAGTCCAATCATGGGTGTACTATTGGTGATAACAAAGTTAATTGTCTCAGTTACGCTGATGACATGCTTCTCATGGCTTCTTTTTCTATTGGAGTACTGAATCTCATTAATGTTTTTGAACTTTATGCTACGAATCGAGATATTGTGTACGGTACTATACAATCCAAGTGTATGTTTTTATGTGCTCGTGTACGTAAGTTACAAGGTTGACCTAGTGTTAAGCTAAACCACAATGACCTTGAATTTGTTGACTGTATAACATACTTGGGTCATGTGATTTTTAACTCTCTGAATTATGATAATGATATTAAGAAACAGTATCGAGCTCTGTATATCAAAGCTAATGCATTATACAGGACATTCTACAAATGTTCCGTTGAAGTTAAATGTCAGTTATTTAAAATGTTTTGCGTTAATGTAGGTCAATACTGTATGACTCTATGGAGTAAATTCCGTGAAGGTACTGTAAACTAATTTAAAGTTTTCTTTAATAACGGGTTGCGTAAGCTACTGAAAATTCTTAGTTATAGCATGATGTTTTTTAACGAATAACGTTCCCTCATTCTATAATTAGATGGAACGCTATACATTATAGTTTTAAGAACATAATTAATGACAGTTGCAATAGCCTGATTCAAACCATAGTCTGTTAACGTCCTTACACAATCCAACCTACATCAGCGTTGGTACAAATTGGTATTTAGGATATTGTAGGTTGGTTTTGTGGAAGTGGCTTATATTGTTAATTTCCTGGTGAAATTGTTTCTATTTTTGTTTTTTGTATGATTTGTATATGGATGTACTATCCGAAATAAAGAAAATGAATGAATGGGTGAATAGTGTACCGTCATTTTAAAAGTGATATTATTGGCCTAATACAACGTACTGATATTTAGAAACAGTTAAACCTACCCTTAAATGCATAATTTTACAATTAACATGATTTACTTACAATTGTAAAGCTTTTAAATGTTTACCAGTAAGGAAAAACATGAGAATAAACACTTACAGTGTAACCAATGATGTCAAACCACCAAATGCATTTTCATGCAATATAGTAATGTCATTACTTCCTAAATTCCTTAAAAATAAAAACATAAATACATGTTAAAATAACAGTTCACGAGTTGATGTTTTCTTCTTTGGGAAAAATAGGTACAGTTTGGTGTGTATGTCAGTGGACAAAATAGTGACCGTCAAATAATTTATCTGTATTGTACTGTTAGTATGTCAAATCAAAAGTTAAAATATTATTAAAATTAAAATACAAAGTTTATCAATCAAGTACGTAGAACAAAAAGATCGGAAGCCTAACTGGTCGGAACCTGTTCGCCAGAGATGGATCCTGATCAAGTTCAAACTGTCAAACACGTCACAGGAAGCGTGGACAAATGTGGAAGACGCGTCAAACTTCGAAGGAAAAAATTCAACCCTCCAATGCCAGCTGTTATTTTTGGTAATGCTCACTCACTCAAAAACAATTGAATTGGCTGCAAATGCCAGTATACAGGGACAGTTGCCAGTTGCGCTCACTGAAACTTGGCTAAATGAATCTTTATCGGATCATGGATCAAAAAATTTTTCTTGTAACCTGCAATTATTAAAAGTTGCCCATCGTCCCTTTTACTTGTAAAGGGAATTCTCGCAAGTTCTAGTCATCATTATCTATAGGCCTATACACCAGAAAGCAGACTACAAAGTAGCTTGCACTAAAGTCGCTGAGGTAGATAGACACCTAATATAAGCTGCAAATCTCCAGATTAAAAAAAGCTCTTACTAGGTGATTTCAACAAAGGATCCCATAAAGAGCTTTCAAAGGTAATTCCACACCTTCATCAATATGTAAACGTTGCTACGAGAAAAGGCACTATACTTGATATGTGCTATGGATATAGTTAAAATGCTTATACAGCAAAGAGATATCCAGGCATTGGGCGGTCAGATCACGAAATGATACAGCATGATCCAAAGCTATAATTCACGAACTTAGGAAGCCTCAAAATGAATATGATACACGCACATATCTTTAATTATGATATTCATTAGGCCTACATTTGGCCTGGGTTAACCCATTGTGGTGCTGTTTTTTTAGTCGCGTGGACGCGACTCAATAGTTCACTATGTCGGTCGGTCGGTCGGTCTGTCGGTCTGTCTGTCGGTCTGGTATCACTATGCGTTTTATCGCTTTTCTGTACTTTTTGAACTGTTTTGATGTACAGAAAAGTTTTAAAGTACATTACTTTTTGAAAGTTCATTTTTTTCTGAGAGCACGCGACTTATGGCTGTTGGCCTTGTTTATTTTTCAGTTCGATTCTTCCAGGATAGTATTGTTTTATTTATTTAATCTATAGAAGGTTTAAAATGTTGTTTAATAATTAATGTTAGATGGTATGAGATAAAACAAGAGACAAACTGTACATAGTAACAGGAATGAAATTGAAGATGATTACCACTTTCTGTTAAAGTGTTAATACAACTTATTTTTATCGTTTGATTTATTTTGCAAAATACACTAAATTAGGAAAAACATATTTTATGTTGTATCCGCTTTAATAATAAAGAAAAAGTCAAAGAATTTGTTATTTGTTAAAAAATGAGAATAAACACTTACAGTGTAACCAATGATGTCAAGCCACCAAATGCATTTTCATGCAATGTAGTAATGTCGTTACCTCTTAAATCCCTTCAAAATAAAAACATGAATACTTGGTAAAATAACAGTTCACGAGTTGGGAAAAATAGGTACAGTTTGGTTTGTAAGTCAGCGGACAAAATAGTGACCGTAAAATAATGTATCTGTATTGTACTGTTAGTGTGTATTACGTGACGTGTCAGTGAACATTGAAGAGGATTGATAATGGTACAAAAGTTAACATATTATTAAAATTAAAATTCAACATTTATCAATCAAGTACGTAGAACAAAAAGATCGGAAGCCTAACTGGTCGGAACCTGTTCCGCCAGAGATGGATCCTGATCAAGTTCAAACTATCAAACACGTCACAGGAAGCGTGGAAAATGTGGAAGACGCGTCAAACTTCGAAGGAAAAAATTAAAACCTCCAATGCCATCTGTTATATTTGGTAATGCTCACTCACTCAAAAACAAGTGAATTGGCTGCAAATGCCAGTATACCTGTTCGAATGCAGGGATAGTTGCCTTGTGGCGCTCACTGAAACTTGGCTGAATGAATCTTTATCGGATCATGGATCAAAAAATTGGACTTGTGACCTGCAATTATTAAAAGTTTCCCATCGTCCCTTTTACTTGCAAAGGGAATTCTCGCAAGTTCTAGTCATCATTATCTATAGGCCTATACACCCGAAAGCAGACTTCAAAGTAGCTTGCACTAAACTCGCTGAGGTAGATAGACACCTAAGCTGCAAATTTCCAGATTCAATAAAGCTCTTACTAGGTGATTTCAACAAAGGATCCCATAAAGAGCTTTCAAAGGTAATTCCACACCTTCATCAATATGTAAACATTGCTACGAGAGAAGGCACTATACTTGATATTTGCTATGGATATATTTAAAATGCTTATACGGCAAAGAGATATCCAGGCATTGGGCGGTCAGATCACGAAATGATACAGCATGATCCAAAGCTATAATTCACGAACTTAGGAAGCCTAAAAATGAATATGATACACGCACATATCTTTATGATATCCATTAGGCCTACATTAGGCCTGGGTTAACCCATTGTGGTGCTGTTTTTTTAGTCGCGTGGACTCAATAGTTCACTATGTCGGTCGGTCTGTCGATCTGTCGGTCTGTCTGTCGGTCCGGTATCACTATGCGTTTTATCGCTTTTCTGTACTTTTTGAACTGTTTTGATGTACAGAAAAGTTTTAAAGTACATTACTTTTTGAAAGTTCATTTTTTTCTGAGAGCACGCGACTTATGGCTGTTGGCCTTGTTTATTTTTCAGTTCGATTCTTCCAGGATAGTATTGTTTTATTTATTTAATCTATAGAAGGTTTAAAATGTTGTTTAATAATTAATGTTAGATGGTATGAGATAAAACAAGAGACAAACTGTACATAGTAACAGGAATGAAATTGAAAATGATTACCACTTTCTGTTAATGTGTTAATACAACTTAAATTTATCGTTTGATTTATTTTGCAAAATACACTAAATTAGGAAAAACAGATTTTATGTTGTATCCGCTTTAATAATAAAGAAAAAGTCAAAGAATTTGTTATTTGTTAAAAAATGAGAATAAACACTTACAGTGTAACCAATGATGTCAAACCATCAAATGCATTTTCATGCAATGTAGTAATGTTGTTACTACTTAAATCCCTTCAAAATAAAAACATGAATACTTGGTAAAATTAACAGTTCACGAGTTGGGAAAAATAGTTGCATGTGTGTATGTCAGTGGATGAAATAGTGACTGTAAAATAATGTATCTGTATTGTACTGTTAGTGTGTACAGTATTACCTGTCAGTGAAAATTAAAGAGGGTCGATAATGGTATAAACGTTAACATATTATTAAATTAAAATACAAAGTTTATCGATTGAGTACGTAGAACTAAAGATCCGAAGCCTAGTTGGTCGGAACCTGTTCCGCCAGAGATGGATCCTGATCAAGTTCAAACTATCAAACACGTCACAGGAAGCGTGGACAAAATGTGGAAGACGCGTCAAACTTCGAAGGAAAAAATTCAAACCTCCAATGCCAGCTGTTATTTTTGGTAATGCTCACTCACTCAAAAAAAAGTTTAGTGAATGGGCTGCAAATGCCAGTATACCTATTCGAATACAGGGACAGTACTGAAACTTGGCTTAATAAATCTGTTTCGGATTATGGATCATATAATTGTTCTTGGAAGTTGCCCATCTTCCATTTTACTTGCAAAGGGAATTCTCGCATGTTCTAGTCACCATTATCTGTATACACAAGAAAGCAGACTTCAAAGTAGCTTGTGCTAAAGTCGCTGAGATAGATAGACACCTAAGCTGCAAATCTACAGATTCAATAAAGTTGTTACTAGGTGATTTCCACAAAGGATCCCATAAAGAGCTTTCAAACGTAATTCCACACCTTCATCAACATGTAAACGTTGCTACGAGAAGGCAATATGGAAATGTTAAAAATGCTTATACAGCAAAGAGATGTCCAAGCATTGGGCGGTCAGATCACAAAATGATACAACATGATCCCAAGCTATAGTTTACGAACGAAGGAAGCCTCAAAATGAATTATGATACGCACATATCTTAGTGCCTTTAATTATGATATTCATTAGGCCTACATTGGCCTGGGTTTACTCACTTTGAACTGTAGTGCTGTTTTTTTTTTATTCTTCAGTTCGATTCTTCCTGTATAGTATTGTTTTATTTATTTAATCTATAGAAGGTTTAACCATACGAACGTTAGACTATTGTAAAAAAAAAATGTTCGATAAACTAAATCATTGGATTTTTGTCTAGATTTGGTGGTTTTTCTTAGGTTTACGAATTAATTTTTTCTTTGGTTAAGGGGGATTGATCGGCTGAATGGGTAATACTTTGTATGATTTAGCTTTGTAATTTATTTGTTATAGGTATAGTCTCTGGTCTATGTAGCAAGGGCAAATATTCCACCAAATTCAGACTCAACTCAACTGAAATTAAGCAAATATTTTTTAGGAATCAATGTTAGATGGCGTGAGATATAAAACGAGAAAATAAACTATGTAAAATTTGTAACAGGAATGAAATTGAAGATGATTACCACTTTCTGTTAATGTGTTAATACAACTTATTTTTATCGTTTATTTATTTTGCAAAATACACTACATTAGGAAAAAACATATTTTATGTTGTATCCACTTTAATAATAAAGAATAATGTAAAATAGTGACCGTAAATAAATGTATTCTGTATTGTATTACGTGTATTACTAGATGGTCGATAGCAATAAGAACGTTAAATTATTATTTAAAAAACAATGTAAAGTTTATTGACAGGTTGTAGATCATTGATTTGGTCGTTTATTTATGCTTACGAATTCATTTTTCCTTTGGTTAAAGGGGGTTGATCGGCTGATGTTAAGATGTTAATAATTCATATGATTTAGCTTTATAATTTATTTGTTATAGGTAAAGTCTCTGAACCTTGTTGAAATGTAATCTGATGTTTGCTACAATAATTTTAGAATTACAGACAATCAATGGTGTAATGATTTATTTGCCGTCTATCACGTGAAAGTATTTCTCCTTCTCTGTGCCTAAGACAGAATGTGAAGGAAAACATCAGTATACATTTGCCAAAAAGTGATATAAACGTATAAAGAATACTCGATAAAAATACTTTATAATAATCTCATATAGCGCCGCTACATACTCGCACATTATTTGTTTAATAATTTAAGCAGATAGTGAAAGATACGAAGCGTTTTTTCTATAAAAGGATCGACGACTGTAACAATAACATCGGTGGATTTAAGAAAAACACTGAATACCTGTAATTCAATAAATTACAAACATTAATATAACTTAAAACTTAAAATCATCCACCAAAATACCTTTTTATCTGCTTTAACCATAACGAGTTAATCAAAGAAGTTGTTATTGTCCACAGCCATACCACCATAACGCTTCACTTTGATTAATACACCCTAACGTACCGTCATTTTACAAGTAAGATTTAACAGTTAAATGTATAATTTCACAATTAACATGATTTATTTGAATTTTTACAAGTAAGAAAAAAAAATAAGAAAAAACACTTACAATGTAACCAATGACGGCAAACCAACAAATGCATTTTCAGGCAATGTAGAAATGCCGTTAGTGCTTAAATCCCTTCAAAATAAAAACAGTTGGTAAATAACAGTTCACGAGTTGAGGTTGTCTTCTTTGGGGAAAATAGTTACAGTTTTGTGTGTTTGTCAGTGGATGAAATAGTGACCGTAAGATAATTTATCTGTATTGTACTGTTATTGTATATTACGTGTCAGTGAAAATTAAAGAGGATCGATAACAGTACAAACGTTATAATATTATTCAATTTAAAATGCAAAGTGTTTTCGATTGAGTACGTTAGGAATAGGTCGTCAATTTATATGATCGCTAAACACTACAGGAAAAACGTTTCTTAAATGGAGAGATATATCAAACCTTTAATAAATCTTAAAGGCAATTGATCAATAATCAATTCCTATACCATAATCAGAAATTTAGCAGCAGCGTTAATAAAAGATAAACGTTTTCTCCAACAATTTTCAAGGAGAGTCAGCTAAAGTTAAGAATACTTTGTATGATTTAAGCTTTGTACAGTAAGTTATTTGTATAGGTAGCCTCTATAAAAGAGAAAGATAGTGCATATCTGAACTCAAACCAACACAGCTGATTTAATCTGAAGGTATACAATAATTGAAGTATAACAAAACAAATAAAGCGAGCAATTTATACAGAAAATCGATGTTATCTGTATAGCAAACAGTGCTCGATGAAAAGTTTGGCTAGCTCAACTAAAGATTAATAAAACATCTCACACATTGATTCAATGACGTAAGCAAATACTTAACACTGACAAAAGGTAACATGATTTTTTTTAATTTATGAATAAACCAAGTACCAACATAATATAGATATGTTTTCAAACAAATATTCCTTTTTACTTAATCTTTAAATAAACATTGTACAAAATACAGTTCGTTACTGTATATCAAATTGATGAACGTAGGAAGTCTCAACATTAATATGATTCGCACAACTTAGTGCCTTAAATTCTAATATTCATTACATTATGTGTAACTATATACTATGCTGGGTTTTGAATTGAGGTATTTTCAGTTCGAGTCACCCACGATGGTATTGTTTTATTTATTGTTAGTGTCGATAGTGAGAGGCATTTTGGAAGCACATTGCTGCACATACCAATCAATACGGAACTTACGTACGGAAACATTCTTAGTTAAATGTGTATGTTTTTGGGGATTATTCTTAATTAGGCCTACATTAAATAATCCTACTTTTCCATCGTATCATTTTCATTTCTATAATTTGTACCAGTACACTCGTCTTTTATCATAATTCAGCCATTTATGTAGGCCTACAGATTTCACTTTGCACTAAACAGGTTTTTGGATGATACTTACAAATATGTTATTGGTTGATGATTATTGTAGTTCCTTACTGATTCCTCCTCGGCTGTAGTAATATAATTCCGACAACTTAAGTAGCTAAATGTACACTCGCATCCAGTTGGACATATCTGTGTTAAAAATAATTTTTCTGTACAAAAAAAATTGTGAAATTAGCTTTAGTAACTAGTTTAATTCAAATGGACAGTAAAACCCTAAATATAGCAATAGAAATGTATTAACTATGTTTATGATTTAACTATTAATGGTATGGTACTTTGCTCTTGAGTAGTATTGGAAGTTTTTTAAAGGTATAGGTGTATCTTTATTCTGGTATTTTTTCTTCAAAGATATCATAAACTCAGCATATCATTTTGATACACTAACTGTTGTACATCTGCAATTTTCGATTCGAGGATTTGCCGCACACCGGCTAAATATTTAGTACAAAAAAAAATCTCTTGTTACTTCAAATGTCTCTCAATGTTTCCAATTAGGTCTGCCGGTGTAATTGGTATAGTCTACAACAACGTTCCGCAACCTTTTTTGACAGCGACCCCATGATCCTATTTTGTGAATTTTCGCGACCCAACATTGCGTATTTGATCTTACAGACCCCACTGTGGGGCCTGTGTCAAATCGAATTTTGTTAAATGACACCCTAGATGGCTGAAAATGGTACTCTCGCACATAAAAATCATGATAGATGGCACCTCTAGTTAGCCGGAAATGACACTCTAATAATGGCGCGCTCGCAATTGGCAAAACGGTCGTAGCCTTTTTTTTCCGCCGGTAAACACATTTGCGTTCAATGCTAACGTCAAGGGGTTCTCCCGAACCATAACGATTTCTCCTGGCTAGGGCCTAAACAACATTGCTATGAGTGTAATTTGGGATGGACCTGTTTATATTGTTCTTTCTATTATTCTAATGTTCATTGTAAAAATTCCCACCGCCGGTACATCAAAGTTCGCAGTTTTTCAGTCAAGTTACACACTCCTTTGCAAAGTACAAACAAAATAGCGTCGTAAAACCAGTTGGTATGTTAATAAATCCACCTCCTAAAAGGGGATTCCTCACTTGTATATTAACAACGAACTATGCGTCAAAAGCGTCCATTGCCCCGTCGTCGATTCCCAATAATGTGTACGCTACGGACTCACTGCGCGTCAGTACCTGTTGATGTAAAATGTAATCAATGTTGTAGATTCTACAAAACTAAGAATATTTCACATATAGGCCTAGATCAGTGTATAATTGATAACAAATTTCAGTATCGGAGACAAATTCGCGACCCATATAAATTTTTTTTTGCGACCCAAACATTGGGTCGCGACCCATATGTTGCTCCTTGTCTATCTTCTCCGGAGTATTGGTTATATAAAGTCGGAGACGTGGTGCAATTATGTTTTGCAATTGAGGATACCAGAGTGATTCATGAATGTGTCGTTTGTAACAATATCGAATTTCTACCGGGATAAAGTAACTTTGCATTATAGTTATTTGGAAACCTCATACCAGTACGTTTGTGAATGTCTTCCAATTTATCAATTGTTTTTGCAGAGGGTGCTTTAAGATTTTAGGTTGAACAGGGAGCGTTTGTTTGCCTAATTCTCTGTGTCTAATTATCAATCAAGTAAAGAGCATATACTAGATTATGATTAATTAATTAAATATTTTTATTAAAAAAAAAAAATTATTTATTTTTTATATTATTCTTCATTTATCAGACTTATAATAGGCCATTTTTTAGTTTTAATAAAGTTAATCAATTCCATAGAAAAGACCGAAATAATAATGTTTCTACTTATAAAAGACAAAATAAACAGATTAATTTCAACACAACCTCATTGAACTGGCAGCGCAGCTAGTTTGACTATTTCTTTTTCAAGTAAATCCAATTGGTCAATGTGGATAACTCTTATGTGACATTAAAATGGCATATTCAACAAAATATTCAAAAACATTATTTTTTCAGGGGATAATATATCTTCAATTCTCATTTTACTTATATTTTCAGGTTAGCCTAAAATGTGAATACTTTCTTGCACCAATTAAATTAAAAAATAATATATAAACTATTTTCTAAATTATGTTAACAATCACTTACCCTGTGGAACAATTACTGCTGTAACTGTTGCATTAAATCCTCTCTTTGTTACACTCTCATCAGTAGATAAAGAAATCCACATTGTGTTGTTGTTGGAAACTAGAGAATCAAATGCTGAACCTGTAAATCTAACTTTATATTCATTTCCTGAAAATGCTATATTCAAAAAATCAAATGCGTCCTCCAGTTGAAAGTCGTTGAATTCAATACGAATAACCAACTCCGGAGAGGTTGTAACCATCCATTTACACTTGAAATTGTTGTTGTAATCATTCGGATAATTAGGAGACCAAAATACATATGATGAGTTCTCAGATTCAAGATGAATATCCATGTTACATTCTGCAAAAAGAGAAATAAGATAATAATAATACACGGATAAATGTATATAGGCCTACTGATACTATTGTATTAATAGAAAAATAGCGTGATTGATAATTTAGGTAATCACAATATTTTATATTTTCAAAATAACCTTAAAGGTAATATATCCGGATAATCCTATACTATCTAATTGTTATTGATGGTTTTAATATGATAGGCCTAATAATGATAATAATAATAATGATTATGATATGATAACGGTAACGGTAACGGTAACGGTAACGGTAGCGGTAGCGGTAGTGGTAGCGGTAGCGGCAGCGGCAGCGGCAGCGGCAGCGGCAGCGGCAGCGGCAGCGGCAACGGCAACGGCAACGGCAACGGCAACGGCAACGGCAACGGCAACGGCAACGGCAACGGCAACGGCAACGGCAACGGCAACGGCAACGGCAACGGCAACGGCAACGGCAACGACAACGGCAACGGATACGGCAACGGCAACGGCAACGGCAACGGCAACGGCAACGGCAACGGCAACGGCAACGGCAACGGTAACGGTAACGGTAACGGTAACGGTAAGGATAAGGATAAGGATAATAGTTCATTCTTATAATAGTGCATATATTATCAAGCTCTCAATGCGCTGCACATTATTACCGCGGAAATTGTTTTGGATCATACACGTATAGAAACATACTCCCATTATTACTAGTTATTTTTACCCATCCATGTGTTTTTATAATATAGTTTTAACAACAATTATTGTCATTTAATCAGGCCGTGCTATATAGTATAAAATAGGGTACACATAATACATAAAATTACATTAGATTACAAATGTACAAATAGTAATTAATCAGTAATTGCCACGGCCCAGTTATCCCATTTATAAAAGTGTGAATTTTATCAATTATTACCTATTGATGAAAAATATTTGATTTCCGTGTATACTTTGGTAACTAAATCGAGTAAGTTTACTACCAGGTGTCCAGATTTAACTGTACAAGGAAAGTTAGCACCTACTCTTTCGCCAAAACCTAAATCTGCACATGCGCCAAAGCTTGGTGTACCAGGTCAATACAATTTACCAATAACATAGCCTTCTTAACTTATGTAAAATTAAATAAACAACAATCGTCTGACTGAGTTCATGTTATTGATTAAACTCATAGTCAGACAATTTTTAGTATGTTATGTAGAAACGGAATCACGATTGATCAAGAGAGATAAACCATTTGTGTAAAATTGTAGCCAATTATAATTTCTAATGGATTCTCAAATGTTATTGATTTAAAAAGACAATTAGTCGGGCAATTGTTGTTTATAATTATGTTCTACAGAATTAACCAGTTTTCTGTAGAAAAGAAATGACGGTTGCTCAAGATAGAAATGATTGTGTAAAATTTCGGAGAATTAAATTTTTCAATCCACACATTATAAGTTTTAAAAAAAAAATCAGTCGGGCAATTGTTGTTTCTATGTTCTACAGTATTGACCAGTTTTCTGTAGAAAGAGAATCACGGTTGGGAATTGCTCAATATAAAAACGATTGTGTAAAATTGTGGAGAATTACGACTTTCAATCAATTCTTATTTATATTTTTTTGATTTAAAAAGTAAAATAAGTTGAAGTACTTGAAAGCATACTCACGACTAGAACAGCTTGAAAACGGTACAACAACCAACAACATGATAACGCTAAAGATAAACATCTTGTTACGTATTTCAGTACTGATTCGTTGACGATTTCCGCAATTCCGTAAGTTCACTCACTCGTATCCGCGAATGAAACTTACCTCCGTGATTCTTTCCAACTTATAACACTTGTTTTTGGTGGTCTTCATTAAATTATGATATTGCTGTTAGACAATTTACAACATTGATTAGATAAATTGTATCACCAGGCCTATACTAAATAAATTATGAGTTTGTTACTGATGTTGCATGTATTATGTTGTTCTACAATAATTTTAACCTTTATAAGATTATACTAAGATCTGGTTGCGTTGTTCTTCGATCGTGTTGTTAAGTTTGTAAACGTTTAATTGAATTATCAGATATATCCTTTGATTAATTATTTATTTGTTTACAAACCGTTGAGAGAAGACTGATACGAGTCCATCTGTTAAAGTCTTCATTTTGCCATTAGTTGTATACATAATGCATATATACATAAACGTATTTCATCGTAATATTTATGTTTCAAAGAAGTAATAATTATTAAATCTTCTTATGTGCTTCAGATAAAATATTTATGTTTAACCAAAAGTAGTAAATGTTTGTTTCATTATCTTCATGTCAAACGCACACATAGTTTTTATTCATATTAGTGGAGTTGATGAATCAAATTATGTCAATACTAAAAATTAACTCCTTTGCTAACGTACTGTTAGATAAATTGTTGATAAATAAATCATGATAACAACCTCATTGTTTCTCAATTGAACGCAACGTATGAACGTAGACGCAACGCTAGCGAGTTGACCAATGACAAGCGACAGTTCGAATAATCCATCGCTTGTGATTGGTCAAATCCCTTATGTTGCGCTAAGCTTAGTTCTCACTTGGACGCATCGTAAGAACGTAGACGCAACGCAAGCGAGCAGTTACCAATGACAAGCGACAGTTCGAATAATCCATCGCTTGTGATTGGTCAAATCCCTTACGTTGCGCTAAGCTTAGTTTTCACTTGGACGCATCGTAAGAACGTAGACGCAACGCAAGGAAGCAGTGACCAATGACAAGCGACAGTTCGAATAATCTATCGCTTGTGATTGGTCAAATCCCTTACGTTGCGCTAAGCTTAGTTCTCACTTGGACACATCGTAAGAACGTAGACGCAACGCAAGGGAGCAGTGACCAAAGACAAGCGACAGTTCGAATAATCTATCGCTTGTGATTGGTCAAATCCCTTACGTTGTGTGTCTAGTGAGAACGAAGTTTAAAATATAGCGTAAAGCTTGGTTCCAACTTCATCAACAGACAGTTTACATTGTTTATGTTCAAGAAGCCAAAGAGGCTTGTCTTTGTAGTCTACAAAATGAAACATGAAACATGAAACATAAAACATAGAAAGACGCATTACAATTACAAAAAAATGACATTTTGAGACAGAAAAAGAAAAAATACAAAGTTAGATCAACGCAAGGACGTAACGCAACGCAACGTGATTTGACCAATCTCAAGCGATGGATTATTCCAACAGTCGAGTGTGATTGGTCAACTCGCGATCGCTTGCCTTGCGTCTACGTCCTTGCGCTGCGTCCTAGTGGGAACCGAGATTTAAGGCTGTGTTTCCCCCGCAGCGTAAAACAAATGATCAGTCAACCAAACAGATGATTAAAGCAAAAATAAAGTGCGCATGAACCGTCATTACCGGACACAAGTGTCCAATCACAACGCAACAATGTGTATTTTATGTAAAAAAGTATCGCATTTATCCGAAATATCTGATTTTTCAGGAACTTTATCGGTTAATTTGTATCGATAAATATCTTATTTAATTTAATTATATCTTAATTATCTTATCCTATTTTTCCTATTTTGATATTTCAATGTAAATGTCATTGTATGCCTATTATTAACTGTAGTTTAGCGCGTCTTGTTTTTAATATCAAAACATCAACAATTGCAGGGAAGGACCATAGGTAAACCCGATTGTTTACATTTTATTTTCTGAATTATGTTATTCTGTATAAATATGTTTTAAATAAATGAAATAAAAACGTTTTAAAAGTTTATTCAATATTGCCGTTATGCGCCGCCAACAACATTTATTATTTATTTTTAAAGAAAGTTTGTGATTTCTTGTCGACAATAGAGGGCCTCCCATATAAACTGTGATGGCGACGCCCATGAAACTAATAAAGGTCTTTCAGTTCGCCGAATGATTGTTGTAAATAAACAACAACAATGTTTCGAGCTTTGTATGACTATCAAAGTAAAGATGGGAAGTCTATGAACTTTCAGAAAGGGCAACGGTTTACCTTGCTTGACAAAAGCAACGGTCATTGGTGGCAAGTTATGTCCGATCAGTCCGGTACGGTAGGATACGTACCGGCGAATTATGTCACAAAAGATGAGGTAAGGACGGTCTGTTCTCGCGCAGTATGATGGATGGATGGAAGTGGGATGTGTTTGGCCTAGGCTAGCTAGCTAGCCTAGCTACTTGAAGATCTATAGGTCTAAAGAAATTGGCTATGAATCTAGACCAGGGAGAGAAGTGACTGCCCTGCTGCATCATAGCCTAGCTAGGCCTTCTTTCTCTATTTATCAAACATTTAATCACATGGATGGAAATTGAAACACAGCATGCTTGCGATGTAGGGGAGGGCCTATCTAGGCCTAGGCGGCCAGGCTAGACGATCATGTAAAAACCGTAAAATATAACGAAAATGATTAGGCCTAGGCCTAGATCAGTGGTAGGTTTTTAGTTGCGTGGACGCGACTCTATAGTTCACTATGTCGGTTGTTCTGTCTGTCGGTCGGTCAGTTTGTCTGTCGGTATGTCTGCCGGTCCGGTATCACTATGCATTGTAGCACGCGACTTAATGACTTGGCCTTGTTTATAAAAAAAGGATCCGGCACATCTTCTATAATCTTAATGCACTTGTCAATTGTATGACCCACTATACGACCTCCGGGCGAGGTGTGTCATTTGTCCAAAGTATGCACCCGTGTGTAAAAAATATGTATTACCTTTAGGTGACCATGACGCACTGTGACCATGTTGTTTATTATATGGTGGGTGGTAATTGACATTGACATTGACACACCATTGTTCATTGATATGATGTACCATCTAGGTTTTTTGATGCACCCTTGTGTCAATAATTATTTGTAAATGACGCACTTCTCCTGGGGGTCGTATAGTGGGTCATTTTGACAATGACAAATGTGCATAATTTAAAGCCTATATCACTTGTCAATTGTATGACCCACTCTATGACCCCCCCCCCCCCCCACACACACATTTGTCTGATGTGCGTCATTTAACATATTAAGAACATTACCTTGTTGGTTATAATATAGTGGGTGAGTGGTAGAGTGACATACATTGAAAATACCATTGTTTATTGATGTAACCTACCATTTAAGTTTTTTGTTGCACCCCTGCGTCAATAATTATTTGTAAATGATGCACCCATGACGCACCTCTCCCGGGAGTCGTATTGTGAGTCATTCAATTGAAAAGGTGCATTACACAAAATGTAATGTTCGTAATTATGGTATATTGTAGGTGCACGCCTACTAAAAGCATTTAGTATTAATAAATGTTAGTTTATATTTCAATTTTATACAATTTTTTTAAAGACCCCTTCCCTGCAATTTTGGACGTTTTTTGGAAAATAATACATACATATCACTTTAAAAACATTAAACCATGTCATTCCTTGTCTTAAATGTACGTTTTATGGTAAATTATGATAAAAAGTGAGAAACAATGCACTACCTAAGTAGCTCGCGGCGATCGACCTCTCGTGGACGGTCTTAGGCCTAGCCTAGCTAGACTTAGTTTTGTACGCTAGCTATATACATAGCCTGACGTTGTATAGTTGCTGCATTAATTGTCTTTCTATTTTTGCCAGACTCCGTTGATACAAATTGGGGAAAACCCGGTATTTTTGCTGAAAAGTTAGGAGTCTTCCATTTGTTTTGGCTTCACGATCGATCGAAAAGTGGGCGAATTACAGGTGAAAAACAAAAATATCAATCCGCGCGCAATGCATTTTGGGATTTATAGCGGGCCGCTATAATTATAAGAATCGATTTATTTTTCACATTTTTAACCGTTTAAAGACGAAAAAAGTTATCGCAATAGGACCATATAGTATTATTTTTACATTAAATATAGTTTGTGATCTTAAATTAGATCTAAAAAACGTAGGGAATGGGGCTTTAAACAACTAACATTAGAAGTTATCAATTACACCAGTCACCGGTGTGATGTGCCCAAATATGGTAGTGATATGCCCAAATATGATAGTGATATGGCCAAATATGGTAGTGATATGTCCAAATATGGTAGTGATATGACATCATCATGTCCATATATGGGCAACATTACATTTAATTACATAAACTTATTGCTATGTGTAATAATAAATAAGAAATAAGTGGCTTTTGTTATTTTGAATCTTTATTTTTACGTTATTTTATATTTTTTGTTGTTGTAGGATGCATGCATGTAAGAACTTATCAGATTTTGTAAATCCACAGTGCGTGGTTTTGTTACATTTTTTGGAATAAAGTTACCTATATACATATATATGTGTAATAATACATCATTGATGGATGGACGTTTGAGATGATGTACAGTGAACCATTCCAATGTTGTGTTGTAACATAAGTGATCATGTTCGTTGTGTGTGTTTAAATGCTGGTTTACATACTGTCTGTTAATTTATAATTACCAACTTTGTCCTAAGCTCTGTCTACACTAGATGTGGCAAAAAATATGATGCGCCCAAATAAGGTATTCCCAAATGTGGTAGTGATATGACATCATCGTATCCATATATTATGGGCACATCACACTTTTTTTGTCACATAAAGTTTGAACTTTATAATCTAATTTCATTATTAGGGATGTACATATGATTTCAGAACCATCGCGAGATTAAGGATATCAATGCATGCACTAATTTCATAGTAACCCTAACCCTTATTGTAATCGAAGCATGAGGCAGTATTAAAGCATTTCTTCTTAAAAGCAAAAGTTTATTAAAACGTAGTTATGAACCAGCTCGATTTGTGTGGCATTTCAAAGTGATTTTTAATGAAACATGCATTTTGTACAAAAAATAAAAAAATACAATGGCGCGGTGGTGTTGTTATCATCTATGGCCGCCACAAAAGTTTACATGCGAATCCGACCAGCCCTCTTTCTTGCACACGCTTGTTGAAACAAAAATGAAGAAAAAATCTAAAAGTGCCAAATTTGTCTAGACGCTACAGGCGGTTCTAGAATTCCCTGTCCTTCCCCATTAAAAAAAATGTTACGCATTTCAAATCTCTCAGACTCTATGACCCCATTTACACTTACGATTTGAACTGGCCCTGGGTCGGCAATCGATAAGTGTAAAAACTTCATAAAGTTAGGCCAGCCCTGGGCCGGATGCAGACCTGGACCACCTCTCGAGGTGGGTCCAGTAGCGGCTTTTATGTTTGGGCTGGCTTATGCAGTGAACCGTGACCAATGGCTTTAGAAAATGTAAATTAATCCTCAGGTTTTGCGAACACAAGTGTAAACACGCTAAGAACAGGCTTGAAAAACTTGTACCCGATCCTGGAGCGTCACAGGACTCAATCATAATGTGAAATAGGGTCTATTTATGTTAAATTACAAATTAATTATTTTATGTGTTTTTAGTTACCATCAGATCAAGTTCTTGCGTCTATTGATCGTGCAATGGAGTTCCTTCATATAGCAGCAACCAATAAGAATGGGGTTTACACACCTGAACAAAGAAAAAGCTTACAGTTAAGTGTGTTAAGTTAACCAAGGCAATCCTAACAGTAGGATGCTGAGCTCTGGAGATCAAAGGGTTTATCTGTGGCTGCGACACAATCAGTTCCACACGTCTTAACAGACACAGCGCGCCGCAGACAATGTACATTGTACAGTATTGTTGGTATTTGTCGCAGCCAGACATAAGATCAAAGTTCCTATGTTGGCAAGGCAAGCTCAGTGTCCTGTTGTTAGATTGCCTTAGTTAGTAATAAGAATAATAATAATGTTCAATTTATATAGCGCAAATTGCAGGGCGCCTCTACTAACCGCTGAACAATCAACAGAAAATGTGAAAAGCACTTATTAATTAATAAGTTAATTAATTATCCACACAGAGCAGTAACTATCATGTTGAACCAGTTACTGTTTCTGGATTGAATCAGGTCAGGGGTCATCAACAGTTTTCCATTGTAGGCCTATATTTAATTTACAAATAATCTTGCCAGCCACTTTTAGCAAACCGAGTGTCTTAGTGCTGCACTCGTCCATACTTAAGCTCTGTCTACACTATCAAACTAATTTGACAAAAAAAGTGTGATTTGCCCAAATATGGTAGTAATATGACATCATCATGTCCATATTGGCACATCACATTTGTTTGTCGCATAAAGTTTGATAGTGTTGACAGAGCTTTGGTTGAATCTCTTTCAATGAAAATGTTGCTCCTTATTCAACATTAGCATAATATTTCTATGTTAGTAATTAGTATACTTCATTATTACTTTTGTTAGTGTAACTTAGTAACCTATGTATACTTTACAAACTTGCATACATGCCAACATCTGAATTAAAAAAATCGGGAAGTGGTGTTTTTTTTAGGTCAACAGCACCCGCTATCTATTATCGAGAGGTAAGGAGTGCAGTGTGTAACGTCACAAACAGTATTGCGTGGTGGCTATGTGAGGGGAATCCCCTTTCCGTTGTGAAGAAAATAAAAAATGATGACCGCAGATGGTCATACAATGGTTTAAATATCATAAATTTGCTTGTGTAAGCCTTTTTGTTATATTTTTACACAGAAAACCACACAAATACATCAAAATTCAGTTATCTTTGTAACCCAGAGAAAATGTGGAAAACCGGGAGCACAATATTAGGCCGGAAGACAAGTCTAAAATACGGGAGTCTCCCGTCCAAAACGGTAGTGTTGGCATGTACGAAGTTGTATGCAGAAGGGCCTTACTAATCAATTTTAATCTTTTTGTAGGAAGCTTGTTGAACATCGTCAAACCATCATGCGTGAACAGCTAGGTGAAAATGTACCTCAACCAAAGAGAGTAGCACCAGCAGCGCCCCCTAGCCAACTATCATCCTCTCAACAAACTCGAAACTCATTTACAAAAGACAACACGCCTCCGACGTCACCACAAAACTCACCTGTCAAACGAGCATCTAGTACTAAATCAATTAAAACGCCCTCACCTCCAGCGCAACAAGTGCAATCTGTAATCCCCGTTCCACCTCCAGACTCAACGTCGCAATCGTCAACATCGCAGCCTGTTGATGCTTCCACGAGTCCTATGCCATCGCCCGTACGAAAATACCGAGCACCATTATCACCACGTGAACTTGCAAAGTCACCAACCATGGAGTCGTTGATTAGTCCAACACACAGAGCGCGCTCAGACAGTGCAATAGCTTCAAATCTTGGTCCTGAATTAGTTGAAATAGTGCGAGTTAACACAAACCTCAGTTTTAATAAATCAAAAGTGGCTGTTGCCATGGTGTTGAATCATGTTAAAGATTCCGTGCCAAGTGTTGCCATGGTAATGGAGAATATTATAAAAACATTGAATACAGTAAGTTAATCAAAATGTTTATTTTTCAATTATATCAGTTATATTTACTTATTGTTATATTTATTTACATAATTAATTTTGAGGGTAATGTCAGTACAGTCAACTCTCCTAATACCGGACACCTTTGGGCTGGCCAAATATGTCTGGTTTTCCGGAAATTCTGGTATTCGGAATGTGTTTTTATTGGTAAAAATAAATTTTGGACCTTTTGAACTTCAAGAAAAATCTGGTATTGGAAGAGTTTCTGGTGTTCAGAGAGTCGACTTTATATAGATTTTCTTTCTCCTATCAAACTACTGTAAACATCCCGAGTCACTGTTTAAAGATCAACCTCATAATAATAATAGCATATGATTGCTTGCAAAGCTAAATTATCAACTGTTGTATATTAATAATATTAATATATCATATTTCCCAAGAGAGTTCCTATTTGTACAGTTAGTTAGTTTACAAAAACAGTTATTTCTCAAACAATATTTGATGAATGTCCTCATAATAATATTCTACATCCAACAATATTTTGCTTAGTGGTATGAATTACAGTATATTGGCATACTGTATCAAAAAATCATACCAAGTATACAAATTACCATGTTAATTATGATACCATAGATGATCTAAGAGGCACGCTGTTCAGCCCTCTTATCCCTAAAGATAGAATGAAATGCAAAAGATAAAGGTTCAGCACTTTATTAAAGGACAACTTGACCGAGGAGCATTTTTTAACAACGTATTAGGGATGTACATATGATTTCAGAACCATCGCGAGATTAAGGATATCGATGCATGCAGTTGCCGTACAGCCGTCACCGTAATTTTCTGTGATGTCACAGGTGCATCGCAAAATTTACGTCATGTGTTTTCTGGCAAAGTCTGGCAAATCGAGAATATTTCTAGTAAACACACTTCGTCAATAAACCATAAGAATCGTTGTTTTTATTGTTTCTTTTGCGTATCTGGACTCATTTAGTAAATTTTTCGATGCACCTGTGACGTCACAGTAGTTTACGACGACGGCTGTACGGCGAGCGCATGCGGCGATATCCTTAATCTCGCGATTGTTCTGAAATCATATGTACATCCCTAATACGTTGTGAAAATATGGTCCTCAGTCATGTTGTCCTTTAACAATTTTTAGGCCCTTTAGAAACCTCTTTAAAGAAACTATACATTAGCAATGATTCGTTTCCATCTATTACGTAGTCAGGGGTATCTGTTGGAGGTGGACGGGATGAAGAGCGCCTCCAGGTGATTTTTTCTGAGCTGACAAGTTGTAAGGATGATGCGCAACAGAGAAGCTGGGCACTTCACGAGGATGAGTCTATCATTACGGAGTATTTAGAAGAACTTCTTTCAATATTGGTAAATAAATTATTTTTAAGGCCACCAAAACTAAAGATATAATAGAATACAGCCCAGTACAGCCAACCTTCTTGTACCGGCCTAGTAACGTTGCTACTATAGCTGTTAGCCACCAACGTTACCTACATTAGGTTTTTTTTTTCCGGTATAAAAAGACTCAAAATACAACTCATAGTTGAAATGAAGAGCTTACATAGGAAAATGATAATTAACATAAAACCAAGTTTAACGTAGAAAAAACACATTAAGGCCTATGATACAGTAATGAACGGTTTAATTTATTTAAACTTAAATTTACTATAAAAATTGCACGAAGATCAACAGATAACATTAATTATTACAAATTCTTATATATTTACAAATGTTGGGCTTGATTGGTTAATTATATTAAAACTTAAAAGTCATTAAAAAATAATTACTTGTAAATAGTGGCATAACAGCTATGATGAATGCTCACTGGCTAAACTCAGGAACCCCAGAGTTTAAAGACACCTTCCTTACAATTTGTGACGTTTTGTAAAAATAATGCATATATTTTACTTTAAAAACATTAAACCAGGTCATTCCTTGTCTTAAATGTACGTTTTATGGTAAATTATGATAACAAGTGAGAAACAATGCACTACCTAAGTAGCTCACGGCGAATGACCTCTTGTGCACAGTCTTTAGGCCTATAGCCTAGCTAGGCTTTGTTTTGTAGGCCTAGCTGGTAAACATCGGTAACGTACGAACATTGTACGCTAGCTATACCTATTCACATTTTTAACCATTTAAAGACGAAAAAAGTTATCGCAATAGGACTAATAGTATTATTTTTACATTAAATATAGTTTATGATCTTAAATTGAATCTAAAAAATATAGGGCAGGTGTCTTTAAGGCGCTCCAGAGCAGGAGAAGTCCAATGCAACTACCAGAGTTCTTCGCCACCTGCATTAGGCCACTGCTTGTAAGGGATATCAAAGATCAACCGAGTTGTTAAAATGAATTTCTGACCTTTTGTTTCAATTGGTTATAAATTCATTTGGTTGATACTTTCTTTGTTTTAATTATTTTGTTGTTCATTCATTAATTTAATCCATTTATTTTAAACTATCTAAAGCTCTGTCGACACTATCAAACTGTATGTGATTGTGACAAAAAATGTGATGTGCCCATATATAGACATGATGATGTCATATCACTTCCATATTTGGGAATATTACTGCTATATTTGGGCACATCACACTTTTCTAAATCTAAACTGGAAGTATTCTTTAATGTCCTGACAGAATGATGCTGATAAATGTGTTAGTGTGGGAGTTATCCGACAAGAGGAATTTGAGCCGCTATCAACTCTTGTACAATACTATCAAATGGTAAGCAGAATATCAATTTGTTAAACTGTATGAATCAGTGTTATAATCATAGTCATTGATTTGTGTCACTTAGCAGCCATGTCCATACTGTGTTGAAGCACCGGTTCTCGGCAGATTACTAAAGTTAAACAACGTTGGACCCGTTTGTGTACTGGATGGGAGGAAATGATAATAAATAATTTTTTAAGTTTTTACGAAAAGTTGAGAGAGAGGAAGAGTTAAAGATGTATTGTCCCCCTGAACAAAAAAAAAAATTTTTTTAAAGGCCATTTTAATGATACATAAAAGTTATTCACTTTGAAAAAAAATTGGATAAAAAAAAAAATTATTTACCTTAGAAAATCGTAATTTAAAGTAAAAAATAGTCAACCGGAAGTCTGTTGGCTGGCAGCCAGCTGGCTTCCGGTTTAATTTAACCCTTGACCTGAATTAGCTTATGAATTATGCATATTGTATGATTCTTGTGCGTGTATGTGACCTCTAGGTCATCAGAAAAAAAATACGACGTGATATGGCGAGACGACAATGTGGGAAAGTTCTGTAGTTTAACAACAAAAAAAACAACTCCTACTTGAAGAAAAGACTATGGCTAGGCCCTAGCAGATTGGTAAGTAAGAACTGTAGTTTCTATGGTGCAGTTTTGTTAGTTAGTATAGGAAGCCTAGCTAGCCCATTACAGCTGTACTGGCTATCTAGTGTACTATCCCCTATCTATTGGCTAGGCCTAGAGTAGTAGCACTAGGCCTAGTTGTAGGCCTGAGTGAGGGTTCACCCTGAGTGAGTAGCAGGCCTAGCTAATACTAATAGATACAACTTGTAAGCCTTATTAATAGTTATTGCCAACCTAGCTTTAAATAGGATTAGGCCTATAACATTCATCTGTGAGCATGGAGTAAGGAATAAGGTTTTAGCATGGAGGTATAAAAATAAAATATTTTATACCTCCATGGTTTTATTGTGACTTGTGTGAATTTCGACACCACCAACTCGTCTTATTTTTAGTATAATACTATAATATTAATAATAGTCTTTAATTTATCATTATTCATATCACTTTTCATTCATTTTAAAACATTTAATTTTCTTTTCTATGTAGAGTTTGTGATTAAAAAAAATTATACATAAGAGCAGCAAAACTCAAAAAGCGAAAACTTGTGAATGGCTGCCAAAAATAGAAAATAAGGTCACCACCAGGGCCAGGAGAGATTATGGTGCTTGGTTTTTCCTTCATGATTAATTAGATTTTAATGCTAATATAAATTTGTGAAAATTGTAACTAGGCCTCCTATACTGTACATCCAATAATGTAATTATTTTAGAGAAAATGACCAAATAATCTAAGTTAAATATTTTTCGGAATGTGTACTTTACAGTACTTAGTACCGTTATGTTGAAAATTCTTCCAAAGCAATAACGTTCAAACCAACATTCACACAATTAAACTTTTTATGTACATATTTTAATAAATAATGTCTTTCTTTTAATAGGTATTAACACACTTGAATGAACAATATGAGCAAGTAGTGGAAAATGGTGAAGAAATCAAAACAAAATGTGGTAGCAACATTCACAATATTTATTTGAACGTTTCGTACTATGACACTTTAAAATGGATGAACAATCACAGAAGACAAGCTATTGCTGTAATGCCACAATCAACACATCAATTAATAGTTGAAAATAAATTGTCAACAATAATGCTAAAATTCAATGAAATATACTAGTAATTAACTCATTTTTTACTGTACTGTACTGTAAATCTTCACACATTAAAATTATGGTGATTTTATCTCATGTACTGTAGTAGTATTTTTTATTTATTTAATGCTGTATACAAATGTTATTGCTCGAATTATGAAAACTATACAACATTTTAAAAGCTGGAAAACAACCAACACATTTGCCTAATGCTTTATGATAGTCATCCAATATTTATCTTGTGTTCCACTACCGAGTCTACTGCCAGTTGCCTTTAAAATGTTGTATTGGTGTACCTTCTGTTCCAGTCTTCATTAGCTTAAGTCTATAAATTGAAAAACAATGATATATAAATACAAAAGTCAAATACAAAAGTCAAATAGAAAAGTTAAATATTTCACAATGTATTGCATACATATAATTATTATTTCTGTACATGAATCTGAAGTTTTCAATTTGGGGTACTAATGTACATTAAGGAATCCCTGAAAAGTGCATCTCCTCCCTAAAAAAGGCCTAGTCTAATTACTAGTGTTTTCGTTTTGGTTGCTATCAACAACAATCTATTCTATCGTCAACTTCTTTGGTACTGTAAATGTTCGTTTTTTGTCATCAGTTAGTCTTTTTTTAGACTTTAAAATTAATTCGAGCTCCAAATGTATATCAGTGGTAGTACATCAACATAGTAGGCCTATTTCCTGTAGCTAGTTGTGGAGTGATGGCTTAGCTAGGTGAGTACGATATATAGAACCTAGCTAGGCCTCAAAGTGGGTTCCCGTCTACTTTTCTGACCCGATTATCTGCCTGCCTCCAGCTGCTGCTACACTACACTACACAGTAGTAAACTACAGTACTAACTAGGCCTAGGCCCTACTAGATAGTAGAAGTAGGCTTATATTATAGGCCTAGATAGCTAAGCCTATAACTATACGCCAAAAATTATATATTATAGGAGGATGTGTCATTCATCTAAATAGAATTCTACTTACCAGAAAATTAACGGCAGAGCTTTTTACATCATACGATCATATCAGGGAAACCCCAGCACTTTCTTCTGTTCTTCGCACATGTTTGTTTAGTTTTTACGTGGTGAACAGATCGGATCTCCCCTGTTTGGATACTCATTAACATATCATGCATATTTATGAGCTGTTAGCTAACCATCGTTATTTTGGAATTTCTGAACTTATGAGTTCGAAAAAATGGTAAACTTATTTTGATTTTTTATAAGCGAAATCAATATTTTTTTCGGATTTTTTTTCGGCGAAAGTGAATAACTTTATTATAACTACAAAATGGTCTATTCAAAATTTGATTTTTTTCATCTTTATTTTTCATGTTTTGGGGGACAATACAACTTTAACAATACTAGTATCTAATTGATTCCATATTAAAAGTCCAGAAACATAAATAAAGTGGGAAGAACTAGTTAATCTTACAAAAGGAATAGTTAACTGAAACTGATCAACTAAAAAATAATGTTTTTTTAGTATGATAATCATGTTAAAGTATTTAATTTAAAGGTTTCTCCAAGTATAACAATGATACAATTTCTTTTTTTTTAAAGTATAATATATTTACTAGTGACCTAAACATAACGTTCTTGGAATATTCATTCTATTCTTTTATCTGAAATAATTTCTAGACAATTCAATTTTTATTTTGTTCTTGACCAGCACCTATTATCCATAATTGTCTCCCTTTGCCCAGGAGTATAAATGGCTACTAACATTCAGGATGTTGGTTTTATTTATTTGTATCTTTACATGATAGTTATTCCTTAGAGAAGAAATTAATTGTTTTATAATGTAATGTTTTGTTGAATGCAGGAAGTTAATACTATTATAATAAGTTGGTGTACTCACTGTTCTGTACTTGTGTCTGGTTTTGAGTACATAGTTTTAAAGATAAGAATTACTATATTGGTAATGTTTTATTTTCGGTTGCGATAAAATCAACTTCTGGTACTTTAAAGGAGCGCTACTATCTATACTGTTCTGTACTTGTGTCTGATTTTGAGTTGTATATATAATAGTTTAAAGATAAGGATTACCATATTGGCTATGTTTTATTTTCGGTTGCAATAAAATCAACTTCTTGTATTTAAAAGGAGCGCTACTATCTATACTGTTCTGTACTTGTGTCTAATTTTGAGACGTATATATAATAGTTTAAAGCCCCATTCCCTACGTTTTTTAGATCTAATTTAAGATCACAAACTATATTTAATGTAAAAATAATACTATATGGTCCTATTGCGATAACTTTTTTCGTCTTTAAACGGTTAAAAATGTGAAAAATAAATCGATTTTAATAATTATAGCGGCCCGCTATAAATCCCAAAATGCATTGCGCGCGGATTGATATTGTTGTTTTTCACCTGTAATTCGCCCACTTTTCGATCGATCGTGAAGCCAAAACAAATGGAAGACTCCTAATAGTCTGGTAGTTGAACCAAAAATATAGGCCCTACCCGGAAAAAAATGGTACAAAGCAAATTTTTACATCATTAGAAGCGCAATTTTATGGAGAACAACATATCAAAAATCGACAAAAATCTAGCTTGGGGAAAACATTTTAGATACGTTTTTCTACTGCCTCCTTTACGGGCCTAGTAATTAACACAGGGACTTGAAATGCATTGCCAGGCCTATCTAGCACAGTCAGTGACTAGCCTAGGCCTACCTAGGCCTAGAGTATCAAGTAGCTTAGTTTTACTCAAATTATTTATCTATATTGTACATTGCCTAAAATGTCTACAAATATTAGTAAAATGATTATTTGTTTACCAATCTTCAAACATTTTGTGTTCAGGTTTGTAGTTACAGCCTACTTACAAAGTTAAATAAGAAATCTGATTGACCACACAATCATCACACACACAGTGTGTAAATCTGTGACCTTTATTTAACCTAAGGGCATTGCCTAGTTAGCAATGTAAGCTTAATTCTGATTGGTGTATTTAGTATTTTGTACGCAAACTTCATCTATTAGGCCAATCAGAAAAGTTAATATACATTTAGGTTTTTTAAATTATTCATTTTCTGAAAAACTTTTTTGAGCATGGTTTTTTATGAAAGTTAGGTATTAAACAAAATCTTATGAATAATATTATTTATTAATATATCTAATTAGCAGTTTAAGTTATATACTTTATATATATAATTTGTGTAAAATGTCTAGTTAAGCTACATTTAAATATTGGTAGAGCCTAAAAGATCAGACACATCATAGGTCTACAGTGAGAATAAATCAATACAAAAGTCAAAGATGGAAAATATTTATGTCTATAACAACTTTAATGAAGACCGTTGTGTGTATGTACACTTGGTATGAGTATGATGTTGTGCCAGTCAATGTAACAAGAAAGGGAATTCTCACCATGATTGAGTTCAGTAAAAACCGTGGACATTTAGATTTGTTAAATTATTTAACTGAATGTGCCAAGTCCACACCAATTGGTAAAGTATTAGTTCATAAGAAATGTCGTGGAAAATTTACCAATGAAAGAGTCCCAGTTGGGCGTGATGAAGAACGTGAGGATGATGTTTCAAGTGTGAAAAGGCTACGATCTAATGATTTACCTTTCAACTGGAAGAGAGATTTTTTTTGTGCGGGAAATCCACTACAGTTGATACTAGGCATCCAAATAGAACACCACGTGTACATATTGTTACAACATTACCGATTCGTGGTAGACTTTTGGAGAAATGCGCAGCACAAGCAGACTCTTGGGCTTCTGAAATTGAAAAACGTCTGCATGGACGTATAGATCTAGTTGCAGCAGAAGCTGTTTATCATCATGATTGTTTTTCACGTTTTATGCTAAATAAAGAGCTCATCAAAGACGATGTAAAAAAGCAGCAAAGAAGGCATGAACACCAAGAAATGCTGCAATGTTTTGAAAAACTGTGCCAGTGGCTGGAATTAGACGCTGATGCAGAACTCTACAGTCTTACAGAATAACACACAAAGATGAGAGAGTTAGCTGAAGAGTCTATAATATACTCAGTTAAAAGACTAAAACAAAAGCTAGAAGAACGTTACAAACAATTTATTTTCTTTGCGGAGGTTGAAGGATGTGGAAATATTGTTTGTTTAAAAAACATGGCAAAATACTTAAAGACACCTTTCCTACGTTTTTTAGATCTATTTTAAGATCACAAACTATATTTAATGTAAAAATAATACTATATGGTCCTATTGCGATAACTTTTTTCGTCTTTAAATGGTTAAAAATGTGAAAAATAAGTCGATTCTAGTAATTATAGCTGCCCGCTATAAATCCCAAAATGCATTGCGCGCGGATTGATATTTCTGCTTTTCTTCTGTAATTAACCCACTTTTCGATCGATCGCAAGGCCCAAATAAATGGAATACTCCTAACTTTTCAGCGAAAATATTTACATTTAAGACAAGGAATGACCTGGTTTAATGTTTTTAAAGTAATATATATGTATTATTTTTACAAAACGTCACAAATTGTAGGGAAGGTGTCTTTAATGAGAAATGGTACTCGGAGAGAAAACAAAACATTGAAGATGAATCAGAGCGAATTGTATGTACTGCAGCAACTATCTTACGAGCAGAAATAGGAGAAAGTAAGTACAACACTGAATCATATCCCATGAATGACGACATCGGCAATATTGAACGAGGCAAAATGTGGATACCACGTCATTTACAAACTTTTTGGAAATATTTGATTCCATCAGAACTGAGAAGCAGAACACAATCACTTACACGAAACCAACATACAATTTATGTTTTAGATGGAGGAGCTCTTACACAGAGCAAAGGGCAACATATAAAGATATAGCCATGCAGTATGCGAGTTATGTTCGTAAAAAATTTGGAGATTCATGCATTGTGTTATGAAAAGGGACCATCAATAAAAGACCATGAGCATCAAAGGCGTGTTGGAAGAACATCCGCCGATATTCAACTGAATGAATTAATTCAAGCACATCGTAATCAGCACATATTTCTATCGAATGAGAAAAATAAATGTCAAATAATTGAATTGTTAAGCTGCTACCTCAAAAAAGATGGGCATGTAGTTCATACAAGTACCGGAGATGCTGATGATTGTTTCATTTGCTCTAGAGTACGCACGGCAAGGGCAAACTGTTGATGTGGTAGCCGATGACACAGACGTGCTTGTGTTGCTGATGTACCACTTTAACCCAACTATGGCAGATATATACTGAAGCGAAACAGTCATATAATAAAGAGCTAAAGTTGTAGAAAATGTGTGATCTTGTCAAGAATACTGGCAATGATGTAACATCACAATTGTCATTCGCTCATGCTTGGAGTGGCTGCGATACGACATCTGCCATATTTGGCCAAGGAAAAATTAATCTTCTGAAGAAAATTCGTAGTTCCAAGGAATTACAACAGTTATCCAAGTCAATTAGTGATGAGAGTGCAACAGCAGAAGATATTGGAAAAGCTGGACTTGAAGTATTCAAAATAATCTACGGTGGAAAAAACTGTGAATCTTTAAACAACTTACGGTATGTGAAATTTATGGATATGGTAGCATCAAAATCATCTATTGAGCCTCAAAAACTTCCACCTACAGAGAGAGCAGCATATTTCCATAGTCTGCGGGTACATTTACAGATACTTGTGTGGTCAAAACTAAATACTGACTTGGACCCTTTACAATGGGGTTGGAAATGCGAAGGAACCCATCTAACTCCAATCATGACAGATTCTGCTGCAGTACCAGACACTTTACTAAAGTTTGTTCGTTGCAAGTGCAAATTATCATCCAACAACCCATGTGGTACAAATTTATGTTCATGTCGTAAAAATGGACTGAAATGTGTAACACCATGTGGAGATTGCAGAGGGGACAGTTGCAAAAATTCAGAGGAATTGGTTGTTGATGAATCAGATGAAGAATAGTGAAAAAGAATGGTATGGCCTAATTTTGTAATTAAGTCGATTTTATTACAAAATGTTCCATCTTCCATGTTATTATACAAGTTTATGGTTTCAAAATGACCTCTTTAATGTTGTTTATTTTAAAAACTTGTCATTAGCATGAATAGAAATGTTCACTTTACGAACAATTTAAGACCAATTTTAAATGTGTACACTCAGTATTTATTGAGATATCGAAATATGAGGTCAAAGGTCAAGATGTCAAGAAATAAACTTTCCCGCCATTTTTTGAAAAAGAATTTCGTAAGAGCAAATAGAAATATGTACATAACAAACAATTAGAGACCAAATTAAAGACTCTACAGTTAGCGGTTTCCAAGATATACGATTATAATGACTGTAAAAGTGGTTTTTTAAGTAAATTGACAAAATAAAAGTAAAACGCGTCTAAAAAATTTTCCCCAAGTTGGATTTTTGTCGATTTTGGATATGTTATTCTCCATAAAATTGCGCTTCCAACGATGTAAAAATTTGCTTTGTACCATTTTTTTCCCGGTTCAACCCTTCAACTACCAGACTATAACTTTTCAGCGAAAATACCGGGTTTTCCCCAATTTGTATCAACGGAGTCTGGCAAAAATAGAAAGACAATTAATGCAGCAACTATACAACGTCAGGCTAGGTATATAGCTAGCGTACGATGTTCGTACGTTACCGATGTTTACCAGCTAGGCCTACAAAACTAAGCCTAGCTAGGCTAGGCCTGAGACCGTCCACGAGAGGTCGATCGCCGCGAGCTACTTAGGTAGTGCATTGTTTCTCACTTTTTATCATAATTTACCATAAAACGTACATTTAAGACAAGGAATGACATGGTTTAATGTTTTTAAAGTGATATATATGTATTATTTTCCAAAAAACGTCCAAAATTGCAGGGAAGGGGTCTTTAAAGATAAGGATTACTATATTGGCTATGTTTTATTTTCGGTTGCAATAAAATCAACTTCTTGTATTTAAAAAGAGCGCTACTATCTATACTGTTCTGTACTTGTGTCTAATTTTGAGACGTATATATAATAGTTTAAAGATAAGGATTACTGTATTTGCTATGTTTTATTTTCGGTTGCAATAAAATCAACTTCTTGTACTTTAAAGGAACGCTACTATCTATGCTGTTCTGTACTTGTGTCTGATTTTGAGACGTATAATATAATAGTTAAAAGATAAGGGTTACTATATTGAGCATGTTTTATTTTGGTTGCGATAAAATCAACTTCTGGTACTTTAAAGGAGCGCTACTATCTATACTGTTCTGTACTTGTGTCTAATTTTGAGATGTATATATAATAGTTTAAAGATAAGGATTACTATATTGATCATGTTTTATTTTGGTTGCGATAAAATCAACTTCTTGTACTTAAAAGGAACGCTACTATCTATACTGTTCTGTACTTGTGTCTAATTTTGAGACGTATAATATAATAGTTAAAAGATAAGCGGGTTACTATATTGGTCATGTTTTATTTTTGTTTGCGATAAAATTAACTTCTTGTACTTAAAAGGAGCTCTATTCTCTATGCTTTTGATGATATAGGTGGTTTTTTATATCAAGCACATTATTTAGTAAATGAAATAAATGACTAAATCTAGAAACAGCGAAGTAACTATATCTTTTTAAAGTTTACAGTAATTATTCTAATCCAAAAATATATAATATAATATCTATGGCAAAATTTTAGATGGATATAAACCAAAAAAAAAACAAAAAACAGTGCTAGCATTGAAACATCGATCCTTTTAAATACAGTAGAGATACACTGTTGTAGCTTCATTTCCTTATTCTTTAATCTTGATAAAAATAATTCTTGGATATTAAATGTTTGCTCAATTCCTCTTCACTTTGTGGTTACTAACACTTGAGGATATACAGTAAATACTTAAAAATTCTTCCTTGCAATTTTCCAATAAAAAAAAAAACAAAATGTACTTCAAAGAGTTATTGAAACTTCTTCTCTAACTTAAAAATAAAGAGGTTTACACCGGGCAAATGGGCCCGTATTCATTAAAGGTGATCAATTTTAATCCTGGACATATTAAATATGTATATATATCAAATCATAAAATTTTTATGATTTGAAATATCATTTTGAAATTTTAATTTTTCATTTTTATAATTTAAATAAAGACCTAATTAAAAGCTATAGTTACATTGTTGCCCACTAATATAAGTAACAAAAATATTACACCAAAACAATTCCCAGACCGGGAACACTAAGGATCAATTTTTGGAAATAAGGTTGTCACTCAGATATTAGGTAAATTTTTTGAGATTTTTAGCTTATTCCATAATTATAAGAAAACTAAATAAGTTCAAAAATTCCAAAATTATGAAATTTAGCTAACAACTCATAAATATGCATGATATGGTAATGACTTCCACACAGAGAAGATCCTATCTGTCTCCAATATTAATAAAGCGCCAATTGCTCGTTTTGTAAGTGGAGATATGATATTTGTGTTTTCTCCTCCATTTCCTCCTAGGAAACAAGGACAAGTATACGGCTTCTGTTACTAAAGGTTTTTGGCTGTATATGTTCGTTAGACATGTTCGCCCTCTCTTATCTGCTGACGTCGGTGCTACCGGTTGAGATTGCTCGTGATACGATGACTGACAAAAAAAATATCCAAAAACTCTGCTTCTCTGCTCTAGTACTTACAATGGTATTTTCACAAGGGGAATCAATCCCATATACGCACTATGGTTAGATTTTTTCTGTGTTTTTTGTGGTTTTTTTTACTATATTTTAATGAGGGTGATCCATCCAGCAATTGCTGATCATTTGTGACCCTAGAGCCCTTTCTCACAGAGCTGTGTGCCAGGAATATTGCGGGAATATACCATTACCATGTAGGTATGGTTTTCTGTGAGAACGGGTCGTCTTGGCATTATACCGGCATCGACATGACCTGCTTTAGAAATAGTAATATTCTAGGGATATTCCCCGCAATGCCCGACGGGCATTCTGTGAGTACGTAATCTGTGACTTATAATTCTCCGCCATATATCGCTAGACAAAAATAATAACAATAAACGATGCCCTCATTTATTAATTTGTCAGAGACTTTATATTGGCCGAATATGCCCGACTCCTTTCTCACAGAAAACTGGTATATTCCGGTTATATTTCCGGCACGATAGTCCGATGAGAATGGATGCCGGTAACGATACCGGCACGACGCCAGCATAATACCGGTAATATTGCAGGCACATCTGTGAGAAAGGGGCTTTAGAGGTTCACAAGACAAACATATACACAAGATGCTCTACAAAAACAAAGTCTTATGACAAGTCTTTGGGAGTGGGGTTGTAATTTTGTCTGATATGTGACAGGACTTGAACCCAGGACTCTTGGAGTGGTAGCCAAGCATCATAACTACCAAGCCACAATTCCACTTCTAATATCTTATTAACAAGTTAAGTTTGATAGGGTCTTTGTGATAGATATACAGTATATACTGTACATATTGTAAATGGCATATAATAGGCACAACTCGGCACTATAAGCGTATGCATCATGTCATAGGATGGCGTACATCAACTTTTTACGATCGAATGTTAACGTACATGCACGTTTAACAAGTGTTAATTTCATTAAAATGATAAAAATGATCACCTATAATTCGTCAAAGTGACGAATTAAATTCTAGTTTATATATAGATTATCCAAATATGGTATGTCATGGACATAGTGTTTTTGCCATCGTTCACTGTGTAATCGTCCGTCTGCATTTCTAAGCATAATTATAACAAATCATTACATTAATTTACAGTTAATAATCAATAATAACAAAGTAAACATACATTTTTTAAGCAATGAATATCCCTTGAATGATGTTTCAAAGATAGGTTGGTTGACGTTAGCCATACAACTCATTGAGTATGGTATGTTGGCATGTACAGCATTGTTCATGAGCATCGTTCCATTGGTTTCTATTGTGTGGTTACTTAGCATGTACAGAATATGGTAAACGTTGAGCTTGGCATTTCAGCCATTGTTTTACTGTACTGTTCAAATGGCTACCTGTATTGCTATGATAAATGACTGTTTTACTATTACGTACTACCTCTAGCCAATAAAAATAAAAAAACAAACATACACAATTTAACATACATTTGCAAAGTCATAGAATATCAGACTAATGCAATAAAATTATTGTTTTATAGGGCTTAGCATAAAATTACTTGTTTCTCCTATTTTGAATTATTGTTTATCTAACATATGTTTTTAAAAGTCCATCATGTGTCTTGTACTTGATTACTGGTGGCACACTAAAAGGGATGAAGGCAAACTTTACGTCCGATCTTTGCCTAATTTTTTTTAAATGTTTTACTTTTAGTGTTTGTCTTAGAAGTCTTACGGGATACGTCATCGCTTATATAAATACTGTTATTGTTTAGTGGATTGCCCTTCAATGTTTTCGCTGCTTGGCTTTGAACAAATTTGCCTGCCCACGTAGCTCAACAGTTAATTGGTCTTTGTCTCCTCGATGATGAGCGCCTTATTGGGATTCTGTGGAATCGTTCCACTTCTATGTCATCCTCATTCTCTAATTTCATATGCGAAGTGAATACAAATTCTACAAATTCCTTGCACGATAAATTGCCTCCCTTCTCGTAATCTTCTGGTACATTTTGAATGATTATATTATTCCTCCTCGATCTATTTTCGAGATCGTTTTCTATCTTTTCTAGATAGGTAATAGTATCTAAAGTTTCATTAACTGACTTAAATTTGTTCGTATTGTCCTCCACTGATTTTTCCATGAATTCTAGCGATTGCGTTATCTTTGTGATGACTCCGGTGTTTTTTTTTTTTACGTTTTCCTCAATTTTGGTCATCTTACCCTTCTAGCTTATTGACTCGTTTAACCATCGACTCCAGTTTGTTGAGTATTAGGTCAAGTTTTGAAGAGAGTTATCGCATTTGACGGCTGATATTCTGGTTCAGTTCAGCCGCACTCATAATGTTTCCGCTCCGAATCTGACCCTTGGCTGCCTTGGCCAGGGGTGGACCTCAGATGATAGGTTATTTTTTCCTTTTTAGCTATCGATTTTTCCATATTCAATAGAGAGTTTTACTTTCAGTGTAAAAATTATGTAAATACGGCACTGATTTTGTTTTTGAAAGGAGCGCTAAAAAATGTGATGATTTGTGAGTAAATTTCAGGAGCTACAAGTATACACGTCTTTACTGCATCGTAGCTTAGCGCCCTCTCAACTACTATTAAAAAAAACTTTTTAATAATGTACAAAAAATGAAATGAATACCATCCCATTAATTACCGGTATGTACGGAGAGAGCTTGAGTGGAAATCGAGGGTTACTTTTGCCAACAAGACGAATTGCGAAACAAATAAAAACGCAGCGCGTACAATTTCCTACAAAATGAAAAGACAGAATATATTATATATAACTATAACTAGCAGTAACACGTGCGCCGCACGGTCTTTAAACAGCTTTGCATGGGCAAGTATAATAACAGCGCACTTTGATAAAGGTACTTTGACAAATTATTAAAATAAAAACAAATTGTATCAAGAATAACATTCGGAACTACTGTATTTAAAGCCATTGGTTTGTAATACGCTATTCCTTCACTTCAATATATGTAGGCTAAAAATTAAAGCAATGGTACAGTGGATATGGAACTTTGAGTTTACTTTTGACTGGAAAATAAAAGACGCTTAAGAAAAATTGTGCTGTGTAAATTATTTTGGGTGTTTTTCGTGGTGTATTAATTATTTGATACGTAGAGATAAAAAAAGTGGATAAAAATTGAATGAAAAAAATACATTGCTGTGGAAACACGAATTAAGTTTATTTATTTATATTTTATTTTTATTTCACTGGTTTTCATATTTTGCAATTTTTTTGTAAGGGAGATTTGTTACGTACTTGCTACTTTTGTAATTAAAGTGTGGTCTACCAGAAACCAGTGCTCCGCACGGTTTGCCTACCTTAATAATTATTCGCATGGCATGATTATTAATTATAATAAAAGCGTACTTTTCCCGGCCACAATATTTCTTTTTGTACATAAGTTGGGGGACCCCTCACAAAATAAACATGGATATTCATTAATAATGTCCATAAGCTACGTCAGAAATGAGCTAACAATTCGCTAATACAAAGGTTTTCTGTCGAGCCGTCTGTGTAGTCGAGTGGATTAGGCTATGGACTTTACATGTCGATGTAGGCCTATGGGGTTCTTTTTACTTTATAGTGAGAGAGTGATTATTTAGAGGGTTAGGTTTAGTTATATTTAGGAACTTAAGTAGTTCGGCTATCTTTCACATAAGGGGCCCTAACTTTGTACGAAATAAAAATTTGCTTGCCGACCCCTGACAAATTGTTTTTTTTTCAAACTAACAAATTGTCAACAATTCAATTCGGAACTACTTAAGATTTTTTTTATACACGGAGTATACTACTATTACTTTGAAATATCTGTAAGCTACAAAATGAAAGCAATACTGGATTTGGGGTGGGCCTCAGAAAATGACAACGTGCATGAGCGGGACAGACTTCTCAGTCGGCAGAGATTAAAACTTTTTAATGATAAAAGATGAATTGGTAAGTTATCGAATTAAGATGTGAAGTATTGGAATAATTAACAGTGATGCGCTCGGACACAAACATTTTGGATGTATTTTTGTTGATATTTAATATTTAGCGGATTGTATTCCTTTTATTTGTGTGTGTTATTTTATTTACATTTTTGAAACAATGACACAAAACTATACATTTGTTTTGTGGAAACACAACACCTAGGCTATTGGATTCGTTTTATTTGTGTGTTTTTTTTGTTTGTTCATTTACATTTTTTTCATGTGATTTTTTTTTCTATTTTGTTGTGTGCATTTGTTCGTATCTTTATTGCTAGTTTTATAATTACATTGTGGTTTAGTTTTGATTTTTAGCTATAAACGGTGATACTTAATTAGTACACATGTCGCGGATTGAACTCGAACCTACTAAGCATTGATATCAATGGTCACGGTGATTTCCTCACTGAGCCAAACCGTGATTTACAAAATACATTCTGTTCCAAGGATAATTCATTAAAAATTCAACGGCGCGGTCATTCGATATCGGTTGACTAAAGATTGTTTATTTAACGGCCCGGAATGGTATTTGTAGATCCGGCCATGGCGGTACACAACATAGGAGGTTGCGTAGTTTATACAGTGACGTAACATGGTCGCTGAGACGTCAAATTACTGCTATTTTTTGCCTTTTTTTAGTGTTTATCCTTAAAATTCAGGAAAGTGACATAGCCTATCGTGTGTGGCCCCTTAATAAACATAAGTGTGTGCCAAATGTGATTACGTACCTTTCAGTGGCTTTGGAGGAGATTAAAAAAAATGTAGTAGCATTATTAATAAATAAGATATAGATATTTCCAAAGGCTCGGACAGGTAAAAAGGGCCTTAAAAAAACTGAATTGCTATAGGTTAGACCACATTTCCATAACTTTTCAAAACTCATCGAACCCTCTGCTAGTAGACCTAATTAATAGGAGCGTTTCGCCAAATCATTAGAAAAAAAAAACGTTCCAGTATTCTTGCAATATCGTCACAGCTTCAGTTACAAATGGTGATACAAAGTGTCAATCATTTGACCAATGAACAGCCCACTGGTATGATAGTCTTTGAATCCGTCCGTAAAACACATTAATCACTCACATCAGTCATTCCGCTAATGGTTGCGTCTAATGATGCATTCTATTCTAGTCAGTTACAATTAGAAATTTGATCCCTTGACCTATATTATTCAATATCTCTGCCATATTCTGTAACCGGCTGTCTGTCCCGTCGTACATCTCACCGCACGCAGTTTAGTATGTCTTCCCGAAAAGGGCATCAATATTATGTGTAGGCCTATTGGTCATTTGCCTAATAATTAAATACGAAATATTATAATATAATATAATATTATTTACATCTGACCACAGAGCCTTGATAGCCTATATCACCAAACAATATTATAGGACTAAAAGTACAACAAAAAAACTTTAACGATTATATTTTCACAGCAATGATTTATTTCAATCAAATATTAATAAATGTTCACAACAAAGTAAAGCTTGTGGTTCCCACAAGAGACCCAATGCAAGGAGGATAGGCCTATAGGTAGAAGCAAAGCAAGTGAGTTGACCAATCACACAAGCGACAGTAGAGTTCGAATAACCCATCGCTTGTAGGCTAATATTGGTTACATTGTTAACTTTTAATACTGATTTTATGTAAATGCAATACTTTCAGCTTCTGCTACTTTTTGTATATGTGTTTTTTATACCGAAAAAAAAAGTACATAGGCTGGATGCAAGTGAGTTGACCAATCACAAAATCCATCACTTGTGATTGGTCACTAACGTTGCGCTCTGTGCATTGCGTCTCTGTAGTGGAACCAAGCATAATGTACCAAGCATGCAGTAATACTTGTTTTCACAGAATCTTCACCAGACTATACATTGATACGGTTATACCAATTAATCACAACATAATAAAGCAAACAAAGTTATAGATCAGGGTTGATGAAATATGTCATTATACCGGTACGCATTTAATTTGTCCATTATAATGTTGTTGTTGTGGACAGTAAAACACCAATATTTATTTACTTTTATTCAAAAACTTTTCAACAGGAACAATGTTCCCACTTACAGGTGATGTTATATAAAAAATAAAATATAAAATATATATGTATATACTCAAAAGCACATTACTCCCATGACGGTATAATTATAATGGACAGGTTCACCAACCCTATGGAAATTACATTATTACATTAAATCAAAAACTCTTGTATGCTATAACTGCAACAATAAAATTACATCAATATTGTTTAAAAGGCCAAATAAAATAAGCATTTAAGTTTTTTTATTTATTTTTTTCTAAGGAAATAATTAGATGAGAATAAAGGCGGCTTCTCTCATATAGTGGACCGACCACAGTGTACACGGCAAGTAGGTAGCCTATACTACCGTAATGTTTGTCTATTCGTCAGTATTGGTCATATCCGATATATTTTGGTACCAAAAACGTTAAACGAACGATAGAGGTCATGGGTCAATTATCACTAAATTACTGAATTTCCACTATAATAATATATATCTCGTCAGCCAAACAAATCTTGAAGCAGATTCATGTTTATGTTCATGTTAACCCATTCGTTATATGCATACAGTATTATCAACTAAGGTATTAACATTAACACTTATTTAGAGATATACATTATAGATGATAAGCACATAATCAGCGGCGCTTCACAAACTGTAATAATATTATTTGAAATAAAAAGGTTTTAATTGATTTTTAAATTGTTAATTTATATAGATTATAGTAATCCACATTGTTAATGTTACTTGGCAAATTGCAACGGAAAACGAGCGGTCAGCAAATATTTTCGCATAACATCCGTTGCACTGCCAAACCGACCCTCTAGAAAAAGAAGCCTAAACTATCTTAAAAATAAGACAGATAATCCCAGGAGGCTTTAAATCGATGGTGGGCCTCTTCTCGAGATTACATTTTTAAAATAAAGAGTGGCTTCTTTTTGATTTGTTATTTTTTGGAGGTGGGCTTCAATCTTTACGAGGTCGGCTAGCCCACATCAGCTCTTGAAATTCGTTTTTCTTTAAAAAAGAATTTCATCAGTGGGGATCGAGATACAAACAAATAGTATTTGTTTTATATGACCTATGAAATATTCATAATAATAACTTTATCTTCATTTTAATGAAAAGCGATTATTAATTATAATAATATAGTACGGTATACTTTATCTATCAAATCTTACTTATAACTAATACAACATAACAACACTAATACAATTTACCAAACAACATCCATGTATAGGTATAATGAAATAAGCCAACATCAATTGAAATATAACAACATCGTATCTACCAAATGTTACATAAAACTAATACAATCCACCAAACTACATCCATAAATGTATAGGTTATATTAATGAAATAAGCCAACATCAATTGAAATAAATACTACATTTCATCTACTAAATCTTACATAACACTAATACAATCCACCAAACTACATCCATAAATGTATAGGTATATTAATGAAATAAGCCAACATCAATTCTTACATAAAACTAATACAATCCACCAAACTACATCGATAAATGTATAGGTTATATTAATAAAATAAGCCAACATCAATTGAAATAAATACTACATTTTATCTACCAAATCTTACATAAAACTAATCCACCGAAGTACTGTAAATCGATAAATGTAAATGTTTAATATTAATGAAAAAGCCAACATTATATACACTGAAATAAAACAACAACTTATCTACCAAATCCACCAAACTACAATGTAAATCAATAAGTTTAACCGTAAAACTTTAAAAAGAAGCTCATGGGCTTCTTCTTTATTAGGGCTCTTGGCTGGGCTTCTTTTCAAGATTACTTTTACAAATGAGAGGGACTTCGAAATGAATTAGCATGCTGTAAATGTTGTCAATTGCTACTACTGTACAACAATACGGATGTTTTTACATTTTAAATATTTGCAGACAAGAAGAAGATACAATGAAAGTGTAAGTGTCAATCCTATCTTTATTGTGTGTTGTGCCTGTGTTTGTATAATTATACTTAACTAACCGTCACACTTCAGTGATTCTATTGTGATGGGTATCAACACAAGCACAGCACAACCATATGGTTTATGCAAATTAGACCTATTTATTATGTATACTTGTGCAGTGTTCTTTTGTAATATATGTAGCTTGTTGAGTCGATACAATTACAGCTTAGCCTGAAGTGGACTGAGGTTTAGAGGCTTAAAGAAGGCTAGAGTTAGAGTGAGGGCTGGATTAAAGGGTTTATTAGAAGCATGAAGATGCTGAATGACCTACAGTAGTAGTATAAGTCTTATGTAGCCCACAGCTCAGCTAGAAAAAGCACGTGTTTGTATTATACTCACTTTATAGGCATATCATTATATCGTTGTAATTATGGTATAACCAATGGTTATGTATTTCTCAAAATAAAGTTTGTTATTTATTTGTAGTAAATCGGATCGATGTATGGATTTCCGGATAGAAACAGAAAGATGGAATTAAAGTCTGCAGTATTGAATATTGTTTTGTGCAGAATTACATGAAGTACGGTAGCATTTGGAAAAACAAATCATTGTACAATAAATATATGAGGCTTGATTGTTGTGATAATGAAGTGTTGTAAGGTCATTAATGCAAAATCGAAAATGCAATAACAAAAACATTTAGAAAACAATAAACTGTAAAAATGATTGATATAAACACGATTAAATTATTAGTCTTCGTCTGGAAATTTCAGAGGAAACCTTGTTTTTAAGTTTTACGAGTTGTACACAAAGCGTCATCAACAAACAGTTTATTTCCGCAACACTTACTATGGAAAGCAGAGCATATGTCTGCCACTTCCGCTAACCAGAAGCCGATGGCCAGGATGAAAGTATCCGTGGCCATCTTGATTGTAACGTTGTTAACGGAATATGCTTTATCGCATTCTCAGTTCAGAAATCAGGAGCCATCGTCTGCAGAAGGAAAAAAAACGTAAAAACAATTATTAAAAATGGAAAGAAAATTAGTTGTTGTTTCCGATAATCATAATGCGTTTCTTTTCAAACGGGGTAGTGGGATATTCCTGAGGAAATTATCGGCCTCGTTTGGGATTTTTACAATTGCCTATATGTTCACATGCAAACTAGGTAGGCCTAAGTGCCAAGCCGGTTCACACTGAGCATTTACACGTCACGCGAAAAGATTCGCCCGAAGCTAGACAAAGTTCTATCGATTTCGTGCGTTGCAAATTCACCGCTTTAACTGAAAATCCACTGACGTTCAACACAGGCATGGGAACGGTGAGAGGGAGGGCAATTGACCTCCCAAAACTTAAATCATGGGATGGCAAATAAAAATAGCATTTTAAAGAGATTTCTATTCAACAACATATTCTTATAACTCCTTTCGCTCAGCAATACAAACATGATAATATAATAATAACAGCCAGACCGAGACAATGCACTTGTCGCGAGAAAGGGATTTCTGTAAAATGCTTCTGAATTTGTAAAACTTAATGGAATTGGTATGAATGTCCTTTTGCCGGTCACATTATTGTAACTGCTTAAAAAATATAAAAACTGAAAAAAAAACAAACATTGTTTGTCTATAATATACAGAGAATATATAGAGAGAGATGTAAAGTGTACAGCAGAATGAAATAAAAGACCAAAAAAAGGAAGAATAAAATATTACTTAGTTAGGTGGATTGTCAGTGTTAAGGTAAGATAACACAGTGCTGTGTATTCATATACTACTGTACATTACCGTAAAATCTTCAGTGCTTCTTGTCGAATCCATCGGACACATCAACTCTCGGAATTTTCCCTTTAATATTTCTTTACATGCTGCAAGGGTAACTCTCGGCTCGCAGACTTCAATTTTATAAACAAGGCAGCAAATGCGGCGATGATCCGAATGCCTATTTTTGGTGATGTATAAATAAAAACATGATAGTTATTCACTTTGACCATGGATCAAGAAAAAAATAATAATTTTCCTGAACAAACTAATTTACATCCAAAAATTCAGATTGGTGTTTATGTTTGGTAACTGAAAACATTTGTTTTTTCCTTTTATTTTTAGTAGTAAACTTTATTAAAACTACAAATGACCTATTTTTTTTTTTTTTTTTTTGCCATATCGACATAGTAATTCGATAATGATGTCTTACCTGAATATACGTTCGTACTTTTAAGTCGATTTTATTTGGTTAGATTTAAGTTATCTTATATCTTATGCGAAATTCATGTTGTTAAGTTAATTTGATTGAAGTATGTGACCATTGTGCCAATAACAATATCAATGTAAACTTGACACCGACTTGTAAGTTCATGTTTGTTTATATTAATTGTATATATTAATAAATTGCAAACTTTTGACGATGATCTTAGCTTTAAAAAACCATGTTAATACTTACAATTCGTTTATGTTGATCAAGTTTTCAAAAGTACTATCTTTGTAATTTTTTAATTCGTTGCCATGTATCAAACTGCAAAAAAAAATATTTTAAAATAAAAATGAGTAAAAGATTCAGTGGTATTAGGTCATGAAGACATTTCTCATTCTTATGTCTTTAGTGGTTTACCCTGTACGTTACTAACTTGGACGTAACGCACGGACGCTGTAATACAAAAATAGGTCATCCGAACTGTTGCTTTTGATTGAAATATATACAGTAGTTCATTTTAGATATTATATCTAAGCATATATTACTATTATATTTACAATAATTTAAACTAATTTCTTTACAAAACAGACAGATTTAACTACAAGTTATGACTTCATACTGTAATTTAAATATGATAATATAATATAACATGTATATCTATCCGTGCCACCACCACCACCACCACCAACCATTAATTAAGGAGATATGAGACTTCAAGTGGTAAATGGCGATCATTTTGAATTTATGTTAATTAACCCAATTTCCTTTTGGTAAACTTTAGATATGATGTTCATTTGGACCATATCAAGCAAACAAAACCAAACAAAATTGTTGTTGTTGACTTATCTTTACTGGACAAAGATACAATGACCTCATGGCAATGTTTTAAAGACGCCGTTGTGTGCTCAAATGCGCGTTCATGTCTATGACCGGGGTGACACTGTGTTAAATATGGCACTGATGTTATGTCATTTTAAAGTAGACTTAATGGTCAAACATCATATTTAAAAAGAAAGCAATGTAATGTTTAGTGAGAGAAAGGTTGTAGTCAAGAGGCAGGAAACTGCATGGGTTGTTTATTGCCTTTAGACATAAACAGGTACCACCGTACGAGAATCGGGTGTCCAACGGACGAGTACCATGTGTGTATATCGGGAACAAAGCTATTATAAAGTGTACATATTTTACAGACTATGTCTACGACACATAATCTGTTGTATGACAAGAATTAATGAATATGAGTCCGATAATTGTACAGAGCATCAAACAACTACATGTGGATTATTAAACATTTTGACAAACATGGCGTTTCATACGTATGGTACGTGTACACACTGTATAGAAAACATCGAAACGCGACAACAGAAAAAAGACAATAACAGAGACTTGGGACAAGTCTATACAGTATTAACTTACAGTTTTGAAAGTGATGAAGCAAAAGCAGAAAATGCACCTTGATCTATGGTAGTTATGACATTATCGTTTAAATACCTACAGATATTGAAAAAAAAGACACTCATTTCAAACGGATTGATTTAAAACAATATTAATAATAATACTGTACAACAATACAATAAATAGATAACCACTACATTTGTCTGCTATATTTCACAGTACAGTTATTTATATTCAGCATTTCAGTGGGCGATTTAGACTTCGTTTGGCACTCGAAACAATGTCAAATGAAAGGCAAGCTAATTTTTGCCACGAGGAGGTGCAAATCTGAGGGAGCGGAAAATATAAAGTGTACAATTCCAAACAGATATCACCTCAACTTTATTTATAAAACTTGAAAATCAGAAAAAAAGGAGAGAAGGTAGTGTATTATTTGTTGTTGTTGTCAGATGCCTAAACTCTAGAAAATGATAAATTAAGTTTATCTTACGGACGGATAACGCTAATAATAACAATTATTAATTCATAGTTATGCTTTATAGCTTTTTGAGGTTTTTTTTCGTGCACTTAGAAGAACTTATTTAAAGTGCATTTTAAGTATTGTTTTTCTTCTAGATTATTTCAGTCATCACAATAGTTATGTTTGTTTTATTTGGAGGTTCAGACTTAAACACAAAGTAGAAAAATGTATAAAGTGCACTATGCTGTGTGAAATAAAACTGAAACTGAATGTACGTACCACCACATTAGGTAACCGATGCGCCCTAATTTTGACGTTTTTTATAAGAGAAAGATACAAACCATGTGTTGCGCGTGCGAATAAAGAACAAGTGCAGCTATTCCACCGTACGGAAGGAAAGATAACCAATGCCTCTCATAATAACATTATTTTTCATTTAATAATATTTACTAATAATGATAATAACAACTAGATTTGAACTCGTAACTATGGACGAGTTAGGTTATCCGCAGCGAAAATGACACGTGTACGTCATACTTTACAATATTGCGCACAGAAAAACGATTATGCCATTGAAAAAATATTAGTGTGCTCTCTATTATATGTCACGTCTAAGTATATAGAGTATACACTATATATCTGTATACGTACTACAACCAGTGCAGAATAGGTGAAAATACCGGGAACCGCTTTTTCATCCAATTTTTACCATGATGATGTCATCAAAATGAAACACGTAGATAGCAATTTTGGAAGGAAATTATCTGAGCAACAACATATCGTGTTGAAAAAATTTGGATACGTAGAATACGGAAGCGCGCTCTTTTAAATGTCATGAACTATGACGCAAAATATGAAATTACGACTTTTATAATTGAACTGGCCATATGATGACGTCACAACATCCGATTCGCATAATTTGTACATGATTTCCAGCTTCCAGAAAACGTTTTAATCATGTGTATCACTTTTTATTCTGAGGAGCTATAATAAATTTAAATTTATTGGAATGATGAAAAAAAGTGATCAAATTTATTCACGCTTTTGAACATGATGAAGTCATCACAATTTTAAAAATTGTAAATCATGCGAAAGATAATTGATTGACCTAGACAATATAAAAAAATGGTGGGAAATGGAATATGGATAAGTGGAGATGCGTTCTATTAAATGTGAGGAGCTATGACAAAAGAGACAAAAATCCTATATATTTATATTCGAGTGGCCATACGATGACGTCACAATGTCTAGTTAGCCATATTGATACATGATCCGATATCAACAACTCATCTACTTCCAGAATATGTAAAAAAATAAACTTCACCATGTAGTTTAGAAACTATGACTGTTTAAAAAAAGGCATAATTATGACGATTTATTTTACTTTTTCAGCAAAAACGAGCGCAAATTGTCCAATTCGACGTGCTCGTATGACGTGATTTTAAGTCGAAATTGTTTGAAAGCTGGTAAAATTACTAGAAAATGCTGGAAAAACATAAATCACGCGAAAAAAATAACATTTACTAATAATGATAATAATAATTATACGAATAGGGCAAAGGGTAAAAAATAAAATAATATGACAATAAGTGTGGTTATATTACAACGAAAATATACTATTTTCAAAAGTATGATAAACAAGAGAAGGCACTCACAGTGTTGTCAATGATGTCAAACCATCAAACACATTGGCTGGTAATGTTGTTATTTGGTTATAGGACAACGATCTGAAAACCGAGAAAAATGCAATACATAAGTTTAGTTTTGGATGAATATTCTGTCTTTGCAAAGGATAAAAAATGAAATTATGTGACAATAAGTGTGGTTTTATTACAACGAAAATATACTATTTTCAAAAGTATTATAAACAAGTGAAACATTCGAACACATTTGCTGGTAATTGTTGTTATTTGGTTATTGGCCAACCACCTGAAAATTGTGAAAAATGTAATAAATAATATATACAGTACCAAGGGATAGGATGATAAAACATTATATATTTTATATATAATTTAGAAAAACAAACAAAACATAACAATAAATATCTTATTGTGCTAGCAGAGGTCAAGTCCAATTAGGCGTGTCATTCCAGAAGTGAAACCATTACAAGGTATATACAAGGACATACTAATACTTGTTTAATGTTACTTTAGCTCGTATTATCATGTTATTTGCATGTTTTAGCTGTTTTTCATTAACTTCTTCTACATGATATATAATTATGTTTTATCTATATTTTACTGTAATCATGTTGTACTTTGCATATCATATGATGACATAGATCAATATCTACGATACAATACAACAGTTAAATGACGATGATCCATGTGTTCTGCTATATTTTTACGTTTCGTTATGGCCGCCGATGGTGCTACAGTAACTGAATTAAATAGTCTTGAGTTCGCATAAACAATGCCAAAATAGAAAAACTCAAAAAGAGCAAAAAGAAAGATATTACATTTACAGTAAAGCATAATGGGATAATAGAATACTTCAAGCTCATGAATGATATTCCTATTGAATGGAAGGAAGTATTGGCACGACATAGATTAGAGAAAGAACAAGTTAATGTTGATATTAAAAATGAATTATTCAAATCAAATGTTAAAACAGGTTTTTATGATAAGTTTATATTTGAACTAAAGACAGTGCCAATCTCCCAAGTAAAATGGGAAGCAGAGTTTTTAAATAAGACTATGGTATGGAACAAAATATGGAATAATAAAGTCAAAGATATGAAACATATGGTAAAAGTTGCGCAATTCAATTTTAAACTTTTACATCGCATACTTGTTTGTAATAAAAGATTACATATTTGGAAATTGTCTAAAACTAATATTTGCGATAGATGTAAGAATGTGATAGAAAACGAAGAACATATGTTACTTAAGTGTAAAGTGATTAAGCCTGTTTGGAGGAAATTCAATAATCTTATTGTTGAATGTTTTCCTAATGAAACGCCAATACATTTGTTTGATATAGTTACTGGTTCCAAAGATAAACTTGTAAATGAGCTAACATCTATCTTTACGTTTTGTATATACAAATCCCGCATAAGGCTTAGTTTATTAGATAACATGATGGGTAACGAATCAAAAAGTATCTTGAATATGTTTAAGTTTGAATTAAAAAATCTTATAGAAAATGAATACGCATGTAATCAGTATAAAGCAGTTATAAAATGGAATGATGTTAAAATTAAATTATTAGAATTCATAAAATAAGAAAAATATAAAACTAGTACAAGCTGTAGTGTAAAACTAACACCTAGACTTATACTAAAACTAATACATGATAGAAATAAATGTATTAGGGTAAAACATAGACTGAAACACACGGTCAAACATATAAGTAAACAAACTGGTAAATGTAAAGGGCCAACATAGTAAGAAAAGAACTTTAAAGGAATAGAAATAGTGGAATGAAACAAATGTTATACAAGGCCAAAACATAAAAAGTAGCATATAATGTGTTTATAATAACTATATTAAACTGATTCGTAAATGTAAATAGGTATATTAATGTGTGTATGTGTGTATATATTTGTAACGGATGTAATATAAGGTCAAAAAAAATAAAGAAACAAATTGTGAGTACTGATTTAAGATATAATAAAAGAAACAGCTAATTTTTAATACATTTCTTAATATAAAGTAAATTTAAATGATAAATAGTCGTACTTTTACTATAACTTGCAATAAACATAAAATGTACGTTTCTAAAGCATACTTTTACTCTATCGATTTTATGTACATGTATAGATATAGTGCCTTTTTAGCTGTTATATTGAATTGTATTGTTCTTTATTTTTATAAAAATGTATGTATGTTATATAATATATATTTGTAAAAGGAATGAATAAATGTGGGTGACCCCACGAAAGGGAAAAAAAAAAAATAATTGTTTTTATGAGGAAAAGAGTTAAACTGACGTTTTCATGAGAAGAAGATATATAATATTTGTTCCTCGTGCAAAATAAGCTTATTACAACACTATTACACTAAAGCATAAAGTTACACTTAACTATGATTTAAAATAAACATAATTAAAAGTATTACACAGTATAGGCCTAATAGTTCACCCGATAAAAATTTCTGATTTGTCCAAATTTCTTTAAAAAAATCTGACAAATATAAACATGAAGAAATAAAAACAATGTCGTTAATATACATCAGACGTAAGAATAATGACATCAATTTTCGATAATCATAAGGACGAGTTCTCGAATGATTCTCTCATTTGTGCCCATGGAATTGATATCTCCTATGTTCACCTAACTACGGAGGAATTAACGCATTTATATTATGACTACATTAATCATAATGTTTAATGATGCTGTGTTATCGAATTTTCTATGTTAATGGAGAAATCGGGATACAGTACCGATAATCAGGTGTGTTAGACCAGAATACGTTACTCCGGCTTAAAATGGAGGTCTTTGCTTTAACCACGTTCTGAAATGTGTCTGTAAGATTATGTTAGGCAAAAAAAAAACACCTTGTATACCATAGCAGCCTGGTGTAGAGACCTATGTATTGCCTTCGCTAAATCCTTTCTTAAACTTGTTCTCACTTATACCTTCTAGAAGAATGTTATCCATAGATAAAACCCTAATATACTGCTGATTGGATTCGTCATATTATAATTGTAACACAATGTGTCATAAGAACTGTTCGTTATACCATGGTAGAGTATGTGGTGCAATTAATTAAAGAATTATATGATTTGTAAATAGTTTACAAAAAGTGCAACACAGTGTGACGTATTATCTGCTACAATATCTAATGATGACACATTTTGAATAATTATGTAAATTCTCATTTAATAAAACACTTATAATAACAAATTACCGTATTAAACGTACAAATCAAAGCATACAAACAATACAGTACCAACGGAAATTACGATAAAAAAGTATCTATTTATTAATTTCGAAATACAAAGAAAAAATAACAACAAAATCTCTATATTGTGCCAACAGAGGCCAAAAAGGCTTATGTCCAATTAGGCGTGTCACTCTGACAGTGAAACAATTACAAGGTATAATTGATATAATACTAATTTTATGTTTGTTACTTTATCTCGTATTATCATTATTTGCATGTTTTATAGTATCCCTATTTTAAGTCTAAAAAGGGCCAATCTGGGAAAAAATTAGAAACAAGTGTTTCTCAACTGATTTGAGTTATATAGGTTCTATATATCCACCAAAAAAAAGTTCCAGCTCATCTGGCCTGGGAAAAGCCGCCATTTTGGATTTTTAAAATGGCCGCCATAAAATACATATTTTTGCTCATATATCAGCTTCCACATCATGTATGGATATGATTTTGGTGGCAAAGTATATGTTTTGAGGGTCAATGAATCCAAATACAGCATTTTGAAGTTTACTGAATGTCTGCCATCTTGTTTTTCAAAATGGCCGCCATAAAATACAGATTTGTACTCATCTCAAATTCTACATCGTGTATCAACGTGATTTTAGTGACAAAGTGTAATTGTGAGTGTCAAGAAATCGAAAAACAGCAATTTCGTAATTCACTCAATGTTCAAAATGGCCGCCATTTGTTTTTCAAAATGGCCACCATAAAAATACAGATTTTTGCTCTTATCTCAGCTTCCACATAATGTATGGAAGTGATTTTGGTGGCAATGTATATATTTTGAGGGTCAAGTATTTCAATTACAGCATTTTTTTATGTTCATTTAATGGCCAACATTTTGTTTTTCAAAATGGCCGCCATAAAATACAGGTTTTGCTAATTTCTTAGCTCATATAAATAATGAAGACATGATTTTGATAACTAAGTCTATGTCTTGATTGTTACAGAATAAAAAATCAGCATTCTAAAATACAGAGTCGCCGAAAGTGATCAGATCTTCTTATTCCATTTAGGACCAAATTCATAGTTGAAGGCTACTGCTCCACTGGCTTTAGAGATGTTGCTTTTTTTTGCATACAGTTTGTTAAATACAGTAATAGTTTTAAAATTCCAATTCAAACTGGCACAACCGGGACCACAACATATAATAATAACAACATTTATGTACAATCCTCTTTGTCTAGTCTCCGAGATCTATCGCTATCACAATCCTCATTATTACTATGTCAACGTCGTGAGTTAATCACAAGATCGAGTTCCATACTGATTACGACCAAAGAGGTACACAAGAAAATACCAGAGAGTGTACTGTAACTATCATTCGCGAGAAGAAACTAATAAACCAGATATTCTAAAGAAGTTACATAGACATGTAAAGATATTTTCCAAATATAAAGAGAAGCATGGCCAACTTGCAGTTAAAAGTACAACTTATGGATAAAGCAAGTAACATATCTTATGAATACATAGTAATACACTGGGAGATCAACACTAGTCACCCTAAATGGTCTGCATTTATGTTTAAATCTAGCTGCTTATCTGCCATCAGAATAACCTTCGATCAACCAATGTGACGTAAAGTAATGCAAATAGTTAGAGAAAGAAAACTGCCATTTGTCGTCAAACTCGAAAGATTCTTAAGAGCTTTCTGGGAAAGTCAAAAAGATATCAAGAAAATTTAAGCTGTGGCTGTATCATTAGATGGTATAACTTTTTAGGCATGATTGTGCAATTGGGAGCTCCAGGTTCAGATATAGCATCTACAGTATGCTTTCATATTTGCAGCAGCTGGTCATGGCCAAAATGCCAAAAGTGGAAGGCTATATCTGGAAATGCTGAAAGACAAATTTCAAGATACATAAAGTTTTCTCTATTGTGAGAGTGTCTGAAAACTGATTCTTCACCATTATAACACGTTGCATGATATCCATTCTTTTGGAACATCTTGTATTGTATGCATATGGAAATTTGTCTTTTAGGCATATTGGCCATCATAGTCAATTGTCCTATACTGTGTCTACATCTGGAGACAAAATGGTACATCTTCATCTCGTGTCATCATTATATGATACATAGCTTCATCCTCTTAGAGCTTTAGAATATACAGCTCTCTTTAAAGTAGGTTATGCACAACTTCAAAACCTCAACCCACCATTATGTCCAATATAACCAAGAAAGCTCCTGAAAAGATAAACTCCTCCATGTTTGATTATTATGACTGATAGATAAGCAGCTAGATATACGTTTTCAGAGTCGCAGTTTCTTAACGATCCTATTCTCATAATGTTACTTTTTTCATAATTAATTCTGAGTCCAGAATATATAGAAAATTCATCCAGTATATCTATAATCGGTTTAATTGAGTTTTGGTGTTTGAGAAAAAACACAGTGTCATCTGCAAATTGGATAATTCTTATGTCTACATTATGGTGAAGTAGTGTTAGTCCCCAGTGTATTAGGTAACCATCCATTCAGTCACATAAGATATGTTGCTTTAAATTGCTTTACTTGCTTTATCTATAATGTATCTGATTGGAATATGCTTAACTAAAGTTGGCCATGCTTCTCTTTAGGATTTGGAAAATATCTTAAAATGTCGTCTAACAAACTTTTTTAGAATATTTTATTTTTAGGTTCTTCACGCGAATGATATAGTTACAGTACATCGCTGATATCTTCTTGAGTACAGTATCTCCTGGGGTATCTCCTCCATAATCATTGTGGTTCCCATATATTATCACCAACATATTGACTTATTCTCGTCATCACTTTCCAACTGTATTTCAAAAGCTGAATTTTGTTTTTATTCTGTAACCATCAAAACATAGACTTAGCAAAATCATAATCATAGTAGCTCATAAATTAGCAAAAACCTGTAGCTTATGGTCACCATTTTGACAATCAAAATGGTGGCCATTGAGTGAACTTCAAAAAGCTGTATTTAGATTTCTTGACCCTCAAAACATAAACATTGCCACCAAAATCACTTCCATGCACGATGTAGGAGCTGAGGTACGAGGACAAATCTGTAAATTTTATGGCAGCCATTTTGAAAACAAAATGGCGGGCATTAGGTGAACTTTAAGATACTATATTTGAATTCCTTGACCTTCAAAACATATACTTTTCTACCAAAATTACGTTCATATGATGTAGAAGCTGAGATATGAAAAAAAATCTGTAAATTTTATAGCAGCCATTTGATTTTCAAAATGGCGGCCATTGGGTGAAATTCAAATTAATGCTGTATTTGGATTCCTTGACCGTCAAAACCTACATTTTGCCACCAAAATCATGTCTATACATGATATAGAAGCTGAGATAAGCACAAATCTGTATTTTAAGACGGCCATTTTGAAAAACAAGATGGCGGTCATTGAGTAAACTTCAAAATGCTGTATTTAGATTCCTTGACCCTCAAAACATACATTTTGCCACCAAAATCATTTCCATGCATGATGTAGAAGAGGAGATATGAGCAAAAACCTGTATTTTACGGCGGCCATTTTGAAAATCCAAAATGGCGGCTTTCCCCAGGCCAGATGAGCTGGAACTTTTTTTTGGTGGATATATAGACCACATATGACACAAATCAGTTGAGAAACACTTGTTTCTAATTTTTTCCCAGAGAAAGTGTAAAATGGGGATACTATTAGCTGTTTTTCATTAACTGTCTTTTTTTTTTTTTTTTTTTTTTTTTTTAATTATGTTGTACTTTCCATATCATATGATTTCTCGTATTATCATTATTTGCATGTTTTAGCTGTTTTTTATATGATTTCTAGATGTATTTCAATATCTACGATACAATACAACCGTTAAATGACGATGATCCATGTATTCTGCTATATTTTTATGTTTCATTATGGCCACCGATGGTGCTACAGTAACTGAATTAAAGAGACAAAACAATGCCAAAATAGAAAAATTCAAAAAAAGCAAAAAGAAAAATATTACATTTGAACGTATTACACATGTGTTGTGTACTAAAACCATTTAAGGTAAATATCTGAACAATAAAAGCACAACAAGTAAACACACGTGAGTCTAAGTTTAGTCGTTCTCCATCTTCCCCGCATCCGGGGCTTTATTCATTCTCCACAACACTAAATATATAGAGGGCCTTAGACCATTACAATCGGTTACAATTACAGTACAAGTAATGTACAGTATATGACATCCCTTCCTTCTTAATAATAATTGCCTCTTTCCTTTTCCTTTAAACCAAAAAAAATAACAAGTAAACATCAACTACTATCTAACTAACAACTACTTTAACAATGTTTAAACACAACTGATCTCACTGAATGTATCTATTGGTATCTGTCTGGAGGATGTCTTGCTCGATGTGAGCGCCTTACGATCGGAGGTGCGTTTTTCGCTGTCTCATGGTTAGTATTGCTCAAACTAAAAGGATATGATAAAACGTCGTCTCGCTCATTTTCCTTTGGTTCATCTGTTGTTCGTTTGCGAATGTGGTCTACGTGCCTTTTAAAAACTCTGCCATCGTTTAACTTTAAATGATATGAAACCGGACCCGATTGTTCTGTTATTACACCCGGTAGCCATATACCTTTCACGATGTCTCGTACAAAAATGTTCTCTGACACACTAAATACTCGCTCTTTCGCTTTTGAATCATGTCGCTGTTTTTTGCTCTGCCTGCCCCTTTCTCACTTGGACTCCAATACTTGGCATTAACAAATGTAGATGAGTTTTAATGGGTCTTCCGAACATAAGCTTGGCTGGTGTTTCTCCTGTAGTTGTATGGGGTGTATTTCGGTAGTTAAATAAAAATCTAGAAAGTTTTGTCTCCATGTTTCCGGTCTCCATTTTTCTAAGTCCTTCTTTTACAGTCTCTACAGCGCGTTCCGCTTGTCCATTTGACGCAGGGTGATAAGGTGCGGTTCGAACATGTTTTATACCGTTACGCTTGAGAAATTCTGCAAATTCCTCACTCGTAAAATTCGATCCATTATCTGAAACTAACAGTTCAGGGATTCCAAAAGTCGCAAACATGTTTCTTAACTTTGCTATCGTTGCTTGAGAAGTGCTCGTGTCCATCGCTACTGCTTCTATCCACTTAGAATGTGCATCCACTACCACTAAAATCATTTTGTTCATGAATGGACCGGCATAGTCAATGTGAATCCTGGACCATGCTTTTTCTGGCCATGGCCACGGATTTAGCGGTGCAGCTGCGGGCAAGTTCTTATGACACTGGCATTGCGTACAAGCTTTTACAGTCTCCTCAATTTGACTATCCATATTTGGCCACCAAACATATGTGCGTGCAACTGCTTTCATTCTCGCAATCCCTGGATGTCCTTCATGTAATTGTTTCAACATTGTTTCCCTTCCTGCACTTGGCATAACAATACGTGCACCCCAAAGAACAATACCATTCTCTGTACTTAGTTCATTCTTTCTCCTATAATATGGTAACAAATCAGAGTCATTTCCCACATTATCTTTCCATCCCATTTGCACATACTTATATACTATACTTAATGTAGGATCTCTACGAGTCCATATTACAACATCTTTACTCTTGATTGGTGAATTGTTAATTTTTTCTAACAACATAATTATGTCTCCTGGTATAGGAGGGTCTTTAGGTATTTCCCCTACAGGTACTCTACTCAATGCATCAGCATTTTGGTTATCTTCCCCTGGTTTAAACTTCAAATTGTAATCATACCCTGATAACATTAATGCCCACCTTTGCATTCTGGGGGAAGCCATTTGTGGAATACCTTTCCCTTCACCAAAAATCCCTAACAACGGCTTATGGTCCGTCACAATCATAAATTTACAACCATACACATATTTATGAAACTTTTTTACACCATATACAATTGCAAGTGCTTCCCCAGCAAACAATTTTACGTTTTGGTAACGTTATAATTACGTTATTTTTTGGTTATAAAAACGTTTTCTAATAACGTTGTACGAACGCAAAAATGTCGACCTTTTTATACGACTTTATAACGTCCAAAATAACGTTCAAAATAACGTGTTTATAACGTTTTTTGAACGTCCTCAATAATGTTCATAAATAACGTGTTAAATACGTATTTATAACTTCTACAATAACGTTGCACGAACGAGAAAATGTCGACCTTTTTATACGACTTTTTAACGTCCAAAATAACGTTCAAAATAACGTGTTTATAACGTTTTTTGAACGTCCTCAATAATGTTCAGAAATAACGTGTTAAATACGTATTTATAACTTCTACAATAACGTTGCACGAACGAGAAAATGTCGACCTTTTTATACGACTTTTTAACGTCCAAAATAACGTTCAAAATAACGTGTTTATAACGTTTTTTGAACGTCCTCAATAATGTTCAGAAATAACGTGTTAAATACGTATTTATAACTTCTACAATAACGTTGCACGAACGAGAAAATGTCAACCTTTTTATACGACTTTATAACGTCCAAAATAACATTCAAAATAACGTGTTTATAACGTCTTTTGAACGTCATCAATAATGTTCATAAATAACGTATTCAAAACGTATATACAACTTCTGCAATAACGTTGATAAAAAACGTGTCCTAAACGTTTTTTTAACGTTTTATGTAATGTTTGTAAATGACGTGTTTGCAACATGTTTTTAACGTCCAAAATAACATTCATACATAACGTATGCAACGCGTTTTTATAACGTCCTAAACATGTTCACAATTAACGTGTTAGGAACGTGCCTTCTACGTTTGTAAATGACGTATTTGCTACGTGTTTTTAACGTTCTCAATGTTTTTAAATAACGTATGTAAGGCGTAATTATAACTTTCGCACATACGAACTAGTAACGTTCATTATAACGTACCAGATACATTTTCAAATCGTAGTTTGATAATGTTACATCATAAACTTTTTACCACTGACGACGTATTTATAACGTCCATATTTGACGTCCTGAAAATGTAATACTTAGTTATATACAACGATTTGGCTAACGTTACCACATATTATATATAGTGTTCTGCAGATATACGCGTTACATAGCTCGTTATTTGTTAAAACATGTAGTTAGTACTGTATAAGACATATAAAAACAAGCAATTTAAAATGAAATATTGTTTGATTTATTCTATTATCTGATTAAAAAAAGACATAATGTATTGCAAATAGCTTAAGAGGTAGGAACTTGATTATTATTAGAGAGCTTTCGCTATTTTTGATCAGGAACGAGAACCAGCAGTAATTACGATGATACGATAATGAGAAACATTGTTCTTAAACGAGAATGAGCAAATTTGCCTATAAGTCGTCCTCCTCTCTTCTGTCTGGCACATTCCGTTCCTGAAAAGATAACAAATTGTAAAACTAGGTAAATAAAATTATCTCTTAGCAGCAAGTCTTTAAAAAAAAATGTTAAGTGTTACTAGTTTACAAAATTTAATTATTGTCATTCTAATCGAATTTTCCCCACGTTTAAATTATAAAAGATTTTGGCTATTGACTATTTGGTGTTTTTTATGTGGTTGCACATTCCCTATTAAATTTACATTACAGTATGTAGTTGTTATGTTTATTTCGTATTGGATAGTGTTGTTGGGTCTAAATACCAAGCCCTATCAGTATAGTACCAGACGTTAGTTGTAATTGGATAGTGTTGTTGGGTCTAAATACCAAGCCCTATCAGTATAGTACCAGACGTTAGTTGTAATTTACTTTATTCCAACATTTGTATCCCGTAACTTTACATTAATTATTCGTTTGAGTGCGATTGTACGAATGTGTTTTATTGCTTATATACCACTTGGTGAAACTGAACAATAATGACTATAGTATCTTTTAATTTGTAAACTATTTAGTCTTTAAACTGATGCGGACTATAGTAAACTTCATCATTACAATATGAGTGATACGTAAAAGCATGGAGGAATAAGTTATTTCGCCATGGTAAAAAACAAATAAATGATAAATCAAATTAAATTTATTCTTACCTTGTATCTTGAGCCACCTGGTCTGTTGGGAGTGTGCTTCAGTGTTTCAGCAATCTCTATCTCACATTGCTTCAATCGTTTGTGGGTGAGCTCGCATACACGATTCTAAAGATGAACAATTTGAATGAGAGTTATTAGCCACAATGTACACATTTAAAACTTTAAAATTCTGTATTAGCAGTAAACATTAATGCCATTATGACATAAATTGTTGTTAGTAAATAAACGACTTATAATTTAGAAAGTTCAGTACTTTTACATTATGCGCGCGCCGAACACATAAGTACTAATGTGCATGAGCACATTTGGTTTTAAGCGTCTAGTATTATTTGTCTTATTTGACCTCCTTTCACACTTCTTTGTTTTTTGTTAAAGTACAAGTATCCCTATATATTTTTTTCAAATTAGTTTGATTACCTTATTGTTTATTACTATGATACCTGTTATCATTGTTTCACATAACTTGTGTGTGAAAAAAATTGAATAAAAGAAAAGAAAAGAAAGAAAAATTGAACTTCAAATACAAATTGTTAACGGCTACTTAAAAAAGGGGTATATTACCAATCATAGAGTCCTACAGAGAAGCGACCGATGTTTCCGTTATTTCTTCTATCTTGTCATTTGCTACAATAATAAAAAAAAATATTTCAATAGGCATAGTCTGTGAGAATATACCTGTTAGCCCCCTGGTCTATAACTTGCCAAAAAACAAAGTATAAATATTAGCAACTACTACTGTATACTTGACAACATTATTTCGCAAGTACTGTAATAATGAAGGTAAACTCAATGTTTAAATTAGAGCAACTATGACTTACTATGTATTGTTACCGACTCTTGAGCCATGCTGTCATCACTTTCACTATCATCTATAATTAAATTAAAAATAACACATTATTAATTTAACATAAGTCTTTGTTTAAATTGATTTTCTTTTAAACGCTTAACTTAATTACTTTTTGGTTCCATTTTTTCCAAAAGTATTCCCAAGATGAGAAAGAGAAAACATTGACAGTATGGGTTTTGCTAAACCCCGCAAACCTCCCAAAAAACATAGCAAACCCCACCGAACTAATATAAAAGTGATTGAATCATGTACTGTACGACCCACTGGGTATATCCATGTAAAAAAAAATTAAATTTCTACTGTTAACTACTTATTTTGGGGGTAAAAAGAGAAAACAAAATATTAAATTGTTGTAAAAATACTTTTAACTGAAATGTTTAAATTAATATTTAAATTTAACAAATTGAAATCTTATTTAAATGGAGAAATACATTTGATTGTTTAATTAAGGAAATGCATGGAAGAGTTGGCAAGTAAGCGACTTTTTTATTTTTAAATATTCATCTACAAAAGGGAGTCCGGACTCATTTTAAACTGAATAAATCATATAACATAAAAATGACATAATGTTTTAGCACAAAAAAAACAGTAAATTGTCAGCATGTTAAGTTAGTACTGTAGCATATTTAAAACAACAAACAAGTGCAATTTTGTGAATGATAAATAAAAATAACTCACCGAAAATGTGTCTATAAAATAGAAGTTGATGATGATTTGGTTTTGAGTTATTTTAGGCTATGCAGTCTTCTAAAATCTGTATAAAAAATGTTGATAGTCATATAGTTACCTTTTCAAATTAGTAAAGGTCTTGAGTTATTTCATATTTCAAGAATGTTTTTAATGATGAATTTATCGGGTGCCGAATTAATCTAGCCAAAGCCAGATATATAAAGAGTTACGACATTGGATTATACTGTAGTCACGTGATATGTAGATCAATTTTATGTCAAACTTGTCTCCGTTAATGCATGTAAAGTATAGGAACAAGAAAATACTTTAAACTTTTTCTTATATTTAAAAAATGTAATTACACATTTTACGTTGAAATATCGATGTGCACAGCGTACAGAAGTACTTGCGGCAAAGAATATTGCGCGCGCGTGCGCTAGTACATTATAAAGTTCGATTGATTGATTTTGGAACGAAACATCCCGTAACTACCCCTACGTCCTATTAATAACAATTATGTAATATTTTCAATTCATAATTCATGCTTTGATGACTTAAAAAAATAATAAAGTGTCATGGATATATTTGTTAATATATCGAATAGGGTATGAACAATATTTAAATAAAGGCAAATTATTACAAATATAATTATTGTTATTATAGACCCAATATATATATATGTTACCAAATTAATACCATTAATACAATTAATTACTAAAATAAAAACGGAATATAAGCGTTATTTCATAGACAAAAAAATCTAAAAATAATGCATGAACTACAGGAAAATGCTCTATATATGGCTCTGATACAAAATAGACGGGCGCGCCCTCAGCGTGCGAATTCTTTGACACAAAAATGGCTTCTAATTTTCAATGTCGTAACTCTTTATTATATGGCTCTGGTCAAAGCTAGTCATTAAGGTCGTGCTAACAGTGAACAATTTACATGGTTTAGAAACTACTGTACTATTCATTTAGCAAAAAAACATATGCATGTTATATTTAATGGATCTCACTCCATCATCATGACCATTTATAACTATTAAGTTAATTTACAACTTTATAACATTAGTAAGTAATGATAATAAAAACGAAACCTAGTCTATAGGCCCATCCTTTGTAAATACTAAATAGTTTAATAATTACGGTAATTAAACGTCAAATGTAACAGTTTATAACCAGGTCTAGGCTAGGCCTAGTAGTAAGCCTAATTAGATTTGGTTTTCTAAAAAGGTAGTATAAATGTAACATCGCAAAATTGTATTATTTATTGATAATGTATTCCAAACAATAAATAAACCATGTTATGTTAAATAAATATTCACGGATTTTTTAATATCTAGTAACATAGAGATATTATAATATCTATTATCTATTATACACTATAATATCTCTATGCTAGTAATTACATAAGCAACCTACATTGCATTGTTTTCTGTAGGAAAAGATACAAAGCATCGTCGATTAACCAAAAATTAAAAAGCCTCAATATATAACGATTAATGAAACAATAACTCACCGCAAATATATTGGCTTGATAGAAGTTGTTGTTGATAATAATTAGGATAGTTTACTTGATTTTTTGAACGAGCTTCTCTTTTTCCGCAGCAGAATGCAAGTGACACGTATGTATTTAGAATTTAAATCCCGCGCCGTGTCGAATTTATTATTCTGAGCTCCATCTGTGATTGGTTGATACCCTGATATGTAAAGAAGGCGCAGTGCCGATGACTCAAGCAAGCTTTTTAAATGGCGACGTTTCACCTCCACGAATACAATTATTTATTTTGAACAAATAATGTTTGTAGCTCTAAAACAAATTGACTAGACTTCTATAGTTTGAACCTATACTTTATAGATCCATGGTTTGATCAACCCAGTATTATTGTAGACTATTTAGCCCTATTTTAGCATTCCCTCTTTAGCATTATTGCGCTTCATTTATGATTATCATAACCCTTTGTTAGTAGATTTTATATTATGTGAAACTTTAGTCTATACTCTATATGTAGCTCTTCACAAAATAATAACAATAATAACTTAAACCCAGGTTCTCAATTTCAGCTACAAAATCGATGAAACACAGAATTCCAATAAAAAATGCTTTTTTTAATTATAACACAACTGCTTACTTTTAAAACTCAATACTAACTACACAGATCTGACTCATATATCCAATTTCACAGTATTCCATGATAACACAGGGTATAAAACTTTCTTATTCCCCACCACAAAACCCACAAAATTGACCAGTTGTTATGGAAACCTAGATAAAGGAGGTACAATCTTAATTAATTCAGAGTGTGGAATGTGTAAAATCAAACTATCATTGAGGATATACAAGCTACTAAGTAAATATGAACTTAAATACAATAAGATAACAATACTGCTTTTAGAATATCGCTACATTATATAGATATTTATCACCATTCCTATAGAGCCTAATAATTGAATTTCTTTTTATTCGTAAATTTAAATTTACTTATTTATTGGATAGAACATCCCATAAAGAGCTTTTATCTTTAGATTTACTTGTACAAGTTAATAACGTTGACCTTATACTTTAATTCTGTAATTGTTGGCTTTCTGGAAATTAACGACCTTACATTCTTGTAATGTATGATCAAGTTACCGACATTAGCAATAAGCTGATCAACAGGTTAACTATACATTATTCAACAGTAGGCCACTGGCCCAAGTACCATAATATAAAATAATAGGCCTACATAAAATTAAATGTAAGTAGCAGTAAAAGCATAATAGTTAGTTTTTTTTTTATATGCGAAAAGGGCAAATTATACCAGGTTATTGATTACTTTTTTATTTTTGTTATTCATTAGTAAAAATATAAACTTTTCTCATTTTTCAAAAAGCAGTGACTAATTTCTTTGTAGTTTGGACATACTCAAACAAAGTGATATTCATTTCAACCTCGTTACATTTGCAAACTTTTTTTTATTTGAAATTTTGAAAATGTAATCAGAAGGAACAAAAACAAACATATATATCGGTCAATACTTTTTTAAAGTTTTTAAATTGTATTTTAAGATCTGTTTGCCAATGCGTTAATGTTGACCTATAAATTAACTTCCATTAAGTTACCATGGTAATTAACGACGTACCCTCTTGTAATAGGATAGTACAAGTTGCAGAGTAGAACTCGGGTTAAATATTATAAATTAAATATTATAATGTACACCGCATCGGCCGTATACTTTTTAAATGTTAACATTCACATTTTTAATCGTTTGTGTTTAATGAGTGTATGACAATGACTATGTTTTGTTTTATAATTTTATTTATTTTGAATACACAATTTAATGAAAAAGTGAGATCAACATTTCTGAATTATCATACGGAATTATCAATGGAACGATTTTCAAGATGAAAAATACACTGTTCTAAGAACCAATGTTTGTTAAAGGAAATGAGCTACACTGATGACTAATTATGTAATTGTATTCATCATAATTTAGATAAACAATTTTGCTTTATAGAATTCGATTGTTTGTTGAGTGTAGATTTAAATATTTTTGATCAATATAATTTCCTTCATGGTTAACCGATTCCCTGAGATCATTGGTTATATTATTCATAAAAGTCACAAATAAGTACTAGATTCACCTAATTAATAATATTTATACCTACTATACTACAAATTAATTCAACAGAATAATTCTGCAAACATTTAAACATATTATTATTAAGTAATATTTCATGTTGATGACATTGTAATGTAAGCCCTATTCAGCATTATTGCGCTTAAGTTTAAATACTATGACTAGACTATCCTACCATCTTTGTTACTTTAGTATATTTTATATGTGAAACTTTAGTTTCTAAAGATACAATAGTTTTTAAAATAACCGGCTCAGCTACAGTGATTAGGTTCACTTAGGTTGACCCTGGTCTCCCAAATTTGTATATGTATATACTGAAATAGACCGAATAAATAATGAAACTGTATAATATAAACTGTAATCATTAACTATCATAACTGGACGTACGATTCTGTTTCTTTATAAAATGAATTGATGGAGTTGACCTTCTATACATTTAAGACCAGTTACCATGGAAATTAACGAATACCTTCTTGTAATATGATCAGTACAAGTTGGGAGTCTAGCAAGCCGCACCATTATGTTCAATAAGAACGTATTCTTCAGAATTTAGAAATAAACTAAGCATAATTACACCATACAAATTAATTCGGAGGATTTAATTTAAGGGACATTTCATGCTTTCAATTTACCAATAGGCCCCCAATAGGCCCACTCATTTGCTTAAAATACATTGACAACTTATTCGTTGTCAGCTTTCCTGTCTTCCTTTTTTTCAATTTGCATTCTCAAACTCAGGATTTGGAAAGTGAAGTAAGTTTTATTTAAAAATATGGGTCTCTCAGCCAGCTATTTTGTAGTCAAACGGCCATAAAAACTGTAATTCTTATGCCTTTCCCGTCTTTATACTAATAAATATGGTCCCGTGAATCGTTATTGATGAAGTAATAGCAGGGGGTAGTTTAATTACACATTAATTACATTATACAAAACACAACAAAATAAGAACACAGGATTACATTTTGAAATTAAAGTTTGTATCTAAAGGGCGGAAATAAATGTGATAACATATTAGGTGAAATACAAAATATGAATGAATAAATGTAGCTATATAATAATATAAAAACACAGTTAAGCAGAAAAGTATGATAGTTGGTAATAAAATTGTAATCAGAAAGAACAAAAACAAACATATATATCGGTCAATACTGTTTTGTTAAATGGTTTTTAATTTAAGATCTGTTTGCCAAGCGGTTAATGTTGACCTATACTTTAAATTCCATTCTAGAAGGTTGATTTATATAAGTTACCATGGTAATTAACGACATACCCTCTTGTAATAGGATATCTGCACAAGTTACAGTGTAGAACTCGGATTAAATATTATGTACATCGGCCGTGTATTATACTTTTTAAATGTTAACTTTCAAATTTTTAAATACAATACAATCGTTTGTGTTTAATAACGCTCTTTAATGAGTGTATACTTATTTTGAATACACAATTTAATGAAAAAGTGAAAAATACACTGTTCTAAGAAGAATCAACGTTTGTTAAAGGAAATGAGCTACACTGATGACTACTTATGTAATTGTATTCATCCTAATTTAGATAAACAATTTTGCTTTATAGAATTCGATTGTTTGTTGAGAGTAGATTTAAATACTTTGATCAATATTATTTCCTTCATGGTTAACCGATTCCCTGAGATCATTGGTTATATTATTCATAAAAGTCACAAATAAGTACTAGATTCACCTAATTAATAATATACCTACTAGTACTATACTAATCATTAATTCAACAGAATAATTCTGCAAACGTTTAAACATTATTAAGTAATAGTTCATGTTGATGACATTGTAAGCCCTATTCAGCATTATTGCGCTTAAAAAGTTTAAATACTATTACTAGACTATCATACCATTTGTTAGTATATTTTATATGTGAAACTTTAGTTTCTAAAGATACAATAGTTTTTAAAATAACCGGCTCAGCTACAGTGATTAGGTTCACTTAGGTTGACTGGTCTCCCAAATTTGTATATGTATATACTGAAATAGACCGAATAAATAATGAAACTGTATAATGTAAACTGTAATCATTAACTATCATAACTGGACGTACGATTCTGTTTCTTTATATTAATGAATTGATGGAGTTGACCTTATTCTATACATTTAAGACCAGTTACCATGGAAATTAATGACTACCTTCTTGTAATATGATCGGTACAAGTTGGGAGTCTAGCAAGCCGCACCATATTTTGTTCAATAAGAACGTATTCTTCAGAATTTAGAAATAAACTAAGCATAATTACGCCATACAAATTAATTCGGAGGATTTAATTTAAGGAACATTTCATGCTTTCAATTTACCAATAGGCCCCCTCAATAGGCCTAATCTTCCTTTTTTTCAATTTGCATTCTCAAACTCAGGATTTGGAAAGTGAAGTGAGTTTTATTTAAAAATATGGGTCTCTCAGCCAGCTATTTTGTAGTCAAACGGCCATAAAAACTGTAATTCTTGTGCCTTTCCCGTCTTTATACTAATAATTAATATGGTCCCGTGCAATCGTTATTGATGAAGTAATAGCAGGGGATAGTTTAATTACACATTAATTACATTATACAAAACACAACAAAATAAGAACACAGGATTATATTTTGAAATTAAAGATTGTATCTAAAGGGCGGAAATAAATGTGATAACATATTAGGTGAAATACAAAATATGAATGAATAAATGTAGCTATATAATAATATAAAAACACAGTTAAGCAGAAAAGTATGATAGTTGGTAATAAAATTGTATTAATCAGACAGAACAAAAACAAACATATATATCTGTCAATACTGTTTTGTCTTTAAATGGTTTTTAATTTAAGATCTGTTTGCCAAGCGGTTAATGTTGACCTATACTTTAAATTCCATTCTAGAAGGTTGATTTATATAAGTTACCATGGTAATTAACGATATACCTTCTTGTAATAGGATATCTGCACAAGTTACAGTGTAGAACTCGGATTAAATATTATGTACATCGGCCGTGTATTATACTTTTTAAATGTTAACTTTCAAATTTTTAAATACAATACAATCGTTTGTGTTTAATAACGCTCTTTAATGAGTGTATACTTATTTTGAATACACAATTTAATGAAAAAGTGAAAAATACACTGTTCTAAGAACCAACGTTTGTTATTAAAGGAAATGAGCTACACTGATGACTACTTATGTAATTGTATTCATCCTAATTTAGATAAACAATTTTGCTTTATAGAATTCGATTGTTTGTTGAGTGTAGTTAAATACTTTGATCAATATTATTTCCTTTATTAGACATTTATTTATTTTGCAAAATTTATCAAGTATTAGATGGGTTTCTTTACTGAACACTGACAGTCGCTTCCAAGTGTTAGGTGTATTTTAACATCAGTATTAGAATTTATGAATAAGTGCCAAATATGATTAAGGTTAGAAGATTGCAATTGTAGTTTTTATCTCATGGTTTTATTAGACATTTAGATAAGATTTTAAAGTAAATATGCAATGATATGTTGTTTCCTGTTGTTGTATTCATTAATGCGAATTGCCAAATGCATGGGGGACTTACAATTAATTCCTTTAATCTTTGCATTATCTCCTGATATAGTGTAGTTAGTTTATACCTCCATGGTTTAAACTACACACATGATGTTAGCTATTCCAAATCCACTATAAAATACTATTTATAATGCGATGTAAATGGCGAATGTAATAATATGAAATTATGGAAATTTTAATTCACGACTGGTTTGATCTCACTCTCCATTAATATACCAAAATGAACAATAATTGATCTTTTGATTAAGAAAATTTAACTAGCAGCCAACGTTTCACCAATGAAAATTACTGTCAAACTCAAGAAAATATTATAGGCGCGCCTACTTTTTTGTATTTGTATTATTTATATGTACTACACAAATGTTATAATGTAAAAGAAAAATACTAGTGTCAAGTATTTAAAAAAAATTAACTTAGGCGCACTTTTAGTAAAAAAATGTTGTAAATGTATTATAGAACCATAGGCATCATATTTTGAAAAAATAAAAATGTCCAAATCATCTAAAATTCTAGTAAAGTGCCCAATTTTTATACTAAAGATAAATAAATACATATAAAATTATTGTACCAAATTTGAACAAAATTGAAATTGGTTAAGTATTTTTCCGCGATGGTTTTTTAATGATGTTTTACAGTTTTATTTTATCCAAATAATACTAAATATCTATTACTAATAAAAATCTAACTTTCCGATATACTGTATTAAAATTTTGGAATTAAATACTCTTTTATGAGTGGAACACACTTATGCTATTAAATATTAAATGTAATGTAATTATTAGTCATTAATTAGATATTATTTGATTTTTTTTCCGTTATTTGAAACCTACGCGCAATAATATGAGAGGACGCTGTTTTACTGGTAATAGATATGGTTATTGTGTGTTCTATTCTTCCGCTCGAGTATTCTTTAACCCCACAGGCTACATCGTTTAGATAGCGAGATCATAAATATTTTTGTATTCTTATACTATAGGAAAGGTGATTCCATTTTGCTAAAGGAACCTTTAGAAATACAATAGCTTTATTTATTTGTAGTTTATTCAACAAGAAACGAAAACTAAATATCTAAATAAATAAAGTATAGACATAATTAATTAAATTAATAAGTACTTTTAGTACGATAAAATGTATTACCAATGGGCAAAATATGTAGCATTGATGCCATAAAAAATAAATTGACGAGTCTCGGTAAACATGTAGGCTTAGCTCGTGGTTCAGTGTAGCGGAGGAAATTCACTTTAGCTGCGTATCCTTATCACCACTCCGCGATAGAAATTGGCCTAACGGGTAGGCCTAGGACTTGTAGTGTGGGGGGCCTAGCAAGTCAAGTAGAGTGCCTCGGCCAACCTACGTTCCCTAGTAGGTAGAAGGTTAAGTTAGACCATGCCATTTAGGCCTACTATAGCGGAAAAAATTTCTGGTGGTTCTACTTTTTTATTTGTATTAAATGATTTATCAAAGCCTATACTTATACTACCTAGTAATGAACTAAGAATTACTTCGACGGGAAAATATTGACGAGTCTCAAAAAGTGTAGGCCTCTTTTGCGGGGGGAAATTTGATTGATGTTGTATTGTAGAAATTGTACTGTATAGAATAGCTAGTAGTAGGAGCTAGTTTTTTTCTTGGAATGTGGAAGGATGTTTTCGTATCAAATTAGATTTGGATACAAATTGTTTTTTTCTAAAGACGTGGTTGCAATACAATCATATAATTATGATAATAAGAGGGAAGGGGATTTTTAGGGTGTGGGGGGGGGGAGGGGCTGGGGCCTAACTAGGCTAGTAGTATTAGTAGGCCTAGGCCTATACCTGTATTTATATAAATTTTTGTTCGGAAATAAAATACATAGTTTATAAACACAAATTATTCTATAAAAATATAAATAGGCCTAAATATATTAAAAAAACCTAATTTAATGTAAGTTTGTTTTTTGTAAGACGCGCGCACAGATTGAAGGAGACATTTATAAAAATAGTCATTTGTTTGCGCTTCTAATAGCGTAATTGTTATTAAGATTGTTGTTCAAAATAACTCTTAAATTGAGGGCGCGATCGACAAACCCGTTAAATTATCCAGAGAGGGCGTACTCCAGACTAAAAAGTGATTCCAACAGGAGGGGGAACCAACAAGATGCCGGCCGTAAATGTGTTCAAAAACATTATTTAATATAAAAAATACTAATCTAATATAATAATCAAAACACAATATGTTACGTTACTAAATAACATAAATACTACGTGATGATAATATTATACATTTGCATTACATCTAAAATTATCTGAACGTTTGTCTTGAATGTTTTATAAATGTTACCTTGGTACGTTATCAAGACGTTAAAATGATACGTTAATAAATAACATAAAAACTACGTTATTATAATACGTTTTTATAACATTATTATTACATCTTAAAATAACGTTATTTTATAGTTTGTACTTTACGTTTTTACAACGTGTTTGCCGAACGTTTGCTTTGAACGTTGTATAAATGTTATATTTGGAGTTAATCAAGACTTTAAAATGTTATGTTAATAAGTAACATAAAATATATGTTATTATAATACGTTTTTATAACATTATTATTACATCTTAAATTAACGTTATGTTATAGTTTGCATTTTACATTTGTACAACGTATTTCACAAAGTTTGTCTTAAACGTTGTATAAGTGTTATACTTGTACGTTATTAAGACGTTAAAACGTTACGTTAATAAATAAAATTAAAACTAAGTTATTAAAAAACGTTTTTATAACATTATTGTTACATCTTAAATTAACGTTAGTTTATAGTTTGTTTTTTACGTTCGTATAACGTATTTCTGAACGTTTGTCTTGAACGTTGTATAAATGTTATATTGATACGTTATCAAGTCGTAAAAATGTTACGTTAATGAATAACATATAAACTACGTTATTATAATACGTTTTTATAACATTATTATTACATCTTAAGTTAACGTTAGTTTATAGTTTGTATTTTACGTTCGTATAACGTATTTCTGAACGTTTGTCTTGAACGTTGTATAAATGTTATGTTGGTACGTTATCAAGACGTAAAAATGTTACGTTAATGAATAACATATAAACTACGTTATTATAATACGTTTTTATAACATTATTATTACATCTTAAATTAACGTTAGTTTATAGTTTGTATTTTACGTTCGTATAACGTATTTCTGAACGTTTGTCTAGAACGTTGTATAAATGTTATATTGATACGTTATCAAAACGTCAAAATGTTACGTTAATGAATAACATATAAACTACGTTATTATAATACGTTTTTATAACATTATTTCTACATCTTAAATTAACGTTAGTTTATAGTTTGTATTTTACGTTCGTATAACGTATTTCTGAACGTTTGTCTTGAACGTTGTATAAATGTTATATTGGTACGTTATCAAGACGTAAAAATGTTACGTTAATGAATAACATATAAACTACGTTATTATAATACGTTTTTTTAACATTATTATTACATCTTAAATTAACGTTAGTTTATAGTTTGTATTTTACGTTCGTATAACGTATTTCTGAACGTTTGTCTTGAACGTTGTATAAATGTTATATTGGTACGTTATCAAGACGTAAAAATGTTACGTTAATGAATAACATATAAACTACGTTATTATAATACGTTTTTATAACATTATTATTGCATCTTAAATTAACGTTAGTTTATAGTTTGTATTTTACGTTCGTAAAACGTATTTCTGAACGTTTGTCTAGAACGTTGTATAAATGTTATATTGATACGTTATCAAAACGTAAAAATGTTACGTTAATGAATAACATATAAACTACGTTATTATAATACGTTTTTATAACATTATTATTACATCTTAAATTAACGTTAGTTTATAGTTTGTATTTTACGTTCGTATAACGTATTTCTGAACGTTTGTCTTGAACGTTGTATAAATGTTATATTGGTACGTTATCAAGACGTAAAAATGTTACGTTAATGAATAACATATAAACTACGTTATTATAATACGTTTTTAGAACATTATTATTACATCTTAAATTAACGTTAGTTTATAGTTTGTATTTTACGTTCGTATAACGTATTTCTGAACGTTTGTCTTGAACGTTGTATAAATGTTATATTGGTACGTTATCAAGACGTAAAAATGTTACGTTAATGAATAACATATAAACTACGTTATTATAATACGTTTTTATAACATTATTATTACATCTTAAATTAACGTTAGTTTATAGTTTGTATTTTACGTTCGTATAACGTATTTCTGAACGTTTGTCTAGAACGTTGTATAAATGTTATATTGATACGTTATCAAGACGTAAAAATGTTACGTTAATGAATAACATATAAACTACGTTATTATAATACGTTTTTATAACATTATTATTACATCTTAAATTAACGTTAGTTTATAGTTTGTATTTTACGTTCATATAACGTATTTCTGAACGTTTCTCTTGAACGTTGTATAAATGTTATATTGGTACGTTATCAAGACGTAAAAATGTTACGTTAATGAATAACATAAAAACTACGTTATTATAATACGTTTTTATAACATTATTATTACATCTTAAATTAACGTTATTTTATAGTTTGTATTTTACGTTTTTATAACGTATTTTTCAAACGTTAGGTCTGAACGTAATATAATTGTCACATGTAAACGTTATTAAAACGTGAATATGTTACGTTACTATACAACAATAATCAAACGTTTCTCAATTACGTAAATAAAACGTTGTGAAAACGTTTTTGTATTAACGTAATTTTATTCACATTATGTAACGTTTTAATGACGTTGTGACAATGTACTTTTGTAACGTTATTATCGATAACCAAACTATAACGTTCGCGAATGTTGTCATAACGTTATGTGTTTGCTGGGTCTTTATCTAACTGTGAATATCTAGATTCTGTTTCCGACAACCTTCGTGAGGCAAAAGCAACTGGTTGTTCAACATTATCAATGATATGGGAAAGTATGACCCCTACACCATAGGGTGACGCATCACATGTCAACATTAGAGGTTTATTTCTATCATAATGTACTAAAACATTAGATGACGTCAGTAGTTCTTTAGATATACAAAAGGCATTTTCCTGTCTATCTGACCATAACCACTCTGTATTGTGATTTAACAACTCGTATAGTGGAGCTAAAAGTGAACTTAAATCTTTCATGAATCTACCATAGTAATTCAATAAACCTAAATAGGCTTTTAATTCTGTCACATTGGTTGGGTTAGGTGCATCTCTTATTGCCTTCACCTTTGTATTTAAGGGATGAAGCCCATTTGCATCAATTTTAAACCCCAAATATTCAACCTCATTAGAATTAAATACACATTTGTCCCTTTTCAATTTAATGTTGACCTCCTTCAATTTTAGCAACAACCCTTCTAAGTTCATGTCATGCTCCCTTTGATTAGTGCCCGATACTAGGATATCATCCAAGTATGCTACAACTCCGGGCAGTCCAAATGTAATACTATCAACAACTCTCTGAAATATTCCAGGAGCTGATGACACTCCAAACGGTAATATGTTATACTTATACAACCCTAGGTGAGTATTAATAACTGTATACTGTTTTGACTCTTCAGACAAAATAAGTTGTTGATATGCATGCGACATGTCTAACTTGGAAAAAATTTTACCCCCGCCTAGTTTGGCAAACAAATCCTCAATTAAAGGTAATGGGTACGTATCTACCTTCGCAACTTGGTTAATCGTTAATTTGTAGTCTCCGCAAATTCGTACGGAACCATCAGACTTAATAACGGGTACTATAGGTGCAGCCCACTCAGAAAAATTAATAAGCGTAATTGTGCCTTCTTGCTTTAATCTGTGTAATTCTTTTTCGACCTTATCTTTGATCCCAAAGGGTATTGGCCTTGCTTTACAGAATTTGGGAACAGCCCCTTCCTTCACCAAAAGTCTGGCTTTAAATCCTTTAATTTCACCCAAATTATTCTCAAAGACTTTATCATATTTACCAATTATTTCACTATTTAACATAGATCCTTTCGTTTGCACTTGTTTGATTTTACCCCAATCTAATTGTAGATTAGTTAACCAATTCCGGCCTATCAAGGTGGATCCTCTCCCTGGAATTACTACTAGAGGTAACATAACCAGTTTACCCTCCATACATTTCACCTTTACATGACACACACCAACTACTTTAATTTCTTCTCCAGTGTATGTTTTCAATTTAGCATCAGATGGTTTAATTATGGGTCTATCTTTACTGTTAGGCCACACTTGTTTCAACATATGATCACTTATCACAGATACAGCGGCACCTGTGTCAATTTCCATCTTAACGTTAATACCATTTACATTTAACACTGTTTGATATGGATCAGTGCTTGTTCTACTTAGAATAACATTATTAGTAATAGTAAACAATTCATGATATATGTCATTACAATCTCTACTAGTTGGTAAAGCTACCGTATTATAATCATATTCACAACAATCTTCATAATCATCATTTACATCTAATTCTCCCAACTGACCCTTAACCTTTCTATTAGTATGTCCCTTTTTCTTTCCATCAGGTGGTTTATTTTTACTTCTACAAACAATTTCAAAATGTCCTGTGATTCCACATCGATGACATTTTGACCTCTTCGCTGGACAATTTTCATCTCTGCTAAGATGACCTTCCCTGCCACATTTCCAACACTTTGCTTTCTCCCCATAGTTAGGTTTCACCTGTCTCTTAAATCTGGCTCTAGGATTACCTTGAATTTGTTTAACTGATGTATCAATCGATGGTTATCCTGCCTCCATATTAATATCATGCACTTGTTTGTCCACTGCCAAAATTGCGCTTGAAATATCAACTGCCTTTTTAAATGTTAAATCCGGTTCTGCTAACATTCGCCGTTGTATTGAATTATCATTAATACCTAACACAAGACGATCCCTCAACATCTCTTCTAATGTCGCCCCAAAGTCACATGGTTCTGCTAGCCGTCTCAATCGTGCTACGTAATCCACTACACTCTCTTTATTTTGTCGATGATTAGAATAGAATTTAAATCGACTAACTATGATATTTGGCTTTGGCTCTGTATGCCCAGTTATCAAGTTAATTAAATCTTCATATGACTTGTCGGTCACCTTCGCTGGTGCCAGTAAATATTTCATCAAACTGTACGTTTTTTTTTTCACATACCGTCAGCAACACTGCTCGTTTCTTCTCGCCGTTGTCGATATCGTTCGCAACAAAATACTGTTCTAGCCTCTCAACATAATCCGACCAGTTTTCTGCTTCTACATATTCGTGTAGGATTCCTAATTGAGCCATCACAAATTACGATATGTAATAATCCCACTACGTCGCCAATTTGTTGTGTACTAACACCATTTAAGGTAAATATCTGAACAATAAAAGCAAAACAAGTAAACACACGTGAGTCTAAGTTTAGTCGTTCTCCATCTTCCCCGCATCCGGGGCTTTATTCATTCTCCACAACACTATATATATAGAGGGCGTTAGACCATTACAATCGGTTACAATTACAGTACAAGTAATGTACAGTATATGACAACATGAAACAGACATATTTCATAGAAGTATTAATTTCTAAAACAAAATAATTGTTTTTATGTTTAACTATATGCCTCATATATGAGGCATAGAGTTAAACTGACGTTTTCATGAGAGGATTATATACTATTTGTTCCACGTGCACAATAAGCTTATAAAACTATTGCAGATTATACGTGAATTGGACCGGTGACGAGTCGGTGACAAACTGAACGGATCATCTAGGAGTTCTGAAACGTCTGGCCAAGTGCGCTCTCTTTGCGCAGTATTATACGGAGGCGTGTCTATTTTTGTTTTCGTATCTAATTTTGGCTTTAAAACATGTCAGCCCAAAACAATCGATACCCCTGGATCCGCCCCGTCAGAATATTGTCGATATAAAATGATGGAGGTTCAGACGTTATGTGGAACATTTAAATTGTATTATTTGTATTCCCTCTTTAAACTTCATCTTAATTTCAATATAATAATATCAATGAAGTGATATTGTTTACTTAGAAGTGTGCCAGTTATTCAGCACTGAAGAAAACAAAATCAGAAAAATTTAAACACATGTTACCAGGTTTTTTAAAACATTAATAAAGCTAAGTGTGTTAATTAATGAGATGTAAAGCACATTTTAGCATGAGGAAGTGAAAATATGTAGGGAGAGAAAACATAAAGTGTAGACACAGATATCACCTCACAAGCAATCTATTGCTGACCCAGTGTGAAGCCAGAAATCAAGAGTTGTTCCTGCTCCCCAATTATTGTGGTCCCTTTATTTATAAAACTTGAAAAGCAGAAAAAAGAGGAGGAGGTGTATGTTTGTTTGTTGGCAGACTATAACGCTGGTTAAGTTTATCTTACGGACAGGTAACGCTAATAATGTACGTACCACAACATTAGGTAACCGATGCGCCCCCATTATGACACGTGTGAATAAAGAACAAGTGCTATTCCACTGTACGGAGGGATAGCTACCCGATGCCTCTCATAATAATATTATTTTTCATTCAATAACATATACTAATAATAATTTACTTTAAAACAAACGAATACAAGTAGGCATATCACTACACACAATACAACTACATACAGGAGCTTGTGTTAAAATAAAGGTTTATGGACCAATCATAATCAAACAAAAATGGGCATATTATATTATTTGAGTTTTGGATGAATATTCTGTCTTTGCAAAGGGTAAAAAATGATGTGACAATAAGTGTGGTTATATTACAACGAAAACATACTATTTTCAAAAGTATGATAAACAAGAGAAAGCACTTACAGTTGTGTCAATGATGTCAATCCATGAAACACATTTGCTGTTAATGTTGTTATTTGGTTAACGGACAACCATCTGAAAACCGTGAAAAATGCAATACATAAGTTTAGTTTTGGATGAATATTCTGTCTTTGCAAAGGATAAAAAATGAAATTATGTGACGACAATAAGTGTGGTTTTATTACAACAAAAATATACTATTTTCAAAAGTATTATAAACAAGTGAAACATTCGAACACATTTGCTGGTAATGTTGTTATTTGGTTATTGGCCAACCACCTGAAAAATGTGAAAAATGTAATAAATAATATATACAGTACCAAGGGATAGGATGATAAAACATTATATATTTTATATATAATTTAGAAAAACAAACAAAACATAACAATAAATATCTTATTGTGCCAGCAGAGGTCAAGTCCAATTAGGCGTGTCACTCCAGAAGTGAAACCATTACAAGGTATATACAAGGACATACTAATACTTGTTTAATGTTACTTTAGCTCGTATTATCATTATTTGCATGTTTTAGCTGTTTTTCATTAACTTCTTCTACATGATATAATTATATTTTATCTATATTTTACTGTAATCATGTTGTACTTTCCATATCATATGATGACATAGATCAATATCTACGATACAATACAACCGTTAAATGACGATGATCCATGTGTTCTGCTATATTTTTACGTTTCGTTATGGCCGCCGATGGTGCTACAGTAACTGAATTAAATAGTCTTGAGTTCGAATAAACAATGCCAAAATAGAAAAACTCAAAAAGAGCAAAAAGAAAGACATTACATTTGAACGTATTACGAATGAAACAGACATATTTCATTGAAGTATTAATTCCTAAAATAAAATAATTGTTTTTATGAGGAAAAGAGTTAAACTGACGTTTTCATGAGAGGAAGATATATAATATTTGTTCCTCATGCAAAATAAGCTTATTACAACACTATTACACTAAAGCATAAAGTTACACTTAACTGTGCTTTAAAATAAACATAATTAAAAGCATTACACAGTATAGGCCTAATAGTTCACCCGATAAAAATTTCTGATTTGTCCAAATTTTTTTTAAAAAAATCTGACAAATATAAACATGAAGAAATAAAAAACAATGTCGTTAATATACATCAGACTTAAGAATAATGACATCAATTTTCGATAATCATAAGGACGAGTTCTCGAATGATTATCTCATTTGTGCCCATGGAATTGATATTTCCTAAGTTCACCTAACTACGGAGGAATAACGCATTTATATTATGACTACATTAATCATAATGTTTAATGATGCTGTGTTATCGAATTTTCTATGTTACTGGAGAAATCGGGATACAATACCGATAACCAGGTGTGTTAGACCAGAATACGTTACTCCGGCTTAAAATGGAGGTATTTGCTTTAACCACGTTCTGAAATGTGTCTGTAAGATTATGTTAGGCAAAAACAACACCTTGTATACCATAGCAGCCTGGTGTAGAGACCTATGTATTGCCTTCGCTAAATCCTTTCTTAAACTTGTTCCCACTTATACCTTCTGGAGAAATGTTATCCATAGATATAACCCTAATATACTGCTGATTGGATTCGTCATATTATAATTGTAACACAATGTGTCATAAGAACTGTTCGTTATACCTTGGTAGTAAGTGGTGCAATTAATTAAAGAATTATATGATTTGTAAATAGTTTACACAAAGTGCAACACAGTGTGACGTATTATCTGCTACAATATCTAATGATTACACATTTTTAATAATTATGTAAATTCTCATTTAATAAAACACTTATAATAACAAATTACCGTATTAAACGTACAAATCAAAGTATAAAAACAATAAGTATATACAGTACGAACAGAAATTACGATAATAAAGTGTCTATTTATTAATTTCGAAATACAAAAAAAAAATAAAAACAAATTATTTATATTGTGCCAACAGAGGCCAAAAAGACTTATGTCCAATTAGGCGTGTCACTCTGACAGTGAAACAATTACAAGGTATAATTGATATAATACTAATTTAATGTTACTTTATCTCGTATTATCATTTCATGTTTTAGCTGTTTTTCATTAACTGTCTTTGCATGATTATAACAATGTTTTATCTAGATTGACTGTAATCATGTTGTACTTTCCATATCATATGATTTCTCGTATTATCATTATTTGCATGTTTTAGCTGTTTTTCATATGATTTCTAGATGTATTTCAATATCTACGATACAATACAACCGTTAAATGACGATGATCCATGTATTCTGCTATATTTTTATTTTTCATTATGGCCGCCGATGGTGCTACAGTAACTGAATTAAAGAGACAAAACAATGCCAAAATAGAAAAACTCAAAAAGAGCAAAAAGAGAGATATTACATTTGAACGTATTACACATGAAACAGACATATTTCATAGAAGTATTAATTCCTAAAACAAAATAATTGTTTTTATGTTTAACTCTATGCCTCATAGAGTTAAACTGACGTTTTCATGATATGAAGATATATACTATTTGTTCCACGTGCACAATAAGCTTATATACTCATGGTTTGTGAAAGAATATTTCATTATTCCAATGTCACAACTAAAATGGGAAGAGTACTTCAATGATAACAACATTGATTGGAAAACTTCTTGGTTACGGAAAGTATGTAAAATGAAAGATAAGAAACTAGCACAATTCAATTATAAGATGTTACATAGAATACTGCCTACCAACAAACGGCTGTACCAGTGGAAAGTTAAGGAAACACAAACGTGTGACAAATGTGGAGAAATTGAAAATGAAAATCATTTGTTTTTTAGTTGTGGATTTATTCAGAAATATTGGAGGAAAATGTTTAGTATCTTTGTAAGTTTAAATCACAATAATATATCATTTAAACAATTAATACTAGGAACGGGAGATAAGCTAATAGATTATATTTACACTTTTTCAGCAATATACTATTTATAGAATAAAAATGTTATCTGCACTAAATAAGCCAGTGGGTAAATCTTTATGGAATTCATTTAAAAGCAATATGTTATATATCATTGAATGTGAAACATATAAAAATAAAGAAACAAGTATAGAAAAATGGGTAGCTTTAAGAAATAAGATTATGATAATATAATTTCTAATTTGATACGATTAACCGAAAAAGAATTACAGTGATACGGGTTACTGGTGGTACTGAGCTATTATTGGTTTTTTTTATCATGTATATAAATATATTGTATAATCCGGGTTGTAAAATGAAAACAAACAAATGAAAATGTGTGAACTATTTTAAAACGGGATAGATGATAATGATGATCCTGTCAAGTGTATAACAAATATAAGAAAAGTAATGAAAAAAGGAGTAATACAGAATTCATAATATGTAAAAATGTTACTTATGAACTGTAACGACATTTACAAGTTAAATAATACGATTTTATGTAATATGAGATAATATGAATGTGAATAAAAGTGGTGTTTGCGCCACAAAAGAGAAAAAAAAAATGTGTTAATTAATGAGATGTAAAGCACATTTTAGCATGAGAAAGTGAAAATATGGAGGGAAAGAAAACATAAAGTGTAGACACAATTATCACCTCACAAGCAATCTATTGCTGACCCAGTGTGAAGCCAGAAATCAAGAGTTGTTCCTGCTCCCCAATTATTGTGGTCCCTTTATTTATAAAACTTGAAAAGCAGAAAAAGGGGAGGAGGTGTATGTTTGTTTGTTGGCAGACTATAACGCTGGTTCAGATTTTAAGTTAAGTTTATCTTACGGACGGATAACGCTAATAATGTACGTACCACAACATTAGGTAACCGATGCGCCCCCATTATGACACGTGTCAATAAAGAACAAGTGCTATTCCACTGTACGGAAGGATAGCTACCCAATGCCTCTCATAATAACATTATTTTTCATTCAATAACATATACTAATAATGATGATAATAATTTACTCTAAAACAAACGAATACAAGTAGGCCTCATTACACACAATACAACTACATACAGGAGCTTGTGTTAAAATAAAGGTTTAGTGATCAATCATAATCAAACAAAAACGGGCATATTATATTATTTTAGTTTTGGATGAATATTCTGTCTTTACAAAGGTTACACCCCCCGGGGAAATTTGGCGACCGGCACTCCAAAAAGCTGGTAACATCCCTGCGTTATTATATGAATACCTGCAAATATTGAAAAAAAAGACACACATTTCAAACTGATTGATTTAAAACAATATATTAATAATAATACTGTACAACAATACAATAAATAGATAACCACTACATTTGTCTGATATATTTCACAGTAGGCCTACAGTTATTTGTATTCAGCATTTCAGTGGGCGATTTAGACTTCGTTTGGCACTCGAAACAATGTCAAATGAAAGGCAAGCTAATATTGCCATGAGGAGGTGCAAATCTGAGGGAGCAGAAAATATAAAGTGAACAATTCCAAACAGATATCACCTCAACTTTATTTATAAAACTTGAAAATCAGAAAAAAAAGGGGAGAAGATAGTGTATTATTTGTGGTTGTTGCCAGATGCCTAAACTCTAGAAAATGATAAATTAAGTTTATCTTACGGACGGATAACGCTAATAATAACAATTATTAATTCATAGTTATGCTTTATAGCTTTTTGAGGGTTTTTTTTCGTGCACTTAGAAGAACTTATTTAAAGTGCATTTTAAGTATTGTTTTTCTTCTAGATTATTTCAGTCATCACAATAGTTAATGTTTGTTTAATTTGGAGGTTCAGACTTAAACACAAAGTACCAATGTATAAAGTGCACTATGCTGTGTGAAATAAAACTGAAACTGAATGTACGTACCACCACATTAGGTAACCGATGCGCCCTCATTATGACGATTTTTTTAGAGAAAGATACAAACCATCTGTTGCGCGTGCGAATAAAGAACACGTGCAGCTATTCCACCGTACGAAGTGAAAGATAACAAATGCCTCTCATAATAACATTATTTTTCATTTAATAATATTTACTAATAATGATAATAACAACTAGATTTGAACTCGTAACTATGGACGAGTTAGGTTATCCGCAGCGAAAATGCCACGTGTACGTCATACTTTAGAATATTGCGCACAGAAAAACGATTATGCCATTGAAAAAATGTTAGTGTGCTCTCAATTATATGTCACGTCTAAGTATATAGAGTATACACTATATATCTGTATACGTACTACAACCAGTGCAGAATAGGTGAAAATACCGGGACCCGCTTTGTCATCCAATTTTTACCATGATGATGTCATCAAAATGAAACACGTAGATAGCAATTTTGGAAGGAAATTATCTGAGCAACAACATATCGTGTTGAAAAAATTTGGATACGTAGAATACGGAAGCGCGCTCTTTTAAATGTCATGAACTATGACGCAAAATATGAAATTACGACTTTTATAATTGAACTGGCCATATGATGACGTCACAACATCCAAATCGCATAATTTGTACATGATTTCCAGCTTCCAGAAAACGTTTTAATCATGTGTATCACTTTTTATTCTGATGAGCTATAATAAATTTAAATTTATTGGAATGATGAAAAAAAATGATCAAAGTTATTCACGCTTTTGAACATGATGAAGTCATCGCAATTTTAAAAATTGTAAATCAAGCGAAAGATAATTGATTGACCTAGACAATATAAAAAAATGGTGGGAAATGGAATATGGATAAGTGGAGATGCGTTCTATTAAATGTGATGAGCTATGACAAAAGAGACAACAATCCTATATTTTATATTCGAGTGGCCATACGATGACGTCACAATGTCTAGTTAGCCATATTGATACATGATCCGATATCAACAACTCATCTACTTCCAGAATATGTAAAAAAATAAACTTCACCATGTAGTTTAGAAACTATGACTGTTTTAAAAAAGGCATAATTATGACGATTTATTTTACTTTTTCAGCAAAAACGAGCGCAAATTGTCCAATTCGACGTGCTCGTACGACGTGATTTTAAGTCGAAATTGTTTGAAAGCTGGTAAAATTACTAGAAAATACTGGAAAAACATAAATCACGCGAAAAAAAATAACATTTACTAATAATGATAATAATAATTATACGAATAGGAAAAAGGGTAAAAAATAAAATAATGTGACAATAAGTGTGGTTACATTACAACGAAAATATACTATTTTCAAAAGTATGATAAACAAGAGAAGGCACTCACAGTGCTGTCAATGATGTCAAACCATCAAACACATTGGCTGGTAATGTTGTTATTTGGTTATAGGACAACGATCTGAAAACCGAGAAAAATGCAATACATAAGTTTAGTTTTGGATGAATATTCTGTCTTTGCAAAGGATAAAAAATGAAATTATGTGACAATAAGTGTGGTTTTATTACAACGAAAATATACTATTTTCAAAAGTATTATAAACAAGTGAAACATTCGAACACATTTGCTGGTAATTGTTGTTATTTGGTTATTGGCCAACCACCTGAAAATTGTGAAAAATGTAATAAATAATATATACAGTACCAAGGGATAGGATGATAAAACATTATATATTTTATATATAATTTAGAAAAACAAACAAAACATAACAATAAATATCTTATTGTGCTAGCAGAGGTCAAGTCCAATTAGGCGTGTCATTCCAGAAGTGAAACCATTACAAGGTATATACAAGGACATACTAATACTTGTTTAATGTTACTTTAGCTCGTATTATCATGTTATTTGCATGTTTTAGCTGTTTTTCATTAACTTCTTCTACATGATATATAATTATGTTTTATCTATATTTTACTGTAATCATGTTGTACTTTGCATATCATATGATGACATAGATCAATATCTACGATACAATACAACAGTTAAATGACGATGATCCATGTGTTCTGCTATATTTTTACGTTTCGTTATGGCCGCCGATGGTGCTACAGTAACTGAATTAAATAGTCTTGAGTTCGCATAAACAATGCCAAAATAGAAAAACTCAAAAAGAGCAAAAAGAAAGATATTACATTTGAACGTATTACGCATGAAACAGACATATTTCATTGAAGTATTAATTCCTAAAATAAAATAATTGTTTTATGAGGAAAAGAGTTAAACTGACGTTTTCATGAGAGGAAGATATATAATATTTGTTCCTCATGCAAAATAAGCTTATTACAACACTATTACACTAAAGCATAAAGTTACACTTAACTGTGCTTTAAAATAAACATAATTAAAAGCATTACACAGTATAGGCCTAATAGTTTACCCGATAAAAATTTCTGATTTGTCCAAATTTCTTTTAAAAAAATCTGACAAATATAAACATGAAGAAATAAGAAACAATGTCGTTAATATACATCAGACGTAAGAATAATGACATCAATTTTCGATAATCATAAGGACGAGTTTTCGAATGATTCTCTCATTTGTGCCCATGGAATTGATATTTCCTAAGTTCACCTAACTACGGAGGATTAACGCTTTTATATTATGACTACATTAATCATAATGTTTAATGATGCTGTGTTATCGAATTGTCTATGTTACTGGAGAAATCGGGATACAGTACCAATAATCAGGTGTGTTAGACCGGAATACGTTACTCCGGCTTAAAATGGAGGTCTTTGCTTCAACCACGTTCTGAAATGTGTCTGTAAGATTATGTTAGGCAAAAACAACACCTTGTATACCATAGCAGCCTGGTGTAGAGACCTATGTATTGCCTTCGCTAAATCCTTTCTTAAACTTGTTCCCACTTATACCTTCTAGAGGAATGTTATCCATAGATATAACCCTAATATACTGCTGATTGGATTCGTCATATTATAATTGTAACACAATGTGTCATAGAACTGTTCGTTATACCATGGTAGTATGTGGTGCAATTAATTAAAGAATTATATGAGTTGTAAATAGTTTACACAAAGTGCAACACAGTGTGACGTATTATCTGCTACAATATCTAATGATTACACATTTTTAATAATTATGTAAATTCTCATTTAATAAAACATACCACTTATAATAACAAATTACCGTATTAAACGTACAAATCAAAGTATAAAAACAATAAGTATATAGTACCAACGGAAATTACGATAAAAAAATATCTATTTATTAATTTCGAATATACAAAAAAAAAAATAACAACAAACTATCTATATTGTGCCAACAGAGGCCAAAAAGGCTTAGGTCCAATTAGGCGTGTCACTCTGACAGTGAAACAATTACAAGGTATAATTGATATAATACTAATGTTAATGTTACTTTATCTCGTATTATCATTTCATGTTTTTCATTAACTGTCTTTGCATGATTATAACAATGTTTTATCTAGATTGACTGTAATCATGTTGTACTTTCCATATCATATGATTTCTAGACATAGATCAATATCTACGATACCGGTACAATACAACCGTTAAATGACGATGATCCATGTATTCTGCTATATTTTTATTTTTCATTATGGCCGCCGATGTTGCTACAGTAACTGAATTAAATACCGTAATCGCATAAACAATGTCAAAATAGAAAAACTCAAAAAGAGCAAAAAAAAAAAGATATTACATTTGAACGTATTACACATGAAACAGACATATTTCATAGAAGTATTAATTCCTAAAACAAAATAATTGTTTTTATGTTTAACTCTATGCCTAATAGAGTTAAACTGACGTTTTCATGAGATGAAGATATATACTATTTGTTCCACGTGCACAATAAGCTTATAAAACTATTGCAGATTATACGTGAATCGGACCGGTGACGAGTCGGTGACAAACCGAACGGATCATCCAGGAGTTCTGAAACGTCTGGCCAAGTGCGCTCTCTTTGCGCAGTATTATACGGAGGCGTGTCTATTTTTGTTTTCGTATCTAATTTTGGCTTTAAAAACATGTCAGCCCAAAATAATCGCTACCCCTGGATCCGCCCCGTCGGAATATTGTCGATATAAAATGATGGAGGTTCAGACGTTCTGTGGTACATTTAAATTGTATTATTTGTATTCCCTCTTTAAACTTCATCTTAATTTCAATATAATAATATCAATTAAGTAATATTGTTTACTTAGAAGTGTGCCAGTTATTAAGCACTGAAGAAAACAAAATCAGAAAAATGTAAACACATGTTACCAGGTTTTTTTAAAACATTAATAAAGCTAAGTGTGTTAATTAATGAGATGTAAAGCACATTTTAGCATGAGGAAGTGAAAATATGGAGGGAAAGAAAACATAAAGTGTAGACACAGATATCACCTCACAAGCAATCTATTGCTGACCCAGTGTGAAGCTAGAAATCAAGAGTTGTTCCTGCTCCCCAATTATTGTGGTCCCTTTATCTATAAAACTTGAAAAGCAGAAAAAAGAGGAGGAGGTGTATGTTTGTTTGTTGGCAGACTATAACGCTGGTTCAGATTTTAAGTTAAGTTTATCTTACGGACAGATAACGCTAATAATGTACGTACCACAACATTAGGTAACCGATGCGCCCCCATTATGACACGTGTGAATAAAGAACAAGTGCTATTCCACTGTACGGAAGGATAGCTAACCGATGCCTCTCATAATAATATTATTTTTCATTCAATAACATATACTAATAATGATAATAATAATTTACTTTAAAACAAACGAAAGGTTGTAGTCAAGAGGCAGGAAACTGCAGGTGTTGTTTATTGCCTTTAGACATAAACAGGTACCACCGTACGAGAATCGGGTGTCCAACGGACGAGTACCATGTGTGTATATCGGGAACAAAGCTATTATAAAGTGTACAGATTTTACAGACTATGTCTACGACACATAATATGTTGTATGACAAGAATTAATGAATATGAGTCCGATAATTGTACAGAGTATCAAACAACTACATGTGGATTATTAAACATTTTGACAAACATAGCGTTTCATACGTATAGTACGTGTACACACTTTATAGAAAACATTGAAACGCGACAACAGAAAAAAGACAATAACAGAGACTTGGGACAAGTCTATACAGTATTAATTTACAGTATTGAAAGTGATGAAGCAAAAGCAGAAAATGCACCTTGATCTATGGTAGTTATGGCATTATCGTTTAAATACCTACAGATATTGAAAAAAAAAAGACATTTCAAATTATTAATAATAATACTGTACAACAATACAATAAATAGACAACCACTACATTTGTCTGCTATATTTCACAGTACAGTTATTTGTATTCAGCATTTCAGTGGGCGATTTAGACTTCGTCTGGCACTCGAAACAATGTCAAATGAAAGGCAGACTAATATTGCCGAGAGGAGGTGCAAATCTGAGGGAGCGGAAAATATAAAGTGTACAATTCCAAACAGATATCACCTCAACTTTATTTATAAAACTTGAAAATCAGAAAAAAAGGGGAGAAGGTAGTGTATTATTTGTGGTTGTTGCCAGATGCCTAAACTCTAGAAAATGATAAATTAAGTTTATCTTACGGACGGATAACGCTAATAATAACAATTATTAATTCATAGTTATGCTTTATAGCTTTTTGAGGTTTTTTTTCGTGCACTTAGAAGAACTTATTTAAAGTGCATTTTAAGTATTGTTTTTCTTCTAGATTATTTCAGTCATCACAATAGTTAATGTTTGTTTTATTTGGAGGTTCAGACTTTAAACACAAAGTACAAATATACAGTATAAAGTGCACTATGCTGTGTGAAATAAAACTGAAACTGAATGTACGTACCACCACATTAGGTAACCGATGCGCTCTCATTATGACGTTTTTTATAAGAGAAAGATACAAACCATGTGTTGCGCGTGCGAATAAAGAACAAGTGCAGCTATTCCACCGTACGGAGGGAAAGATAACCAATGCCTCTCATAATAACATTATTTTTCATTTAATAATATTTACTAGTAATGGTAATAACAACTAGATTTTAACTCGTCACTATGAACGAGTTAAGTTATCCGCAGCACAAACGCCACGTGCACGTCATACTTTAGAATATTGCGCACACAGAAAAACGATTATGCCATTTAAAAAATGTTAGTGTGCTCTCTATTTTGTGTCACGTCTAAGTATATAGAGTATACACTATATCTCTGTATACGTACTACATACAGTGCAGAATAGATGAAAATACCGGAACCCGCGTTTTCATCCAATTTTTACAATGATGATGATGATACAATGTGATAGCAATTTTGCAAGGAAATTATCTGAGCAACAACGTATCAACGTGTTGAATAAATTTGGATACGTAGAATACGGAAACACGCTCTTTTAAATGTCATGAACTATGACGCAAAATATGAAATTAATTAAAATTAATTATAATTGAACTGGCCATATGATGACGTCACAACATTCGATTCGCATAATTTGTACATGAATTCCTATCTACAATTCAACAGCTTCCAGAAAACGTTTTAATCATGAGTATCACTTTTTATTCTGAGGAGCTATAATAAATTTAAATTTATTGGAATGATGAAAAAAAGTGACCAAAGTTATTCACGCTTTTGAACATGATGAAGTCATCACAATTTTAAAAGTGGTAAATCATGCGAAAGATAATTGATTGACCTAAACAATATAAACATATGGGGGAAAATGGAATATGGATAACTGGAGATGCGCTCTATTAAATGTCATGAGCTATGACAAAAGAGACAAAAATCCTATATTTTATATTCGAGTGGCCATACGATGACGTCACAATGTCTAGTTAGCCATATTGATACATGATCCGATATCAATAACTCATATACTTCCAGAATATGTAAAAAAAAAACTTCACCATGTAGTTTAGAAACTATGACTGTTTTAAAAAAGGCATAATTTTGACGATTTTTTTTTACTTTTTCATCAAAAACGGGCGCAAATTGTCCAATTCGACGTGCTCGTATGACGTGATTTTAATTCGAAATTGTTTGAAAGCTGTTAAAATTACTAGAAAAGGCTGAAAAAACATAAATCACTTGAAAAAAATAACATTTACTAATAATGATAATAATATTTATACGAATAGGGCAAAGGGTAAAAAATAAAATGATGTGACAATAAGTGTGGTTATATTACAACGAAAATATACTACTTTCAAAAGTATGATAAACAAGAGCAAACACTCACAGTTCTGTCAATGATGTCAAACCTTCAAACACATTCTCTGTTAATGTAGTTATTTGGTTATGGTTTAACCACCTGAAAACAGTGAAAAAATGCAATAAATAAGTACAGTATATATATAGTACCAAAGAATAGTAAGATAAAAATTATCTATTTTATTAATTTAGAAATACTTTCCATATCATATGATTTCTGGATGTAGATCAATATCTAATGCATTAAATAAGTATATATACAGTACCAAAGGATAGTACGATAACAAAAAATATTTTTTAAATTTCGAAATACAAACAAAATATAACAACATATATCTATATTGTGCCAACAGAGGTCATAAACGGCTTATGTCTAATTAGGCGTGTCACTCCAGCAGTGAAACCATTACAGGGTATATACAAGGACATAATAATATTTGTTTAATGTTACTTCAGCTCGTATTATCATTAGTTGCATGTTTTAGCTGTTTTTCTTTAACTGCTTTTACATGATATAACTATGTTTTATCTGGAATTACTTTAATCATGTTGTACGTTCCATATCATATGATGACATAGATCAATATCTACGATACAATACAACCGTTTAATGCCTATGATCCATGTGTTCTGCTATATTTTTACGTTTGGTTATGGCCGTCGATGGTGCTACAGTAACTGAATTAAATAGTCTTGTTCGCAAACAATGCCAAAATAGAAAAACTCAAAAGGAGCAAAAAGAAAGATATTACATTTGATCGTATTACGCATGAAACAGACATATTTCATTGAAGTATTAATTCCTAAAATAAAATAATTGTTTTTATGAGAAAAAGAGTTAAACTGACGTTTTCATGAGAGGAAAATATACAATATTTGTTCCTCGTGCACAATAAGCATATTACAACACTATTACACTAAAGCATAAAGTTACACTTAACTGTGCCTTAATACCGTTTAATAGTTCACCCGATACAACATTCTGATTTGTCCAAATTAAAAAAAAAAATCTGACAAATATAAACATGAAGAAATAAAAAGCAATGTCATTAATATCAGACTTATGAATAATGACATCAAATTTCGATAATCATAAGGACGAGTTCTCGAATGATTCTCTCTTTGTGCCGATGGAATTGATATTTCCTAAGTTCACCTAACTACGGAGGAATAACGCTGTTCATGTACGTACCACACTACATTAGATAACAGATGCCTCACATAATTACGTTTTCATGAGAGGAAGATATATCACATTTGTTCCGTGTTAACAATAAGCTTATTACAACACTATTGCAAATCATATATGAAATGATACAATATGTCATAGTTCACTACTGTAGTGGAGTTTTAACGCAAACGTATACGTACCACCACACTATATAGATAACAAATGGCTCTTATAATGACGTTTTCTTAGAGGAAGATATATAACATTTGTTCCGCGTGCAAAATAAGCTTATAACGCTATTGTAGATTATTCGTGAATCGAAACAATTATGTTCAGTGTGCCTATTCCTTCTTGTTTTACTGTGGACAACCGCATAGAGAAACTTTAACATTTAACGCCATGCATCTGGATTGTCTGTGATTTTAAAGGATGTCAATGCTATCTCCACATATGACAATTATTTCAATTTTGTAATACAGAATCTCAAATGTATCACATGTGGTTCTTGTATCATTAGGTTAAGAATAAACATTTAAAATAATTATATAATTTCTCATTTAATAAAACATACCAGTTATACAACAAACTACGTACAGGAGCTCGAGCTTGTGTTAAATTAGTACATATGTTCTATCATTTATATTAAGAATACATTAATCATAATGTTTAATGATGCTGTATTATCAAATTTTAATGTTACTGGAGAAATCGAGATACAATACCGATAATCGGGTGTGTTAGACCAGAATACGTTACTCCTGCTTAAAATGGAGGCCTTTCCTTTAACCACGTTCTGAAATGTGCCTGAAAGATTAGGCAAAAGCAACACCTTTTATACCATAGCAGCCTGGTGTAGAGACCTATGTATTGCCTTCGCTAAATCCTTTCTTAAACTTGTTCCAACTTATACCTTCTAGAGGAATGTTATCCATATATATAACCCTAATATACTGCTGATTAGATTCGTCATTTTATAATTGTAACACAATGTGTCATAAGAACTGTTCGTTATACCATGGTAGTATGTGGTGCAATTAATTAAAGAATTATATGATTTGTAAATATTTTAGACAAAGTTCAACACAGTGTGACGTATTATCTGCTACAATATCTAATGATTACACATTTTTAATAATTATGTAATTTCTCATTTAATAAAATATACCACTTATAATAGCAAATTACCGTATTAAACGTACAAATCAAAGTATAAAAACAATAAGTATATACAGTACCAACGGAACTTAATTATTCTTACCAAGAAATAATACTTTAAGAACAATATTCTTACCAAGAATTTAATTGCTTTTTTCATTCTTGTTTTAAGCAGTATCTGCCTTAAAATAAGTAACAATTTATCGATTTTTTAAAATAGAATTCTTGTTTAAAGCAATATTTTTCTTAAAATAAGTAAGAATATTCCGATTTGTATTTTTTTGAATTCTTGTTTCAAGCAATATATTTCTTAAAATAAGTAAGAATATTCCGATTTGTATTTTATAGAATTCTTGTTTCAAGCAATATATTTCTTAAAATAAGTAAGAATATTCCGATTTGTATTTTTTTGAATTCTTGTTTCAAGCAAGATATTTCCTAAAATAAGTAAGAATATTCCGATTTGTATTTTATAGAATTCTTGTTTCAAGCAATATATTTCTTAAAATAAGTAAGAATATTCCGATTTGTATTTTTTTGAATTCTTGTTTCAAGCAAGATATTTCTTAAAATAAGTAAGAATATTCCGATTTTTATTTTTTGAATTCTTGTTTCAAGCAATATTTTTCTTAAAATAAGTAAGAATATTCCGATTTGTATTTTTTGAATTCTTGTTTCAAGCAATATTTTTCTTAAAATAAGTAAGAATATTCCGATTTGTATTTTTTGAATTCTTGTTTCAAGCAATTTTTTTCTTAAAATAAGTAAGAATATTCCGATTTGTATTTTTTGAATTCTTGTTTCAAGCAAAATATTTCTTAAAATAAGTAAGAATATTCCGATTTTTATTTGTAGAATTCTTGTTTCAAGCAATATTTTTCTTAAAATAAGTAATACAGGGTATTCCGATTTGTATTTTTTAGAATTCTTGTTTTAAGCAATATTTTTCTTAAAATAAGTAAGAATATTCCGATTTTTAATTTTAATATTCTTGTTTCAAGCAATATATTTCTTAAAATAAGTAAGAATATTCCGATTTGTATTTTTTGAATTCTTGTTTCAAGCAATATTTTTCTTAAAATAAGTAAGAATATTCCGATTTGTATTTTTTGAATTCTTGTTTCAAGCAATATTTTTCTTAAAATAAGTAAGAATATTCCGATTTGTATTTTTTGAATTCTTGTTTCAAGCAATATGTTTCTTAAAATAAGTAAGAATATTCCGATTTTTATTTGTAGAATTCTTGTTTCAAGCAATATTTTTCTTAAAATAAGTAAGAATATTCCGGTTTGTATTTTTTAGAATTCTTGTTTTAAGCAATATTTTTCTTAAAATAAGTAAGAATATTCCGATTTATATTTTTAGTTTTCTTGTTTCAAGCAATATATTTCTTAAAATAAGTAACAATATTCCGATTTTTATTTGTAGAATTCTTGTTTCAAGCAAAACTTTTTTTTAAAATAAATAAACAAGAAGTCTATCAAATAAAAACCAGTAAATGTTTACTTATTTTAAGAAAAGTATTGCTTGAAACAAGAATTCTATCAAATTAAAATTCGTAAATTCTTACTTATATTGCGAAAAAAATTGCTTGAAACAAGAATTCTATAAAATATAAATCACTAAAAATTTATTTTAAGAACGATAAATAAATTCTCATTTTAAGTAATATTTTACTTAAACAAATAAATTCAAGAATGTTATAAAACATAATATTAACAATACTGTTATTTTCATTAAGAACTACAATTTACATGACATTAGGTACAATAATATATACAACTTCTTTAAAACAAACTTGTTTTTATTAATAATAAAATGCCATCAAAAGAAAACTTAAAAACATTAAAATGGTAAAATACAAATTTCGTAAAATTCTTCTCCCGCACATGGGCTTTAAACTATTAGGTGTCTTTAAATTTATTAATGTATACTAATGATGATTCAACAGCCTTTGTTAAGTGTACAGGTGTGTTTTCATCACAAATCACTAACTGTTAAAGGATAGTGAGGCCTACTTCTTTTCATTTTGGATAATCGAAATCCAGAAGGTAAAAAGTGGAGAGGAGAGTAACTAGAGCCTCATCTAATTTTGCTTTCTTTGTAGTTAGAATTGTTTGCTAAACTTTAATGTAGGCCATTTCTGTGTCCAAAAGCAATACCGGCATATTACCTGATCGGCGTGAAGACCAGGATTCTGGATCTTTATTCATGTTCCTAAAAATGAAAAGAGATTAATATAGTTTTAGTTATTACTGTATTTAAAATATGTGTAACATCATCAACTAATTGGGTACGGTGTGGTTTTAGAGTCCTATATCTGGGGCGGTAAACACAAAAACATGACGCAATATTAGAACGGTGGTAAGAATAATTTTACATTATAAGACATAAGGGTGGGTGGAATATGCATTTGAACTTTTTAATCACAAACTTTGCCCTGTTTATACCGATCCCAAAGACAGGCCTGGCTGTATCTATTATTTTTAGTTAAATTATTAGGGTCTAAATTTATTTTTAATATTACTATTTAGGAAGACAATACGCAAAACGGTGCTCAATCCTGATTGATGTTTTTATTCTGTATCAATGTTTATAATAACAATCATACAATTAAATGTAAATTTTGTTTAATTGTTTGATTTTAATAAATTATTGTAAACATAGTATATACCTCGAATTTTAAGCTAAGATAAATTTGATTTTAAAAAAACACTTTAAGATATTTTTTTTAATGTACTTAATGTTACTTGTATTTTAAATTTTAAAAAACACTAAATACCTTCAAGGTCGGCAGACTTTTTTTGATGAGTTTTTCCCAACAAATATGTTTGACAGATTTGACAACATATGGGTTATCTTTGAACCTAAACAAAAATAACAAATTGAAAACATTATATTATATAAATTTATTTAAATGAGTGGAATAATGTATGGACATAAACTTGATATACTGTAGCTCAAATTTTTAATAATGTAGCCTACAGTTTTGTAGGTGGTCAATGTAAAAGGAAGGGGAAAGGGTGGGCTGGCCAGGAGAGCATTAATATGTTTGTTTTTTTAGTATGTTTTTTTAAAAATTTAGAGTTAAAAACATTAAGTTTCAATATCGATGTGATCACTTCGGGGATTACTTAGTGTGTACAATTAATTAAATATAAAGAAGTGTTTTTAAATGTCATTATATTTCTCATTGGAATATGTGTATATAATATAATCCTTCGTAGATATTTCATGGCTACATTACAAAATAACTGTTACATTATAATTGTATTATCTATTATTAGGCCTTCCTTATACCTAGCTGAAATAGGTCCGACAATATTTGTCCCCTCTGTCAATGTCTGAACTAAAATGCTAAGCTAAACCTATACACCTGTCCGTCAGTACAGGCATAGTAGGCTAGCCTAGACCTACTAGTTCCAGGCCTACAGTATTACTAACTAGGAAGGAGCCTAGGCTAGGCCTAGACTGCTGGCAGATTAAAATATAATTATTAGGCCTACGAACCTGTTAAAATGTTGGCCACTTCTTCATCTATTTCTCGGATCTTCAACAAAGCGTCTTCTTTCGACATTATATTAGACTAATCTTACTAGGCCTATTGAAGCATTTAATATATAAATTGCGATGAAAGGTGTCTTTTACTTACAAACTCTAGATTTTGGATGATTACTTTAAAAAACCGTTGGCCATGATCCCGCCGGGAGCTAGGTCATCGACCACACACAGTGTTGTTTTTTAACTACAGTATAACCAAAAATTTATCGCTGGCCTTTTACCCAGAATGTATAAGGTCATTATACTGCTCAACGTTAAAGCATGGCGGTATAAACCTCCATGGTGGTTAAAGCAAATCTATAAAACGTCTGGACCAACAGTAATACGACAGACAATAATAATGACACATGTTTGTTGCAGTCCGAAAAAAAGCGATAAGTTGGTGCCAGTAAACTGAAGTAGGTACAGTATTTGCTACCCTATTTGCTAAGGCATTATAATTCAATTCATGGAAATACTCCGAATTTTCGAGTAACATGTGGAATTGGTGGTTCGCTGCCCGGCAAGCTTTGGAATTTACAATTCGTTTTACAAGCATGTCATAAGACGCCATTTTAAGGACGAGTATAACAATCGGCAACCTCCTGCAGTTGACGATGGAAACATCAGTATATAAGTATGCCTGGAGAAAACGAGGATGCCAATTGAGGATGAAGTAGAACTAGACCTAGACTAGGAGACTGACGAAGTTAATGAAGAAAAAAACTATTATAACGGGGATGATTTATCAACTGACGATAGTAGTAGTGATAATTCTAGTATTGTTATACTGTTAATGATTGTTTAATATTAATTATCTTGTTGATGCTCAGCAAGAAGGCCTACTAACTAGAGGATGAACAAGCAGATAATAGTATAAAAAATGCTGATTTCTTTCTACTAAAATTAAAGGAGAGAAACAAGATTCCACAGGTAAGCCATTTTGCTTTAAAATTACAACAATTATGCATTTTAAACTATTTTTTATTAGAGAAATACGTCTATTTCCTAGGCCTTGCTGGTACTGTTATTATACAGGACTATTAGCTATAGTAACTATAGGACTTGGGTACTAGGCCTAGGCCTAGGCATTATACACTCTAAGTTTATGTTGCATTTTTTTGTGACCAATTTCATTGTTACAAATAACATTTTTTTTGTTAGGCTGCATAGCTCCCCAACTAAAGCACAACTTAGTTTTTATTTTTAAACATATTAAAACTTGAATATAAAAAATATTAAATCAATATTATTTTCTTTAGGTTGCAGTGCAATCGATTATTCAAAGCACAAACAGTTTGATTACCCAGATTCTTTCATCAGTTGAAACTGAAGTGCTAACTGCTCTACCGTTGTGTGAATATAAGGATGACAATCTATTTTAAGTAAACCATTTCTCAAAATAAGTATTTTTCAGAATATTAAAATAGAATTGACCTCAATTCAAGCAAAAATAGTCTTGATAGGATATAGTATGATATTGACTTCTTATCTTAAGTAAAACATTTCTCAAAATAAGTATTTTTAAAAATATTGCGAATCTCAATTTAAGCAAAAATAGTCTTGATAAGATAGTATGATATTGACTTCTTATTTTAAGTAAAACATTTCTCAAAATAAGTATTTTAAAGAATATTGCGAATCTTGATTCAAGTAAAAATAGTCTTGATAAGATAGTATGATATTGACTTCTTATTTTAAGTAAAACATTTCTCAAAATCAGAATATTGCGAATCTGAATTCAAGCAAAAATAGTCTTGATAGGATAGTATGATATTGACTTCTTATTTTAAGTAAAACATTTTTCAAAATAAGTATTTTTTAAAATATTGCGAATCTCAATTTAAGCAAAAATAGTCTTGATAAGATAGTATGATATTGACTTCTTATTTTAAGTAAAACATTTCTCGAAATAAGTATTTTTAAGAATATTTCGAATCTTGATTCAAGTAAAAATAGTCTTGATAAGATAGTATGATATTGACTTCTTATTTTAAGTAAAACATTTCTCAAATTAAGTATTTTTAAAAATATTGCGAATCTCAATTTAAGCAAAAATAGTCTTGATAAGATAGTATGATATTGACTTCTTATTTTAAGTAAAACATTTCTCAAAATAAGTATTTTTAAGAATATTGCGAAACCTAATTTAAGAAACTTTGTCTTACCTAAAAAAATATTTATTGTTTTAAGTAATTTTTAGAATTCATCAATCTTGATTTAAGAAAAATTATTCTTGATAGGGATAAATATAATATTGATTTCTTATTTTAAGTAAAATACTTTTCAAATTAAGTATTTTCAAATCTTGTTTTAAGCAAAACTATTCTTAATAAGAAGAGAATGATATTGACTTCTTATTTTAAGTAAAATATTTCTTGTAATAAGCATTTTCAAGAATATTGCGAATCTTGATTCAAGTAAAAATAATCTTGATAAGGGTAGTGTGAAATTGACTTCTTATTTTAAGTAAAATATTTCTCAAAACAAGTATTTTCAAGACTATTGCGAAACCTAATTTAAGAAACTTTGTCTTACCTAGAAAAATATTGATTGTTTTAAGTAATTTTTATAATTCATCAATCTTGATTTAAGAAAAATTATTCTTGATAGGGATAAATATAATATAGATTTCTTATTTTAAGTAAAATACTTTTCAAATTAAGTATTTTCAAATCTTGTTTTAAGCAAAACTATTCTTAATAAGAAGAGAATGATATTGACTTCTTATTTTAAGTAAAATATTTCTTGTAATAAGCATTTTCAAGAATATTGCAAAACTTAATTTAAGAAAATGTGTCTTTTCTAGAAAATGATTTCTTGTTTTAAGTAATTTTAAATCTTGACAAGAAAAAAAATACTTATTTTAAGAATTTTTTCTTAAAACAAGATTTTTTTTTCTTGCTTAGAATTTCAAATTTTGCTGTGTAAAAAAGTATCTATTTTATTAATTTCTAAATACAAAGAAAAAATAACAACAAAATATCTATATTGTGCCAACAGAGGCCAAAAAGACTTATGTCCAATTAGGCGTGTCACTCTGACAGTGAAACAATTACAAGGTATAATTGATATAATACTAATTTAATGTTACTTCATCTCGTATTATCATTATTTGCATGTTTTAGCTGTTTTTCATTAACTGTCTTTGCATCATTATAACAATGTTTTATCTAGATTGACTGTAATCATGTTGTACTTTCCATATCATATGATTTTTAGATGTAGATCAATATCTACGATACAATACAACCGTTAAATGACGATGATCCATGTATTCTGCTATATTTTTATTTTTCATTATGGCCGCCGATGGTGCTACAGTAACTGAATTAAAGAGTCTTATTCGCAAACAATACCAAAATAGAAAAACTCAAAAAGAGTATAAGAAAGATATTACGTTTGGACGTATCACACATGAAACAGACAAGTATTCCGTAGAAGTATTAATTCCTAAAATAAAATAATTGTTTTTATGAGGCATAGAGTTAAACTGACGTTTTCATGAGAAGAAAATATATAATATTTGTTCTACGTGCACAATAAGCTTATTACAACACTATTGCAGATTATACGTACGGTGAATCGATGACGGGTCGGAGACGAACCGAACGGATCATCCAGGATTTCTGAAAAATCTGGCCAAGTGCACACACTTTGCGCAGCATTGTACGAAGGCGTGTGTATATTTGTTTTCGTATCTAATTTTGGCTTTCAAAAATGGTAGCGCAAAGCAATCGCTACTCCTGGATCCGCCCGCCGGAATATTTTGACATAAAATGATAGAGGTTCAGACGTTCTGTGGTACATTTAAATTGTATTATTTGTATGTTCCCTTTAAACTTCATCTTAATTTCAAATATAATAATATCAATAAAGTAATAATGTTTACTTAGAAGTGTGTCAGTTATCCAGCACTGAAGAAAACAAACTCAGAAAAAATTTAAACACATGTGACCACGTTATTTGAACATTTTAAAGCTAAGTGAGTTAATTAATGAGATGTAAAGCACATTGAAGGCCAGTAACGTCGCTAATAGTTCCACTGGAAATACGCCTTTTCACGATATGGAAGACATCTTCTTCGATGGATGACAAAATAATAATATGAGCAAAGCGTAGCCAATGGTTCTGTCCACAACAGATTGTGGACAAGCCCATAATAACGACCATATTAATGTCAAAGGCAAAGTTACTAAAACATTCATAACTGATTAATGGCGGACAGTCATAATGAAATTCCAAAAATGTTAGTCACCTTAAGCATACTATTTTGTCCCCTCCGAAGAAATGTATATTGAGTGGTTAGTTTGATTATTCTACATGTTGACTTACATAATAAAACCATCGAAATATGTTACTGTAAACGTTCACAAATGTGTGCTTATAATGGTCTGGTTCGGTTTTATCAAAGAAATACTGTGAACATTCTAACAAATCTCGCCCTTTCTCCAAGTATTATTCAATGTTAATTTAATTTTTAAAAAAAATTGATTAAACATGTAGATTATTTATTATTTAAAAAGGCAACCAGTGAACGTTACTGGTGAGAGAACCACTAACACCGTGGCGTGTCTCGACATCCAGTCCATGGTGTTTAAAGTTAGAATACACTGCTCCAGGAAGACGCTACCTTAATCCACGTTAGGGTTAAATGAGCACTGTCTGTAAGACTCTGTTATGCAGAAATGTATATCAAATGAAAACGAAAAGGAAAGTCTGGAGTTGTGACTAACCATCTATTTCAGCCAAACAAAAAATGGAACATACTCTATCGACAAAATAGGGACCAAATCAGAACCCATCAAGATCATATGTATAACTCGACTGCTGATAAATGACGAACTTAAGCTATTTACACTCTACCACTGTAAGGAGCTCGAAAGCAGAGATGAATAAATGAATGGATGATAACATTAATAACTTGCACAACTATATCCTAATTGATAATGAAATAAACATGAACTATATTAATAACATTACAATTGTTAACTGAACTGAAGTACATGATGAACAACCACTATTTAGTTTTATAATGAACTTCTGTAATATGAACAAATTGAAACTACTTAATTTGTATTTTTACATTACTTTATTGCATTGTCAAAAACCAACGTAATGAAATATTAGAATATAGGCCTACAGCACCGGATATTTATGATAACGTGATCTAAGGATTATTTGAATAGACACCACACCTAGGAAATTGAATACAACAATTCTGTAGTCAAAATTAAACTGGTTTCTTGTGATAGCTTCAACAAGCATTATTGACATGAGTAGTGTACTCCATATTATTGGTATGATATACTTAAGTCCCTCAGGATATAGTTAAAGTTACGGGACTTATTATTAATAGTTTTTCGTTAGTAAATTGACACTTTATACTGCCTTAGTAGGTTCCGCTGAACCTTAGAATCAGGCAAACCTTCAAATATCATATCTTATATTATGTCTAATTTCATAATTAACATTATTGCCTTGCAATGTAAATCAGCAGTCTTTACATTTTTTGGATGCATACAATTATAAGAAGAAACACTTACAGTATTTGCAAAGATGTTAAACCACCAAATACATTTGCAGGCAATGATTGTATGTTGTTTTCGTATAAATACCTTCAACAACAAAAAGAAACAAAAGTTAGTAATTAAACATTCACGAGCTGTTTTGAAGGATGTCATCTTTGTTTTTGGACACAAAAATAAATTAAAATATGTTGGGCGTATAGAATAGGTGTCTGTGGAAATTAATATATGGCCGATAACGTTACGAACGTTTGGTTATTACACAAATGAAAATGAAAAAATAAAGTGCATGATCGAATAGTTTTAGGGTTCTAAGATGGAGAAATAGACATCAAACTCGTCTGCTGTCATTCGCCTGAAAGTCAATATATAAACGGTCAGGCCGTTATTATAAATGATAAAAAACGTAGTAAAAGTGTAGTAGTATACTTAAACTTAATTTAAACTTTTCATAAAATGTCGATTGATGTTACGTATGAAGTGATATCCGGGAACATTGCGTCAAGTTTATCGAACAATTTGGGTACGAACTTTCAAAACCGCTTTACCATGCCATTAAGTAATTGTTCATATAAAGAATCGAGTCAAATGGCCGAGCGGTTCAGGCACGGGCGCCGTTTACCGTACTCTCTTAATGTAAAAGAGTGAGAAACCACTCAAACTAGAGTGAACTTCCACTCTTTCAAAGAGTTAACTGAGGGACAACTCGTTTTGGAGTGAAAAAAAGAGTGGTCACCAAATCACTCTAAAATGAGTGAAACCAACTCTAGAAAGAGTGAACATTTTCATCACTCTTTTAACAAGAGTGGAAATAATACACTCATAAAAGAGTGAAAGTGACCCACTCTTTCAAAAAGAGTGAAAATAATCAACTCATAAAAGAGTGAAAGGAAACCACTCTTTTTAGGAGTGGTATTTTTAGCGTATTCTTTTTCTACTTGTATCTTCTGTCTGCAAGGCTGCTTCTGAGATCCCAAACTTGGTAGTAGCCTTAAAAACATGCATTTAAAACACAATTGTGCACAGCCAAATAAATGAAACCGACATTGAGCTATATTAATTTGTTTATTTTGAAAAGCAAATCTCTTCTCTATACATAATGCATAATTAAGAGGTAATTTAAATTCATCAAAAACATTTCATCTCAGTTACTCATCATCGCGAATAAGATGGGAATATAACTCCCTAACAGTTGGTTTGATATTTGTTGTAATTTCGTATAAGAGACCTTCAAAGAAATTGAAAAAGGTCACAAGCGGACTGGCAAATGGACATTAACTATAATTATAATGAATTTTAAAAAGTCGATCAATTGCCTGAACAATTGCGCTACCACCAGGAATGCATCAACAATAATAAAAAAAAACTCTGTAGGTTCTTTAACATCACCCAATGCAAGGATAAATGGCTGTAAATAAGTCTGGTCTTTTCCTGATGCAAAGCTGTCAACATCTGTCCCAGCCTGAAAAATATAAAAATACAGTATAAAAAGCTGAAAAATATGAATTTATCACAAATCCTCCGTACTTTAGTCTATTATTTATCACATAATAAACACTACAATTTTGTATCTTTAATCACCTTGTTAATATACTGATCAACAATGCACGCTTGTTTTTGATCAGATGGTTTAAATTTCAATTTGGTATACTGCACATTACAAGTTTACACAATGTGTGAGCTAAAGGCAGTTCCCAGTTGCCTTCCTTCTTTTCTTATTTAACTTCAACATTTCCACATATGCAGAAAATAAATCGTTTTTAACCAGGTTTGATCTCCAGATACAAAATTATGCTGCTGTGAAAAGGGTTTTTATACAACAGTAATCTTGTGAGAAGTAAAGGAGAAGATGACATTTTATTGGGGCTCATTTAATGTATAATCACATACTGTGTTTCAATTTTGAGATATAATATTTTCATATACTAAGAGTATTTTACAAAGAATGAAACACAAATTTTGTATAGATCTATTGCAATTTAATGATGGAATTATAAAAACGTTTAACAAGTACTCACTGGCTTGTGTTGTAAAATGTAATGAAAAGCATCGTAGACTTTGCTTTTCCCACCTCTTGATATTGATGGTAATTGTTCTGAACACATCCAGATCATCTGCAAAAACAGTAAATGCACTTAACGTTACAGTAATTGCTTGTTTCTGTTTTTAGCATTTTGTAAACCATCTTTTTATTTAAAATGTACTAAGGTTATTGTATATTTTTTTAATCAATCAATACACTTTACAATGTAATGTTTTATATCGATGTATAAACAGGGAAGAGTATATTCCCTGACGCAAAAACTTTGTTGTTACGCAATTAACAACAATTATCATCGTTGGTACAGTTCCTGCTGCTTACTTGGGCTCGAATTCAACCCCAGCCATCAGCGCAAGCTCGGTGGTCTAGAGGCCTGATGATCTGGAGGCTGTGGGTTTCCACCCAAGAACTTGCATATTTGTTCGCAATTGTTTTCAAATGTATTGAATATTCGGTACACATTACGTCAGAGTTGGGCAAAACATCTTCCTATTAGTGTAAATAAGTTATTAAATAAAACAGGTAAGAATTAACAATCTTTATAAACTTACTGAGTTTTGATTTATGCATCAGCACAAACTTGGGATGGTAATATGGCTTCCATTTGATTAACATTTTGAATCCGCATCCTGAATACATCAGTTCAAATTCCAAGTTAATCTGAAACATTGAAAATATTACTACTGTAGGGGCCTAGGCTAATCAACCTAAAATTTTCAGAAATTTATTTTGTTAAATATTTATTTTATATCCTATGAGAAATGATTCACAGAATCAAAGTAAAGTTGAATGAGTAAATTAGTACCATTTTACTCTTAAATTAATCATTCAGAAACATGACATAAATTTCTCAGAATATAGGCCTAGTATCTTAGCTACCTAGCCTAGGCCTAGCTAGGCATAGGCCTAGGTCTACTAGAATAGGCTAGGTCTACAACAGGCTCCTAGGAGGGCCTGGGCCTAGTAAATAATAAGGCCGCAGCAGAGGGCCATCCGGCCTAGGCCTATGCGCATTGTTCGTTACGGCCACAACAAAAAACGTTTTATTTGAATAAGTGAAATTTGTAAATATCATGTGTGTAGCCTAGCCGGGTCTATAATAATTAAAAAAGAGTGGTTGAATAAAGTGAAAACAATATCGTCGTACCGTACCCATGCCAAAACAATTTGGGTATGGGTCCGCCTATAGGCTAAATACGAGTTAGCATATGGTGGGGACGAGTTGGTTTGGGTACGCGTTGCCAGCACCCTTCCTACTAGGCCTAGCCAGGCTAGCTAGTAGTAGGCTAGGCGTTAGCACACCAGGATTCACACGCAAATAAAACATATTACAAAACAATATAATCATTTCTACAATACACGGTAACAAAAGCTACATTTTAAATGTAAATTTACCATTAAATATCCTGATTAAATGTTGATCTTGTTCACCAAATATCTGGTGTAAAAATTCCTCCATCTCGTTGGAATGCGGCGGTGGGAGAAAGAGAGAGAAACAGTCAATCGGCCGGCCCGGGCGCGCGCGAAGACGATGAAAAGTTATGAAATGCTTGCATTTGATTGGCTGACTCGATCAAAAGTTTTCACTCCCGGAGTCGAGTGGTGGGTGTTTACAGTTCGAGCGGGAATACATGCACACTCGTTGAAGGAGTGGTACGTTTTATGCTTAATAATTATGGCAGTCGCTCAAATTGGAGTGGATTAACACTCATTCAAGAGTGAACATCATTTCACTCTAAATTTGGAGTGGAAATATCACTCGTTTACATTAAGAGAGTACCTAAAGAACCAACAACATCGACAAAGGTTCGAGGCCGACTCGCTCCTAGTTCTGGTGGTGGAACAAGTCTTCTCGGATAAGGACTATAAACCGTAGGTCCAGTGTACACAGTTATAACCTGTGTGCACTTTAAAGAACCCAGTTCATTATTCGAAAAGAGTAGGGGGTTACCCCGGTGAACTGGTTCACAAAATAGCTCTGTATCAGGGGGATTGCCACCTATCTGATAGGACAGTGATTAATCCACTATTGTTAATCCTTGGCCACATTGCCTAAAGACATAAAATTAAAATTAAATATCAATGTAAACGATTCCATGTAGTTCATGTTCTAAAAAACTGCTATTGTTAGCCCTGAAAAAAAGAACCTATTATACTTTAACGGACCATTTTCGCTGAACACGTCGTAGATGTTGGTACTTAGCGTTAGTTAGTTTTAAGTTGGACAAAAGCAGTTTATTAACTTTAAAAGGAGCATCCCAACCATTGCCTGGTCGGCGATCTTTGACTAAACGTCCTAAATATATTTTTGAACAAACAAAGTTAAATCAAATCATCTGAACTCATATAGAAACATCTACACATATCATATATCTTATATCACATGCCTAATTTCATAATTAACATGATTAATTTACAATGTAAATCTGCAGCATATTCGAAGTATAAAATTATAAGAAAACACAGTATTTGCAAAGATTTTTAACCACATTTGCAGGCAATGATTTTCGTCATATAAATACCTTGTAAATGTTGTAAATAAACACACGAGCTGTTTTGAAGGATGTCTTTGTTCTGGAAAAAAATAGTTTCACTTGCGTATATGTCAATGATTAACATATAATGGTTGTAAAATAATAAGTGTCAGTGGAAAATAATAGATGCTGATGTTAACATGCTAATAAAAAAAAAAGAAGAGTGACATTACAAATGTAAGAGTTTAGCTTTATAATGTATTTGTAATAGGTAGTCTCTGTAGCAAGGGAAAATTCCCACCCGACTAAACATAGCTGAAATAATAGTTGATGTAGACCTAATCTGACCTACATGAATTTTAGAATTGAGAATAACCAAACGAATTAAGGAAAATTTTTACAGAAAATCGATGGTATAATGATGATTTATTTGCAGTCTAACAAGTGACAGTATTATCCCTTCTCTTATCTTATCTTATCTAGGTCTACTGCAGAATGTGAACGGAAACATCCGTATACGTTTGACAAAAAGTATAAAAAATTATCTATAAAAAGATTTACCAGTTTATAATAATCTCATAGCGCCGTTACACACTCACATAATTATTATTTGTTTGTACAATAATGTAAGCAAATAGACTGGAAGATACTAAAGCATTTTTTAAAAACTATAACACAATACTACTGTTGTAAGGTCTATGACCCACAAGGGCGTTGATGTTACTGTAATGATCAACAACTGTAACATTAACATTGGTCAAATCAAGTAAACATGTTCCTACCAAGAATAACCTGTAATACAAAAAAGTAAACATAATAATACAATTTTAATATACATTTTATTGACAAAAAGAGAGATAGACGTTTCGGTAGCATCATAGAAACATTTTCAAGATCAAGTGAATCCAAATCAATAATAATTATGTGCACTAAGCACCAAAGTTGGTGACATGAAATGCTACTGAGGGATTGAAATTATATATTAAACGTCTTTTAATTCATAATAATACAACTTAAAACTATCATTTTAATTATTTTGCAAAAAAACACCAACATATTTTATGTTTTATCCGCTTTGATTAAGAATAAATGGAATAATTTGTTATTGTTCAGAGTCATACCACAAGGCTTCAATTAAAAAAACATACTTTAACGTACTAATGTTATAGGATCTAGTATGCCAACAAATTACACCAGGTATGTATGCAACATTTTACTCCAGAAGATGTTAAAATACTCAAGAATAAACTAGCTAAGTAACTGATGGGGGTGACAGTGTCGTATCAAAACGTCGTCAAAAAGTCGAGAATAATATGACCGATATCTTATCATTTCTTATTTACAATGATGTTGAATTAAAGAATTCCGACATTTGCTGCTGTGAACTTATCTAAAATTGCAACTGTTCATATTGGGGCTGTAGATACTGCCTCGTTATATCGTGAGATAAAGAAGATACCATTTGATTTGCACTAAGGCGCAGGATTGGTCATAGCAATAAATAGCAAACAAATAGCTGTGTAAATGCTATACCTGATACAGCAATACTAGCAATTAATAGCAAACAAATAGCTGTGTAATTGCTATACCTTTTACAGCAATAATAGCAAATAATAGCAAAGAAATAGCTGTGTAATTGCTATACCTGATACAGCAATAATAGCAAATAATAGCAACCAAATAGCTGTGTAATTGCTATACCTGATACAGCAATAATAGCAAATAATAGTAAACAAATAGCTGTGTAATTGCTATACCTGATACAGCAATATTAATAGCAAATAATAGCAAACAAATAGCTGTGTAATTGCTATACCTTTTACAGCAATAATAGCAAATAATAGCAAACAAATAGCTGTGTAATTGCTATACCTGATACAGCAATAATAGCAAGTAATAGCAAACAAATAGCTGTGTAATTGCTATACCTGATACAGCAATAATAGCAAATAATTAGCAAACAAATAGCTGTATAATTGCTATACCTGATACAGCAATAATAGCAAATAATTAGCAAACAAATAGCTGTGTAATTGCTATACCTAATACAGCAATAATAGCAAAAAATTAGCAAACAAATAGCTGTGTAATTGCTATACCTGATACAGCAATAATAGCAAAAAATTAGCAAACAAATAGCTGTGTAATTGCTATACCTGATACAGCAATAATAGCAAATAATAGCAAACAAATAGCTGTGTAATTGCTATACCTGATACAGCAATAATAGCAAATAATTAGCAAACAAATAGCTGTGTAATTGCTATACCTGATACAGAAATAATAGCAAATAATTAGCAAACAAATAGCTGTGTAATTGCTATACCTGATACAGAAATAATAGCAAATAATAGCAAACAAATAGCTGTGTAATTGCTATACCTGATACAGCAATATTAATAGCAAATAATAGCAAACAAATAGCTGTGTAATTGCTATACCTGATACAGCAATATTAATAGCAAATAATAGCAAACAAATAGCTGTGTAATTGCTATACCTGATACAGCAATAATAGCAAATAATAGCAAACAAATAGCTGTGTAATTGCTATTGCTGTTCTATCACTATCCTACTGTGACACATTGGTCACTTGCCTGAAACCTCAGCTATAGCTGCTATAGTTGCTATACCTGATACAGCAATAATACCAATTAATAGCAAACAAATAGCTGTGTAATTGCTATACCGATCCAGCAATAATATAGCAAATAATAGCAAACAAATAGCTGTATAATTGCTATAATATGATACAGCAATAATAGCAAGTAATAGCAATTAAATAGCTGTGTAAGTGCTATATTTTATACAGCATAAATAGCATGGAAATAACTTGCAGTTGCTATAATTGATATAGCCAGGCTGAAAATAGCCTTGGGATAGCTTTGGTATTATAAACAGCAAACAAATACCTGTGCAATTGCTTCACATCATCTATACAAAACAGGCTGCAAATAGCCTTGGGATAGCTGTTATATCACTATCCTACTGTGACACATTGGTCACTTGCCTGAAACCTCAGCTATAGCTGCTATAGTTGCTATATTTCAACTACACCATACCATAGTTAAAGCCAAATAATATAACAATTACACAATGCTACACTTAAACTGTGTATACTTAAAGGCCAGGTGCGGGCAAGACATTTCTATTGATCATACATTCCAATAATCATCGATCTATAGTTTCCCCTATGTTTCATAATTTTTGGGATTTTCTTAGTGTTACACAAGCTTGTTGAAAATAACCACTTTCTTATCAGTGGGGGATAGTTCAAATTACACAGTAAAATCTCTAAATTCTTTTGTACACAAATTTTTTTAATAAAGGGGCATTTTAGTGATGTTTTTTTTAGGGTATACACGTCAGGCGTTTTACATGAGGGTGGTCAGATCTTGGCGGTTTACATCTGGAGTGATGTTTTTTTTTATTGGTATACACGTCAGGCGTTTCACATGATGGTGGTTAGATCTTGGCGGTTTACATCTGGAGTGATTTTTTTTTAAGGTTATACTGTACACGTCAGGCATTTTACCTTGGTGGTTTACATCTGGAGTGATGTTTTTTTTAGGTTATACACGTCAGGCGTTTTACATGAGGGTGTTCAGATCTTGGCGGTTTACATCTGGAGTGATGTTTTTTTTAGGTTGTACACGTCAGGCGTTTTACATGAGGGTGTTCAGATCTTGGCGGTTTACATCTGGAGTGATGTTTTTTTTAGGTTGTACACGTCAGGCGTTTTACATGAGGGTGGTCAGATCTTGGCTTTTTACATCTGGAGTGATGTTTTTTTTAGGTTGTACACGTCAGGCGTTTTACATGAGGGTGGTCAGATCTTGGTGGTTTTCATCTGGAGTGATGTTTTTTTTTAGGTTATACACGTCATGCGTTTTACATGAGGGTGGTCAGATCTTGGTGGTTTTCATCTGGAGTGATGTTTTTTTTTAGGTTGTACACGTCAGGCGTTTTACATGAGGGTGGTCAGATCTTGGTGGTTTTCATCTGGAGTGATGTTTTTTTTTAGGTTGTACACGTCAGGCGTTTTACATGAGGGTGGTCAGATCTTGGTGATTTTCATCTGGAGTGATGTTTTTTTTTAGGTTATACACGTCAGGCGTTTTACATGAGGGTGGTCAGATCTTGGTGGTTTACATCTGGAGTGATGTTTTTTTTAGGGTATACACGTCAGCCGTTTTACATCTTGGCGAATTACATCTGGAGTGATGGTTTTTTTTAGGTTGTACACGTCAGGCGTTTTACATGAGGGTGGTCAGATCTTGGTGATTTTCATCTGGAGTGATGTTTTTTTTTAGGTTATACACGTCAGGCGTTTTACATGAGGGTGGTCAGATCTTGGTGGTTTACATCTGGAGTGATGTTTTTTTTAGGGTATACACGTCAGCCGTTTTACATCTTGGCGAATTACATCTGGAGTGATGTTTTTTTTTAGGTTGTACACGTCAGGCGTTTTACATGAGGGTGGTCAGATCTTGGTGATTTTCATCTGGAGTGATGTTTTTTTTTAGGTTATACACGTCAGGCGTTTTACATGAGGGTGGTCAGATCTTGGTGGTTTACATCTGGAGTGATGTTTTTTTTAGGGTATACACGTCAGCCGTTTTACATCTTGGCGAATTACATCTGGAGTGATGGTTTTTTTTTTAGGTTATTCACGTCAGGCTTTTTACATGAGGGTGTTCAGATCTTGCCGGTTTACATCTGGAGTGATGTTTTTTTTTAAGGTTATACACGTCAGGCGTTTCACATCTTTGCGGTTTTCATCTGGAGTGATGTTTTTTTTGTTAGGTTATACACGTCAGGCGTTTCACATGAAGGGGGGTCAGATCTTGGCGGTTTACATCTGGAGTGATGTTTTTTTTAGGTTATACACGTCAGGCGTTTTACATGAGGGTGGTTAGATCTTGGCAGTTTATATCTGGAGTGATGTTTTTTTTAGGTTATACACGTCAGGCGTTTTACATGAGGGTGGTTAGATCTTGGCGGTTTACATCTGGAGTGATGTTTTTTTTTAGGTTATACACGTCAGGCGTTTTACATGAGGGTCGTTAGATCTTGGCGGTTTACATCTGGAGTGATGTTTTTTTTTAGGTTATACACGTCAGGCGATTTACATGAGGGTGTTCAGATCTTGGCGGTTTACATCAGGAGTGATGTTTTTTTTATGGGTATACACGTCAGGCGTTTCACATGAGGGTGGTTAGATCTTGGCGGTTTATGTCAGGATTAATGGTTTTTTTTTAAAGGTATACACGTCAGACGTTTTACATGAGGGTGGTTAAATCTTTGCGGTTTACATCTGGAGTGATGTTTTTTTTTTAGGTTATACACGTCAGGCGTTTTACATGAGAGTGCGTGGTCAGATCTTGGCGGTTTACATATGGAATGATGTTTTTTTTAAGGTTATACGCATCAGGCGTTTTACATGAGAGTGGTCAGATCTTGAGTGCGTGGTCAGATCTTGGCGGTTTACATATGGAATGATGTTTTTTTTAAGGTTATACGCATCAGGCGTTTTACATGAGAGTGGTCAGATCTTGGCGGTTTACATCTGGAGTGATGTTTTTTTTAAGGGTATAAACGTCAGGCGTTTTACATGAGGGTGGTTAGATCTTGGCGGTTTACATCTGGAGTGATGTTTTTTTTTTAGGTTATACACGTCAGGCGTTTTACATGAGGGTGGTTAGATCTTGGCGGTTTACATCTGGAGTGATGTTTTTTTTTAGGTTATACACGTCAGGCGTTTCACATGAGGGTGGTTGGATCTTGGCGGTTTACATCTGGAGTGATGTTTTTTTTACGTTATACACGTCAGGCGTTTTACATGAGGGTGGTCAGATCTTGGCGGTTTACATCTGGAGTGATGTTTTTTTTAGGTTATACACGTCAGGCGTTTTACATGAGGGTGGTTAGATCTTGCCGGTTTAGGTCAGGAGTAATGTTTTTTTTAAGGGTATGCACGTGAGGCGTTTTACATGAGGGTGGATCCATTTCGGCAGTTTACATCAGGAGTGATGTTTTTTTTTAAAGGTATACATGTCAGGCATTTTATACGAGTGTGGTTAGATCTTGGCGGTTTACATCTGAAGTGATGTTTTTTTTAATGGGTATAAACGTCAGGCATTTCACATGAGGGTGGTTAGATCTTAGCGGTTTATGTCAGGAGCGTTTTACATCTTGGAGGTTTACACTGGAGTGATTTTTTTTTATAGGTTATACACGTCAGGCGTTTTACATGAGGCTGTTCAGATCTTGGCGGTTTACAACATCATAGTTGAGATTATTAAGGAACAAACCAGAAAACTATATAGAGCCATTTTTGACATTCCAGTTCCCAAATATTTTTAAACATCTTTAATACTACAATATAATCCATATTGACAACAACTATTATTTACCAACAACAACAATCAGGCTTTTACAATGGATTCCGAACACTACAAATACTTTCATCTTAAACAGCACAATCCTAAAATATTTAAATGTCATAACTAAATATTTACATCTGGGGTGATGTTTTTTTTTAAAGGTATACATGTCAGGCATTTTATATGAGTGTGGTTAGATCTTGGCGGTTTACATCTGAAGTGATGTTTTTTTTTATAGGTACACATCAGGCATTTCAAATGAGGGTGGTTAGATCTTGGCGGTTTACACTGGAGTGACTTTTTTTTTTAGGTTATACACGTCAGGCGTTTTACATGAGGGTGTTCTTGGCGGTTTACATCTGGCTTGTTTTTTTTTTAGGTTATACACATTAGGCGTTTCACATGTGGGTGGTCATATCTTGGCGGTTTACATCTGGAGTGATGTTTTTTAGGGTATACATGTCAGGGGTTTTACATGAGGGTGGTCAGACCTTGGAGGTTTGCATCTGGAGTGATGTTTTTTTTATGGGTATACACGTCAGGCGTTTCACATGACGGTGGTTAGATCTTGGCGGTTTACATCTGGAGTGATGGTTTTTTTTAAGGTTCTACACATCAGGCGTTTTACATCTTGGCGGTTTACATCTGGAGTGATGTTTTTTTTTTTTTGGTTATACACGTCAGGCGTTTTACATGACCAGTTAGGGTGGTCAGATCTTGGTGGTTTGCATCTGAAGTGTTTTTTTTTTAGGTTATACGCATCAGGCGTTTCACATGAGGGTGGTCAGATCTTGGCGGTTTATGTCAGGATTAATGGTTTTTTTTAAAGGTATACACGTCAGGCGTTTTACATGAGGGTGGTTAAATCTTGGCGGTTTACATCTGGAGTGATGTTTTTTTTTAGGTTATACACGTCAGGCGTTTTACATGAGAGTGCGTGGTCAGATCTTGGCGGTTTACATCTGGAGTGATGTTTTTTTTAGGTTATACACGTCAGGCGTTTCACATGAGGGTGGTTAGATCTTGCCGGTTTAGGTCAGGAGTAATGTTTTTTTTAAGGGTATGCACGTGAGGCGTTTTACATGAGGGTGGATCCATTTCGGCAGTTTACATCAGGAGTGATGTTTTTTTTTAAAGGTATACATGTCAGGCATTTTATACGTTTGTGGTTAGATCTTGGCGGTTTACATCTGAAGTGATGTTTTTTTTAATGGGTATAAACGTCAGGCATTTCACATGAGGGTGGTTAGATCTTAGCGGTTTATGTCAGGAGCGTTTTACATCTTGGCGGTTCACACTGGAGTGATTTTTTTTTTATAGGTTATACACGTCAGGCGTTTTACATGAGGCTGTTCAGATCTTGGCGGTTTACAACATCATAGTTGAGATTATTAAGGAACAAACCAGAAAACTATATAGAGCCATTTTTGACATTCCAGTTCCCAAATATTTTTAAACATCTTTAATACTACAATATAATCCATATTGACAACAACTATTATTTACCAACAACAACAATCAGGCTTTTACAATGGATTCCGAACACTACAAATACTTTCATCTTAAACAGCACAATCCTAAAATATTTAAATGTCATAACTAAATATTTACATCTGGGGTGATGTTTTTTTTTAAAGGTATACATGTCAGGCATTTTATATGAGTGTGGTTAGATCTTGGCGGTTTACATCTGAAGTGATGTTTTTTTTTATAGGTACACATCAGGCATTTCAAATGAGGGTGGTTAGATCTTGGCGGTTTACACTGGAGTGACTTTTTTTTTTAGGTTATACACGTCAGGCGTTTTACATGAGGGTGTTCTTGGCGGTTTACATCTGGATTGTTTTTTTTTTAGGTTATACACATTAGGCGTTTCACATGTGGGTGGTCATATCTTGGCGGTTTACATCTGGAGTGATGTTTTTTAGGGTATACATGTCAGGGGTTTTACATGAGGGTGGTCAGACCTTGGAGGTTTGCATCTGGAGTGATGTTTTTTTTATGGGTATACACGTCAGGCGTTTCACATGACGGTGGTTAGATCTTGGCGGTTTACATCTGGAGTGATGGTTTTTTTTAAGGTTCTACACATCAGGCGTTTTACATCTTGGCGGTTTACATCTGGAGTGATGTTTTTTTTTTTTTTTGGTTATACACGTCAGGCGTTTTACATGACCAGTTAGGGTGGTCAGATCTTGGTGGTTTGCATCTGAAGTGTTTTTTTTTTAGGTTATACGCATCAGGCGTTTCACATGAGGGTGGTCAGATCTTGGCGGTTTACATCTGGAGTGATGTTTTTTTTTTTTTGGTTATACACGTCAGGCGTTTCACATGACCAGTTAGGGTGGTCAGATCTTGGTGGTTTGCATCTGAAGTGTTTTTTTTTTAGGTTATACACGTCAGGCGTTTCACCTGAGGGTGGTTAGATCTTGGCGGTTTACATCTGGAGTGATGGTTTTTTTTAGGTTATACGCATCAGTCGTTTCACATGAGGGTGGTCAGATCTTGGCGGTTAACATCTGGAGTGATGTTTTGTTTTAGGTTATACACGTCAGGCATTTTTTATGAGGTGGTCACATCTTGGCGGTTTACATCTGGAGTGATGTTTTTTTTATGGGTATACATGTCAGGCGGTTCACATGAGGGTGGTTAGATCTTGGCGGTTTATGTCAGGATTAATGTTTTTTTTAAAGGGTATACACGTCAGGCGTTTTACATGATTATTTAAAGGGTCAGTTCTAAGTTCAGATTATTTAGAAGGTTAGGATACTTAAAGAAGGTTTAGTTGACACAGTGGAGGTTTATTAAATGGTTAGGTTCATTTCATAGTTGAGATTATTTAGAGGGTTAGGTTCAGTTCATAGTTGAGATTATTTAGAGGGTGAGGTTCAGTTGATGTTTCAGATTATTTAGAGGGTGAGGTTCAGTTCATAGTTGCTATTATTTACAGTGTTAGGTTCAGTTGATAGTTGAGATTATATAGAGGGTTCAGTTCATAGTTTAGATCATTAAGACGGTTAGGTTCACTTCATAGCTGAGATTATTTAAACGGTACGTTCAGTTCATAGTTGAGATTATTAAGGAACAAACCAGAAAACTATTACAGTGTTAGGTTCAGTTGATAGTTGAGATTATATAGAGGGTTCAGTTCATAGTTCAGATCATTAAGACGGTTAGGTTCACTTTATAGCTGAGATTATTTAAAAGGTACGTTCAGTTCATAGTTGAGCCAATTTTGACATTCCAGTTCCCAAATATTTTTAAACATCTTTAATACTACAAGAATAATCTATATTGACAACAACAACTATTATTTACCAACAACAACAATCAGGCTTTTACAAGGGATTCCGAACACTACAAATACTTTCATCCTAAACAGCACAATCCTAAAATATTTAAATGTCATAACTAAATATAATGCCTCAATTTAATTGTTCATTTCCTTATAAACTTAAGTTGCAACTATTAATGATTCAGAATAATATTATATAAAGGTCGCAAACTTAATTCTTTGGCTCTTGAAGTACAATATTATGCAACACACGTAGAAATTTGAATAAAATGTACAGCAAGAAAAATGAGCATAACATCGTGTATGATGACAAAATTAACCTATTCCAAATAAAACATGCCTTCCAAATTCCAATTAAAGGGTGATAGCAACAAACCCAAAAACTATAGAGACATTTCTGACATTCGACTTTCCAAACATTTTTAAACATCTTTAATACTACAACAATAAGCAATTACTGATAAACAACAACATTATTTACCAACAACAATCAGGCTGTCACAAGGGATTCAGAACACTACATATACTTTCATGCTAAACAGCACAATCCAAAAATATTTAAGTAAGAGAAGGGATCAATTATTTTGTTGCTTCGTTTATCTCAAACTTGCTTTTCACTACATAAACAATAATGTGTATTAATAAAATTAAGAGAAATAGGTGTAATCAATAATACATTTCACGTCAAATATTCCATGTACAGTAAAATATCAGCACATGTAAAAATATGCCACTAGTTAATGCTCCCATTTCAACGTTTGAATGGGATACAGCAAGAAGGTTCACCTCTGTATTCTGTTTAAAATATATTTATAAACGATCTATTATTAATACAAATACCAAAGAAATACAATTCGGAGACTGCTTTATAAACCATCTATTATATTATGCAATGTTAGTGTAAATGTAATCCTATCCAAAATAATTGTATTTCAAAAAGGTGGGAAATTATTAGGACATTTGGAAAGTCGTACTGTAATATAACAACCTTTACATGTAAGTTGTTTAATCGTATACATACGTTCGAGTATGGATACATCTGGTACAATCAGAAAGTTGAAAATAAATACAAGTTTGTGATTTAGAAAAATGAAAATATGTTAAGCAGTTTACAATCCATTCTAAATGAGAGTATTTTAATTTATTTAAATGAAAGATTATAATTTCAGTTTTATCAAAGATAAAATTCATTTTATGTTACTTTTCCCTTTTTTATAAATGTCATAACTAAATGTATGCCTAGATTTAATTGTACATTTCCTTATAAACTTAAGTTGCAACTATTAATGATTAACAATAATATTATATACAGGTCCCAAACTTAATTCTTTGGCTCTTGAAGTACAATATTATGCAAAACACGTAGAAATTTGATTAAAATGTACAGCAATTAGGACAATGAGTGATCTGAGTAAGTAGAATAGCCTGATTTATAACATACGATTGAACAATGTCATTCACTAACTTATTGCGTGTCCAAAAGTTTACCCTCATGCTGCAGTTTCTTGTGTATCATTTCATTGTGTCTTTGGATAACAGTATACAAAAAAAATTTGACATTCGTTTCGTGATGTACTTATACTTGTTAAGTGATTTGAATGTCTGTTCAGCACATTGAGTGTTAACTCCAGCTATAACTGCGTGTTGTGGCAGTTGTGGATGGTATATACACTCTGGGTTACTCAATGGCATACATTCTTTTCGTTTGTGAGTCCTAATGTGAAATAGGTCTACCACGAATTTCAGATTGTTCAATAAGTCAGTTGCTCCTTCATTTCCCTTTTTTGCTAAGTTTTTTAAGAATGGATGAAGCTCACAGGCCCTGTCATATCCGATATAGCTGAATCTGTCCCATTGCCTTGAACATGTTCGTAAAAAAAAATACAAAAGCTTGGGAAGGTGATTCACAAGTGTATAACTCAGCGAAATCCACAATAATACCACAAGGTCTAACCATAGCAATAGCTGCTATAGCACTGAAACACTTAACCCTTAGACTTCAATAGCACAATAGCATATCAGTAGCAACCACAACTGCTTTCTAAGCTATAGCAGAAATAGCAGCTGTAGCAGTAACACCTAACCCTTAGATTTCAATAGCATAATAGCATATCAGTAACCACAACTGCTTTTCCAGCTATAGCAGAAATAGCTGCTATAGCAGTAACACTTAACCCTTATATTTCAATAGCATAATAGCATATCAGTAACCACAACTGCTTTTCCAGCTATAGCAGAAATAGCTGCTATAGCGGTCAAACACTTAACCCTTGGACTTCAATAGCATAATAGCAAATCAGTAGCAACCATAACTGCTTTTCCAGCTATAGCAAAAATAGCTGCTATAGCAGTAACACTTAACCCTTAGACTTCAATAGCACAATAGGATATCATTAGCAATCACATCTACTTTTCCAGCTATAGCAGAAATAGCTGCTATAGCGGTCAAACACTTAACCCTTGGACTTCAATAGCATAATAGCAAATCAGTAGCAACCATAACTGCTTTTCCAGCTATAGCAAAAATAGCTGCTATAGCAGTAACACTTAACCCTTGGACTTCAATAGCATAATAGCAAATCAGTAGCAACCATAACTGCTTTTCCAGCTATAGCAAAAATAGCTGCTATAGCAGTAACACTTAACCCTTAGACTTCAATAGCACAATAGGATATCATTAGCAATCACATCTACTTTTCCAGCTATAGCAGAAATAGCTGCTATAGCGGTCAAACACTTAACCCTTGGACTTCAATAGCATAATAGCAAATCAGTAGCAACCATAACTGCTTTTCCAGCTATAGCAAAAATAGCTGCTATAGCAGTAACACTTAACCCTTAGACTTCAATAGCATAATAGCATATCATTAGCAATCACATCTGCTTTTCGAGCTATAGCAGAAATAGCTGCTATAGCAGTGAAACACTTAACCCTTCAAATTCAATAGCAAACTAGCTTATCAGTAGCAACCAAAACTGCTTTTCCAGCTATAGCAAAAATAGCTGCTATAGCAGTAACACTTAACCCTCGGACTTCAATAGCATAAAGGTTACAGTGGAACCGTAATCACGTAGCCATAACATCGGCAGGGGTTCGAGGCTCACTCACTCCATGGTTCTGGTGGTAGAACGAGTCTTCTCGGATAAGGACTATAAACCGTAGGTCCAGTGTACACAACTTGCTCGTGTGCACTTTAAAGAACCTAGTACATCTTTCGAGACGAGTAGGGGGTTACCCCGGTGTATTAGTACATCACAGCCACTGATCACCAACTGGGCCCTCTGGGAGATCAGTCTTTGACTGAAGAGGTCAACCAGTATAAAGATAAAACAAACAAATAAAAGCAAATCAATAGCAACCATAACTGCCTTTCCAGCTATAGCAAAAATAGCTGCTATAGCAGTGAAACACTTAACCCTTCAAATTCAATAGCATAATAGCAAATCAATAGCAACCACAACTGCTTTTCCAGCTATAGCAAAAATAGCTGCTATAGCAGTAACACTTAACCCTCAGACTTCAATAGCATAATAGCAAATCAATAGCAACCCTAACTACTTTTCCAGCTATAGCAAAAATAGCTGCTATAGCAGTAACACTTAACCCTTGGACTTCAATAGCATAATAGCAAATCAATAGCAACCATAACTGCTTTTCCAGCTATAGCAAAAATAGCTGCTATAGCAGTAACACTTAACCCTCGTACTTCAATAGCAAAATAGCAAATCAATAGCAACCATAACTGCTTTTCCAGCTATAGCAAAAATAGCTGCTATAGCAGTAACACTTAACCCTCGGACTTCAATAGCATAAAAGCAAATCAATAGCAACCATAACTGCCTTTCCAGCTATAGCAAAAATAGCTGCTATAGCAGTCAGACTTAACCCTTAGACTTCAATAGCACAATAGCATATCATTAGCAATCACATCTGCTTTTCCAGCTATAGCAAAAATAGCTGCTACAGCAGTGAAACACTTAGCCCTTAGACTTCAATAGCATAATAGCATATCAGTAGCAACCACAACTGCTTTTCGAGCTATAGCAAAAATAGCTGCTACAGCAGTAACACTTAACCCTCGGACTTCAATAGCATAATAGCAAATCAATAGCAACCATAACTGCTTTTCCAGCTATAGCAAAAATAGCTGCTATAGCAGTCAGACTTAACCCTTAGACTTCAATAGCAAAAATAGCATATCATTAGCAATCACATCTGCTTTTCGAGCTATAGCAGAAATAGCTGCTATAGCGGTGAAACACTTAACCCTTCAAATTCAATAGCAAACTAGCTTATCAGTAGCAACCAAAACTGCTTTTCCAGCTATAGCAAAAATAGCTGCTATAGCAGTAACACTTAACCCTCGGACTTCAATAGCATAATAGCAAATCAATAGCAACCATAACTGCTTTTCCAGCAATAGCAAAAATAGCTGCTATAGCAGTAACACTTAACCCTCGGACTTCAATAGCATAACAGCAAATCAATAGCAACCATAACTGCTTTTCCAGCTATAGCAAAAATAGCTGCTATAGCAGTCAGACTTAACCCTTAGACTTCAATAGCACAATAGCATATCAATAGCAATCACATCTGCTTTTCCAGCTATAGCAAAAATAGCTGCTATAGCAGTGAAACACTTAACCCTTCAAATTCAATAGCATAATAGCAAATCAATAGCAACCATAACTGCTTTTCCAGCTATAGCAAAAATAGCTGCTATAGCAGTAACACTTAACCCTCAGACTTCAATAGCATAATAGCAAATCAATAGCAACCCTAACTACTTTTCCAGCTATAGCAAAAATAGCTGCTATAGCAGTAACACTTAACCCTTGGACTTCAATAGCATAATAGCAAATCAATAGCAACCATAACTGCTTTTCCAGCTATAGCAAAAATAGCTGCTATAGCAGTGAAACACTTAGCCCTTAGACTTCAATAGCACAATAACATATCACTAGCAACCACAACTGCTTTTCCAGCTATAAGCAGAAATAGCAATATTAGCATAAATAGCATGGTTAAAGCAACAAATAGCAAAAAAAACCTGTATGCTACAACACAAGTATAAGCTCTGAAAACTCCAAAATGACCAATCCTGCGCTTTACTCTTGATTTGCAGCTTGTAAAAGGAGATGTTGAGCATGGTTTTACTGAAGGACAACACATCAAGAATAAGCTGAATGAGTGTTATTGAACAGTCAAAACTTAATTGAACTGCAATAATGCTAGCAACGCCAAGTATTTTCCTAATGCTGTTTAAGTGATGCTTCTCGTCAAGGTACGTGTAAGCAAAGGCCACAAAAAAGCCGACACATGCCTTCTTTGTGTCTATACCTTGGAAATATGTCCGTTGATACCACCGTGGATGGAAATCACTGCCAAAGTGAGTGCTTTGACTGTTAAAAGTGATGAATATGTTTCTTTATTGTTGAGCTGTGATGCTAAATATAAAGATAATATACTTGGTCCGTCACTCTGGCCTGCTAATGTCATCATTCGTAAATATGATGAGCCTATAATTGGTTTGAAAGATAATCAATATGACTCCAGGTTTAACCATACTGGTTAGTCATGGCTGTACATCAAACTTGTGATGTCCGAGTAGTTTCATATAACTGTAAGAAATTAAAGTCTAGACAGACGAAGATTATTGACTTATGCGAGACGTATGATGTTATTTGTTTCCAAGAAACATGGCTATGTTATGATGAGCTTCACCCTTTGAAAACGCTGTATATTGATTTTGACTGTTATGGCACGTCGTCTATTGATACCTCCGCATCTCTGGAGGTGTAGCTATATTGCTTAGAAAGAGTTTATATAGTTCTGTTAGGAACATTCATCTAGCTGACAATAGCTTGTTGCCATTGAGTTAGGTGTAGATAACAATAAAACATTGCTTGTCAATATATACTTAACGTATGACTGCAACGAAAATTGTGTAAATTTGAAGATATGATTGAGAAGTATGATAACTGTAAAATAGTGCTTTTAGGAGATTTAATTAATTTCTGTACAGAATGAAATCTGCATTTGTCTGACTGTGAGAATCGGGGTTCACGTCTGACACGTTTACCTTCTATAGCACATAACACAACCAGTCGGTGGGACCATTTAGTTTCCACTCAGAGTTCACATTCTTGTTTAAGTAATTTTAATTGTAGTTTTGCGTCAGGGAGTTGAGTGATTAGATGTTTTGCCCTACTCTGACGTAATTTTTACTTTATACTAAGTACAATTGAGAATACTTGCGAAAACATTCGCAAGAAGTTCTCGGGTGGGACTCGAACCCACGACCTCCAGATCACTAGCCTGGCGTTCATACTTCTAGACCACTCAGCTTCCGCTGATGGCTAGTGGTTAGATTCGAGCTCAAGTAAGCAGCGGGTACTGCACCAACAGGATTGTAATTGTAGTTTTAGCTATATGATTTCATAGGGTCTGATCATTTCCCTATTGCATTTAGTATTAATGATGTTTTATGGGATAAGCCTATAACCCATGATTCAAGATAACGACAGACATAACATTGCAACTATTGTTAACTGGAAGTCTGTTAGTAAACAGGATATTGATAAGTACACTTATACCACATGTATTACTTAATAGTCTTTTAATTAAGTCCTACTAGATGGTACGCTCGCTTCGTTCGCGTACCATCTAGGTCGTGCCCACAGACGGTTCTCGAATACATAGTAATTTCAGCGTTTAAAAAACTGGCGACTTCAAATGCACATGCAGGACAATAATACATGTTGTTTACAGGAACGAACAAATAGACACGGTGATTTATGTACTCAACTAAAATTAGCACCCCGCGAATTACTTCCGAAAAAGAAGTTTGTCACAAAATAAGAAACAAACTGAATTTGTGTTTTGTATGTAACATTTGGGTTGAGGGATAGGGAAGAGGATGGATGCAAAGACGAACAATTTTTAAATATATTCTTTATCGATTTAGTAACGAAATATGAATTATTTTCATGTTTTACAAATAATATACCAGTAAACACAGTAAAACATTGCGATTTAATACTTTGTTGAAACTGTCACCGTCATAGTCGATTGAAATAGTACAGTTCATGTAACGATACATCACTAATACGACGTTTATATTTTTGTTGAAGTTACATGATAACAAACGTTCAGAAGGAACTGTCAGTAATATATTAAACACCTCTATTCGGGGCAAATCGTAAATTCGCTTTAATCGTCAATAAATAATTATCTAACTCAACTTAATTAGTAGGCCTAATGGTCAAGTGTCTCATAGAGCCAATTATGCTACCCACTACCCAACTTGTATTGAAAATTAAGTTGTTTCCTAACCACCAAACTTGTTCTGCGTTTAGGGCATGTACTGATTATTCGTACTGTAGGCCTGTCCTCTACTGGCTTTACAACGCTATTCATGCAGTGAGGGGAGGGTGGTGGTGTTGGTGGTGGTTTAGCTGCAATAATAAAGTTGATTGTACATAATAGACGGCGACTGGAAAGGCTAGCTCATTATGCGTTAAAAAAAAAGATTCCACAGATTGGAAAAAAATGTATCGAATTTCTGTTATGAGTATACAGTACTTGTATTTACGACGCCTGAGGGAATAGACACTTGTGGAACAGAGATTGGAATGTTCCATTTATCGCAGATCAAAACATTTGTATAAACGTTTATTAAATCTATCAAAATAGTATTTTTTAAAGAAAATCGGCCTGTCTTCAACATTATGATGCTGTACTCGAGCTGTTCAACCGGTTTCCAGCTATTAAAAACAATTATCGTAGGAGGAGATAGGAAAATGCGAAGCATCCTCGCATTATTGTCTGCGGGTATTTTTCAAGTTGGACATCCACTAGACAGTGTATACCACGACCACGAATCACCCCTATTTGTGGCAAATCGTTGAACCTAAATTCGTTTTAATTGTCAATAACTAATTATCTAACTCAATTTAATTAGTAAACATGGTTACATCAGATGGTTAAAATCAGTACCGAAAGTACGAACCAACTTTATATTATACCATCGAGTAAAAATTCTAGAAATAAACTGCGATTTATCGAATTTTGCCCTTACGTAAATTTATATTTAGAAGCTTTCAATTGCCATAGTTGCTTTCTGGACGCACCAAAAGCGTTCGATCGAGTCAAATCTTATTTAAAGTTTTAGTTGAAAGAGGTGTGCCTATCTTTGTAGTTAGGATCTTACGACTGGTATGATAATCAAGAATTTGTTGTTAGATGGAGATATTGTGTCCCTTCACCTTTTTTCTGTTATTAACGGTGTGCGCCAAGGGGGTGTAATGTCTCCACTGCTTTACAATGTAGCCTATTATATTGAAGATCTTTATGTACAACTTAGAGAGTCCAATCATGGGTGTACTATTGGTGATAACAAATTTAATTGTCTCAGTTACGCTGATGACATGCTTCTCATGGCTCCTTTTTCTATTGGAGTACTGAATCTCATTAATGTTTTTGGACTTTATGCTACGAATCGAGATATTGTGTACGGTACTATACAATCCAAGTGTATGTTTTTATGTGCTCGTGTACGTAAGTTACAAGGTTGACCTAGTGTTAAGCTAAACCACACTGACCTTGAATTTGTTGACTGTATAACATACTTGGGTCATGTGATTTGTAACTCTCTGAATGATGATAATGATATTAAGAAACAGTATCGAGCTATGTGTATCAAAGCTAATGCATTATGCAGGACATTCTCCAAATGTTCCGTTGAAGTTAAATGTCAGTTATTTAAAATGTTTTGCGTTAATGTAGGCCAATACTGTATGACTCTATGGAGTAAATTCCGTGAAGGTACTGTAAACTAATTTAGAGTTTTCTTTAATAACGGGTTGCGTAAGCTACTGAAAATTCTTAGTTATAGCATGATTTTTTTTAACGAATAACGTTCCCTCATTCTATAATTTGATGGAACGCTATACATTATAGTTTTAAGAGCATAATTCATGACAGTTGCAATAGCCTGATTGAACCATAGTTAACGTCATTCCACAATCCAACCTACATCAGCGTTTGGTACAAATTGGTATTTTTTAGGATATTGTAAGTTGATTTGTGGAAGTTGCTTATTTAATTTCCTGGTTAAATTGTTTCTATTTTTTGTTTTTTTTTATGATTTGTATATGGATGTACTATCCGAAATAAAGAAAATGAATGAATGAATGAATAGTGTACCGTCATTTTAAAAGTGATATTATTGGCCTAATACAACGTCATGGTATTTAGAAACAGTCAAACCAACCCTTAAATGCATAATTTCACAATTAACCAGATATACTTACAATTGTAAAGCTTTTAAATGTTTACAAGTAAGGACAAAAATGAGAATAAACACTTACAGTGTAACCAATGACGTCAAACCAACAAATGCATTTTCATGCAATGTAGTAATGTTGTTACTTCTTAAATCCCTTAAAAATAAAAACATGAATACTTGGTAAAATAACAGTTCACGAGTTGAGGTTTTCTTTTTTGGGAAAAAATAGGTACAGTTTGGTGTGTATGTCAGCGGACAAAATAGTGACCGTAAAATAATGTATCTGTATTGTAACTGTTAGTGTGTATTACGTGTCAGTGAAAATTAAAGAGGGTCGATAACGGTACAAACGTTAAAAATAAATATTATTAAAATTAATATACAAAGTTTTTCGATCAAGTACGTATCAAGTTCAAACTATCAAACACGTCACAGGAAGCGTGGACAAATGTCGAAGACGTGTGAAACTTCGAAGGAAAAAAAATTAAACCTTCCTATGTCATCTGTTATTTTTGGTAATGCTCACTCACTCAAAAACAAGTTTAGTGAATTGGCTGCAAATGCCAGTATTCGAATACAGAGACAGTTGCCTTATGGCGCTCATTGAAATTTGGCTATATGAATCTGTTTCATATCATGGATCAAAAAATTGTTCTTGTAATCTGGAATTATTATCAGTTGCTCGTCGTCCCTTTTACTTGAAAAGGGAATTCTAGCAGGTTCTAGTCATCATTATCTATATACACCCGAAAGCAGACTTCAAAGTAGCTTGCGCTAAAGTCGTTGAGATAGATAGACAACTAAGCTGCAAATCACCAGATTCAATAAAGCAGTTACTTTGTGACTTTAACAAAGGATCCTATAAAGAGCTTGCAAACGTAATTCCACACCTTCATCATGTAAACGTCGCTACGAGAGAAGGAACTATACTTGGTATGCACTATGGAAATGTTAAAAATGCTTATACAGCAAAGATATGTCTAAGCACTGGGCGGTCAGATCACAACATGATCCCAAGCTATAATTTACGAACATAGGAAGCCTCAAAATTAATATGATACGCACATATCTTAGTGCCGTTAATTGTGATATTCATTAGGCCTACATTAGGCCTGGGTTAACCCACTGTGCAACTGTAGTGCTGTTTTTTTTGTTTATTCTTTAGTTCGATTCTTCCAGCATAGTATTGTTTTATTTATTTAATCTATAGAAGGTTCATAACAATACGAACGTTAGATTATTGTAAAAAAAAATGTTCGATAAACTAAGTCATTGGATTTTTGTCTAGATTTGGTAGTTTTTTTATGTTTACGAATTAATTTTTCCATTGGTTAAGGGGGATTGGTCGGCTGAATTTTAATAATGTGTATGATTTAGCTCACAGCTGTTCCAGAAATATGAATTAAGTGCAGCGCCCCCAACGTTTCATAGCGTTTTATGGAGTAGCGATTCCGAAAACATATTGTATACAAACCACATGAGGAACCCGGAAGCAATCAAGCATAAAACGACTGTTTTTTAATAGCCAATAAAAACAAATAAAGACCGCGAAAGTCAGAAATATAATGAATATTCATTAGAACAACCCTGGATGAAGGTGAAAAACATGTTGTCGTCGTTTTATCACGTGGATTTTAAGAGGTAATGTAATTGAAAATTGTACACCCAACGCCAGTTTTTTTTCTCAAGTGATACATTTAAAAAGTAGGTATAAATGTTGTTTTCCATATCAGTTTAAAAATAATTTTTTCTGTTGAATTCTTTGATTTAGTTGGATACTTTAGTTATCCTTGAATGTTTTAACAAGGATCGTATTCATATTGCCTGGCTGGATTTTTTCCTATGCTAGCTTATAATAGGCTATGCCCAGGCCCCTTGCGTGGTTAAAACCAGCTGTGTAAGACTAATGGCTGTTTATTTTTAACACGTAAACATGTATATTCGGGGGGCCTGAGTGACAGTTGACCTGTTATAAAGCTGATTAATTACTTGTTCCTGGTCCTAATTAAAAATTAGGCCTAGTCTAGGCCTAAGCTTTTTTAATAATCATTCATATTGGGAAAGGAGTACAGAGTAGGCCAGGCTACAGGCCTAGCTAGGCCTATATTATATATAGGCTAGGCTACCTCATCAGCAGGTTAAAGGCTAGCAGCCTACCTAGCATGTCTTAGTCAAAGATCTGTAATATATTAATAGAAAGAAGTTATAGAGTACTGTGACATTAGATATTTAATCATAAATGCATATTTCTTTCATATTTGTATTGTATATTTATTATTTTGATATGCAATGAATCACAATCTAAATCAGTAAATAACATAAATTTCCGTTATCAATAAATAATTATTAATATATAAACCAAATTAAAATAAAATAACTGTTTATTTTTAACACGTAAACATGTCTATTCGGGGGCCTAAATGACAGTTGACCTGTTATAAAGCTGATTAATTACTTGTTCCTGGTCCTAATTAAAAATTAGGCCTAGCCTAGGCCTAAGCTTTTTTAATAATCATTCATATTGGGAGAGAGGAGTACAGAGTAGGCCAGGTTACATCCCTAGCTAGGCCTATACTATATATAGGCTAGGCTACAACATCAGCAGGTTAAAGGCTAGCAGCCTACCTAGCATGTCTTAGTCAAAGATCTGTAATATATTAATAGAAAGAAGCTATAGAGTACTGTGACATTAGATATTTAATTATAAATGCATATTTCTTTCATATTTGTATTGTATATGCAATCACAATCTAAATCAGTAAATAACATCAATTTCCGTTATCAATCAATAATATATATAAACCAAATTAAAATAAAATAACTTCCAAAAAATTAAATTCAATTACAATTCATATACCATTTGTTAAATATTCACAAAATCATTGTTCTAGCAATAACACAAAAAATACTACCATTCATACAGTATACTGTACATAATAATATGCAATACTGTAACAATTAACTGAGAAATAGCAAACTATTCCTCAACTTTTCTGCACTTAGTTACCGGCCTAGTTACTTCATGCTGGATCTCAGGTGAAATAAACGTCAGATGTGACTTCATGATTTCCCACAAAACTCTTTCCATGGTACTGCTGTCGAGGAATTTAAATACCTCGTCCATTTTTGTACATAGAGGTCCAGTTTCAAATCTCTTGGTTCATAGTAGTTCGCTATATAAAATATATAAAAGAAATATGGCATTCATTTTTATAGTATTGCATGTTTTAGACATAATTTTAAAGGTATATAATGTAGGACTGACCAAGTCTTTGACCTCTTGTTCTTTTAGATTTATTCTGTGGCCAGTCTCTGCAATCTTACTATGCTGTTTTGTCACAAGTGACACTGAGAGTTCATTTCTTAAATGCTCAAGATTCTTTTCTAAAGACTGGATTTTAATCATTGTACTTTGTAGCATGTCGATGTGCTGCAGCTTCTGATTTTCTCTTTCTGCTAGATGATCACCTGAGATTAAACAATATTGGTCAACCAAATAAATGTCAATCTGCATGAAAAATGAGCATCAAAATTATTATATTTTCAAAATGTTAACAACTATTTCTTGTAGCAGATGATAATAATATATGGATAATTCATAGGAAAATAAGTTCCAGCCAAAGGTTTGCTTTATTATGCATAAAAATAGGATAAACAATTTTGAAATTCTAGGCTCAAAGGGACAATGTATATTTAAAGAGCAACTTGACCAATTGAGTTATTATGTAATGTCAATGTAAAGTTGAAACAACATTTGAATTTACCAGTCAAGATGTCAGCATCCTGTCGCATGTTGAATATTATAACATATTGACACCTGGAAAAATAGTTGATTGAGGAAATATTTAATAAAGAAAAGAGGTATATTTATAAATTACTGTAACAATTGTTTGTTTCGACAGTTATTTTATACTAACATTGTTCTTTAATATGAAGTACAAACACACTTTTCATTGTTTGGAGTGTGTATTAAACTTTCTAAAGAGGTGGTTATGATTATTTACCTACCCTGTTTAATTCAATGTCTACCAGGTATGGCCTAACAACACTGTGCGATATTGTTTTGCTTTTTTTTTTTCACTGCCATGGTCTACAAAAAACTTGTAGTCATGATTGTAGGCCTTGAGATATCTACAGGCTTGAGGAACATTGTTGGTTCTGATGTCATCTTGATTACAAAAACAATAGATGCAACTGTACTTTCCTTTAAAAATAAATCAATTTTTAAATCTACAGTACTTCAGTTTTGTGTCCAAACAAATCCAAACAAGAGAGCTAATAGTCAAAATATTAAAACATTATTATACAAATGTATTACTATTAAGGCCTAGCCTAGGCTGTGACTGTCACTCAGTCACACCAGCTAGCCTAAAAATGCACCAGGAAAGCAATAATTATTATTATAAACACATGCCATTAATTATTTGGTAACAGTTATAATGATTAACTTTATGATTAGGGTAATTAAAGGTTTAACTATTACGAATTTTCTATGTTTCGGTCTAGCTTTATTCTAGGCCCACATTACCGTCACGGTCATCGTGGGCGTCAACGCACTTTCTAAGCCTATTGCCAAACCGTTTTCTCGCCGACAACAATAACAATGTATAAAGGGGTTGCAAAATATGCGAGTTTTACTAAAAACTGAACCAGGCTATATTTACAAAACTAGTATTATTTTGTTTATATAATAATGATGGACTATATTCTAGTTCGTTCTTTTTCTAAAAAAATTTATTATATCCAAAAAAAAGTAAAGAATACAATGATATTTTCTACTTACGATTGTTTACCATTTCTTTACACAGTTTATCTTGACTTCCTGGTTTATGTGCTGGAGAGTATTTCAGTAAAATGGACAATATCGTGGTTTATTTATTAATTTATAGTAAAGAAACAATAAAATATTTATTTTTTAATTGAACATACACTTTTTTTAATCATTTAGTTTTGTATAAAATGTTTTACTACATAAAAACTCACGATAGCGAAATTTAATTTGGCGTTCGCGAAATAATGGTTTGTAAACAAAAATTATATGTCCGCGCGACTCGGGAGAGCCTCGTCTGCTAACACTGAGGGCGCTTGACTTTTTCTGATATCTTAACACTAGTTGAAACAGCTGTGAGCTTTGTAATTTATTTGTCATAGGTATAATCTCTGGTCTATGAGCAAGTGCAAATATTCTACAATTCAGACTCGATTCAATGAAATTAAGCAAATTTTGTTTAGGAATTAATGTTAGATGGTGTGAGATAAAACGAGAAAATGTCAAGTTTATAACATGAAATGAAATTGAAGATGAGTACCACTTTTTGTTAATAATTATGTTAATACAACTTAAATTTATCGTTTGATTTCTTTTGCAAAATACACTAAATTAGGAAAAACATATTTTATGTTGTATCCGCTTTAATAATAAAGAATAAATCAAAGAATTTGTTATTGTTCGCAGTCATACCACCATTATAACGCTTTAACAAACATTTTAACCTTTCCACGTATTAATGCCTTAGTGTACTAATATTACAATATATTGTAAGACTTTAGCACGTTACCCTGAACGTCATGGTATTTGGAAACAGTTAAACCTACCCTAAATGTATAATCACAATTAACATGATTTACTGACAATTGTAAACAGCAACCTCAAATCAAATCAAATCAAATCAAATCTATATTCGTTTCATATATAAAAACGTAGCAAGTAAGTACTTGTCACCTGGTTTAACCAAAAAGTTAACATTTATTTATTAAATAAAAAATGTACATTGTTTTCCTCGACAGAAAAATATGGTAAAACATTCACAATTACATCATAAAATAAAACACATTTACACTTTAAAAACATTAATTAAAACATCCATCAACTGTAAAACTTTGAAATATATATATATTGCATGTGCGTTATTATGATCTAACAATCTTTGAGTTAAAATATGCGTTGAATTTGGTACAAAAGATATTCGGTTTCTTGGCGTATCAGCTCTGAGAGCCTTTACATTTTTATAAGATGCATTTGCCGTCTAGCACGTGAAAGTATTCTTCCTTCTCTGTGCCTAAGGCAGAATTGGAAGGAAAACATCAGTATACATTTGCCAAAAAGTGACATAAAAGTATAAAGAATACTCGATAAAAATACTTTATAATAATCTCATATAGCGCCGCTACATACTCGCACATTATTTGTTTAATAATTTAAGCAGATTCTGAAAGATATATATATATATATATATATATATATATATATATATCAAAATACTACGTATGTAAAGATCAACGACTGTAACAATAACATCGGTGGATTTGAGGACAACCCTGAATACCTGTAATTACAAAACAGTAATATAACTTAAAACTTAAAATCATCAGCTAACATACCCTTTTATCCGCTTTGACAATACAGAATAAATCAAAGAAGTTGTTATTGTTCACAGTCATACCACCATAATGCTTCACTTTGAATGTACCGTAATTTTACAAGTAATATTTAACAGTTAAACCTACCGTTAAATGTATAATTTCAGAAATAACATGATTTAGTTGAATTTTTATAAGTAAGAAAACAAAATGAGAAAAAAACACTTACAGTGTAACCAATGATGTCAAACCACCAAATGCATTTTCATGCAATTTAGTAATGCCGGTACTGCTTAAATCCCTTCAAAATAAAAACAGTTGGTAAATAACAGTTCACGAGTTGAGGTTTTCTTCTTTGGGAAAAATATTTACAGTTTATGTCAGTAGATGAAATAGTGACCCTAAAATAATGTATCTGAAATGTACTATCATTGTGTATTACTGTACGTGTTAGTGAAAGAGTAAAAGGTTTGATAACGGTACAATAAACGTTAAAATATTATTCAAATTATAAATACAAAATATATCGATTTAGTACGTATTGTAGTACGTCAGGAATAGGTTGTTCGTTTACATAATTACTAATCTAAGACGGAGAGATAACATTTTAATACATCTTAAAGGCAATTGATAAATAATCAATCACTTACTATAAGCAGACACGTAGCAAGAGTGTGTAACTTATTTGTTATTATAGAATAGAGATGTAATCTGAGGGTAGCCCACAAAAATTAAAGTATAACTAAACGATAAAGAAAGACATTTATACAGAAGATCGATGTTATCTGATAACGATAATAATTAAAGTATAACTAAACGATGAAGAATATATACAGAAGATCGATGTTATCTGATAACTCGCCCAATGATATCAAACGGCGCCTCTACAGATTTACACATTGATTCAATTCAAAGAGTTTACACTGACGAGAAAAGTCAGCATTTTTTTAAAGTTATGAATAATCAAGTACCAAAATAATAATAAAATTGTTTAAAATACCGTTCGTTATCTAATTTATGGACGTAGGAAGTCAAACAATTAATATATGTACATATTTGTTATTTAGTGCCTTTGATTCTAACATCCGTTACTTTATGTGTTAACCCACCGTATACTAACATAATAGTGTCTGTTTCTGTGGTTAATTGCGCGATGCAATGCTGGTTTTTCAATTGAGGATTTGTCAGTTCTGTTCTCGCACGATTGTCCTGTATTTTTCCAATTAACTAATTTTAATTTTCCGTTGTATCATTTTCATTTCTATCATTTGTAATAAAAATATTATAAATTTATAGTAAAATTATTATTTTTTTAATATAAGCTTTAGAAATAACGTAACTGCGATCAACGTTTCAATGTTACATTAACTAATTGAAATTGTCTGTAATAAAAATTGTATAAATTATAATTATTTTTTTAATAACATAGACGTTGGGAATAACGTAACTGCGATTAACGTTTCAATATGTAACTACACTTGTCTTATGTAGGTTAACAGTTTGCACAAAACAGGTCACTGGATGATACTTACAAGAATGTTATTGGTTGATGATTATTGTAGTTCTTGACGGATTCTGCTGTTGTATTAATATAATTCCGACAGTTTAAGTAGTTAAATGAACACGTGCATTTGATTGGACATATCTGTGTTAGGAATATTAATTTTTCTGAAAAAAAAAAACATGTTTTCGAATTTAATTATATGGACAATAAAACCCTTATTTAAAAAATAGCAATACAAATGTATTAACTACGTTTGTCATTTAACTATTTTATTTTGGCTCTTGAGTAGGACTGGACGTTGTTTAAAAGATAGATGTATCTTAATTTTGGTAGATCATTCTTCAAAGGTATCATAAACTAATATCATTTTGATACACTGCTGTACATCTGTAATTTTAGATTTGTGGATTTTCCGCACACTGGATAAATATAATTCATACAAAAGAAATCTCTTATTGCTCCAAAGGTCTCTCAATTCCGTGTCAAATTTCGTCTGCCGGTGGAATTTGTATAGTCTATAACAATGCACCATCATAGCGTTGGCTCGATCCTTGTCTGCCTTCTCCGGAGTAGTGGTTATAGAGCCGGTGTTTTGGTGGAATAATGTTTTATAATGCAGGTGATTCATTATTTTCTCGTTTCTAACAATATCGGAATTTTTACCGCGATGAAGTCTTTTTGCAAAAAGAAGCTTTGTGTTATGTTTGGAAACCTCTTACCATAGCGTTTGTGAATTTCTTACAATTGATAAATTGATATTTCGACGTCAAGTTTTCTGAGATTTTAGAGTGACAAGGGAGTAATCTAAATGTTGTGGTTGAATCAAGTAAAAGAGCATAGACTAGGTTATAATTAAATATTTAATTTATGGCAGGAACATTCTAAAGTATAGACGGCGGTTCGGCTTAATTTTTAGTCGCGTGGAAGCGACTCTATAGTTCACTATGTCGGTCGGTCGGTCTGTCTGTCTGTCTGTCGGTCCGGTATCACTATGCGTTTTATCGCTTTCTGACCTTATCTTGATATCAGTTTAATCTAGCTAGGTCAATTTTTCACAGTATATTCCTTATGGCCAGGAATCAATGTGGTTACGTTTTCACGGTGCGCAATAAAAAATTACGCGGTCTACGCACGATTTAACGAAATCAAAGTTTGTAATCATAATTATCTTCACAACCATGAATCACAATTAAATAAAATTTGGTACTCATAAATTTCAGGGCATAAATCATCATATG